>NC_142407.1:4594345-4959345 GCF_059441095.1 Idiotropiscis lumnitzeri
TTGGGGGGGGGGTCATCTAGCAAATGAAATGGAGAACATCTCATCTCTTAACAGCCGTGTGCCTATACGTCAATACTAAGCATCACGCTGCAGGGCGACCTATTTCAACCACCACATCAAAGTGGGGCTGAGAAGAGGGGAGGAGAGATATGTGGGCCAAATATGGTCGAGTACCAGGACGACCCATTAAAAATGAATTTCTAAAACGTGTTTTGTGCTCAAGAGGACTGAACACCAAAAATGACGCGGTACATTTACATTTTGCTCGAGAAGTAAAACTAATTATTCTGAGAAACAAATGCTGCAAAGGAGCCATGCTCAGTTGCTGGTTGTGACACACTGCTTCTCAGCATTAGTGTCATTCCACATTTTTCATTCATTCAACACAGATGAAAAAGAGTGAGATGTAGGAAGAGGGGAGAATAAAAAAATCACACTCATCCATTGTGTGTCACATGTCAGCGTGAGCAATTGCGCACTGCTCGCACCCTTCTCAGTGATGCTCGCATGCACCACACATTTCATTTATACACATTCATTCTTTTCCACTCCAGTTTACAAAAAGGACACCACACCATTCCCACTTTCCTTTGAGTTGGTCTACTAGAGTTTGAAGCAAGACACAAAGACATTTTCACCCACCACTGCAGGCGACACTCCATTCAGGAAGTGCAAACATGGGCATAGTTTATGAGGCTCTTCCACGCGTTTCAGAAATCAAATGAGTAGAAATTTTGGTGTTTTAGTCAATGATATGTTTTCCATTATTTATGAGTGGAAAATGTTAGACCACATTGATACAGATTATATTGAGACATAAAGGGGAAGGTAACTCCTATTTTTTGTTTCACAATATGTAGCGCGGAGGCATGGTGACAGACTGGTTAGCACGATGGCCTCACAGTGCAGAGGTCGTGAGTTCGATTCCGGCTCCGGCCTACCTGTGTGGAGTTCACATGTTCTCCCGCGCTTGCCTGGGTTTCCACCGGGTACTCCGGTTTCCCACATTCCAAAAACATGCATGGCAGGTTGATTGGAGACTCAAGGTGCTAGTGTGAGCGCAGATGGTTGTTTGTCTATGTGTGCCTTGTGATTGGCTGGCAACCAGTTCAGGGTGTACCCCAACCTACTGCCCAAAGATAGCTGGGATAGGCTCCAGCTCCCCCGCGACTCTTGTGAGGAGAAGTGGTACAGATAATGGATGGATGGATGGATGTTGTAAGCGCCCCTGCAGGTAACAACCAATCAAGGCTCACCTGTTCCCTGAAGCTGTGCCATTATTTGCAGTTACCTGAGCAACTGTGATGTCATTTCCAGTCAACAGCAAGTGACAAAATGGCCTCCCCCTCAGCTTCACAAAATACAAATAGGTTGTTAATAGGTTGTTCTAAGCCCCCAAAAAATATAAGGGAAACAAATATACAACCAGTTTTGGACAGAATAATTTAAAAAGCAACGATACGAAAAATAACAATAATAAAAGAGAAAGAAAAAAATGTCCCCGCCAAACTAAAACCTTTGTAAATTGGTGTTGTCTTAACACCACTTTATATGCAATACAAAACATCAAAAGGGATTATAAATTCCAATGCAAGGCTTATCTTTAGAGACACTCTTGCAGGACTGATCACTCAGCAATTCATTTAGATTTTGTTTTACTTGCACGTCATGCGGCTTCTCATACCAACCATGCCATTTTTGCATCATGGTCTTGGGCAAAGTCCTTTATGTGAACATACTATGCGGGGTTGAGAGGGATGTTATTGTTCAATGCATGCCGAGGGACAATGCAGTAGCACACATGCCAAGGATTCCACAGGCTCACACATGGAAAGACAGCAGACTGCATGCAGGCCTTTGAGTCAGCTGAGTGCTTCCCTCCTTCCCTCAAGCCAAAATCGTTCTTAGAAAAAAAAAAAAAAAAGAAAAAAAAGGCCCTTGCCCTGAGTCTCCCTTTCTTCATGGGGTTACTTTAAACTCTCAGTGGGCCTCTTAAGTTCCCAGACGGGCCTCTCCTCTTTTAACCTTGTGATTCCCAAGACAATTGGCTGACAGTTAGTCAACGTGCAACTTTATATCTCATCTCTCATCCGCACCGTGTCCCTGAATGTCCTCCAAGAAAAAATGCATGCTACAGATCGAAACCTCGGCAACACTAAGAAATATATGTTTGACCTGAGGGTAAATATTTATTTATTTATTCATTTTTTTACTAAAAAATGTCTTTACACTTTGGATGACTTTCTTCTTAACGCACATAGTGGCAAAAGTGATCCAGTAAAAGTCATATGAATTACCTCGCAATTCAGTTGCACAGCATTTACGATGGATATTTTACAACAAACTTCCAAAACATTAATGCTCTCTTCTGGGTTAGACATATAGTGCTATTTTTACCGGTTGATATGTCAAAAACAGCTTCAAAAATATATTTAAAAAGTTCCAGGAGTTACTCTCTAGGGCACACATGCCACAAGAAAACGTCAAGTTCAGACGACTGCACAGAAATGAAGGGACAAAGAATTGAGGGTGCTTTCACATCTATCATTCACATTCGCTGATCTAAAGCAAACCCCGTGTCTCGGTTTCTTTTCACATGGTAAATACAAAAAAAAATTAAAAAATCTCTCACTCACCACTTCTTTTATTGGTCTTTAGAAATATAAACAGGGAGAAACTGTAGACTACAGATTGAATCTGGCTTCAGGTAATGGGTTTACTAGTCAACCGTCTACTGAAAAGCAAGAAATAGAATACGAGCAAATTTTTTTACTTTAAACAGCTCACCAAGTTCCTGAGTGCGTTGAGTAAGTCTGAAGTTACTTCATAGTTTCGTCACTATTGACATTATTTATTAACATTTGATTAGGATTAGGGTTGCTTTCTCACCATAACTGAACTTCTGTTTTTTTGTTTTTTTTTTAAACCCATGGACCGGTTAATTTGGCTAGTTAGTAGATTACTGATAACTGACTATTTGTAACAATGATTATGATAAATAATGAATGGTTTTGATAAATCTGCTTGCGATTTTTTTCCCCCCGTTCAATATCGCGATTGCAATCTAGTATGCGATTATTTTTCCATGGTCCTCTCCCCGCTACATTTTTTAACAAAACACATGCAATTCATCTGTAGCCTATAACAATAAACAATATCAGATTTACAAAATTAATGCTTTTTTGGTTTTATTAGTTAGGATCAAGATAAAATAATGGCAAATTGAATTAATATGAAAGTTTTTATTTTTTTAGCTACATACATTTGACTTAACTCACAAAATTTGCAGTGTTTTAATTTGAGTGGTGTATATATAAATCAGTGAGTCATAAATTAGAATACAACCATAATGAAAACCAATTTGTGGCCTAGTGTGAATGCTGGCGACCAGTGCAGGGTGTACACCACCTCTCATCAAAAATCAGATGGGATAGGCTCCAGCTCACCCGTGACACTAATGAGGACATAGATAATGGATGGATGGATGGATAAACTCTATGCCAGGGGAATTTATAGTGGTCTTTCCGCCCCCATATTTGAGGAAACAATGGCCATTGCGGTTTGCCTGGGTTCCACGCAGCTATTCTCTGATCCTGGGACATCCCAAGGGGGAACCGCTCCCCCTCCCCCAAGCGAGGGGCCTTCTCTGGTGGCAAAGACATCTTGAGATAGCGCTACCGTTGGAGAGGAAAAACAAAGCACTATGAAGCGAGACCAACAGGAAGCTTTTAGAGGCAGCGGCATTGCCCTCGTCCTTCTCTCCACCCACCTCAGGTCGTTCATAGGCGGAGCTGTAGAATCATACCCAACGCCCTCCACCCACGAGGAAGTCACCGCCTGCCCTCTATCTGTCATTACGCTCAGGGATGCTCAGGCATGCGGTTTCTTAAATGAAAATATCAGCAGTGAAATAACAGAAAGCATAACATTAAGAAATGTTTAAATTGGATAAAATGGCTCCAATTCAAATTAAATTCGCAAAACACGTACAGTCCGAATTATAGGTTCCTCCTCCTCTTTTTCCAAACCAGAGCCTCGTGTTTTGCTGGGCGGGGATGTTAACACATGGCACTGTTTTCCATCCACTTGCCAGGAAATGCGTCATAGTTCATTGTGGGGGGACTGCCATGTTTTTTTAACAGGAAAGTGTAAAAATAACCATTAACAGCACTTCCAAGGCCCAGTGAGCGTGCCAACAACAGAGTGTTTAAGTGGAGAGCTGTTCAGGTGAAACTAATTCTGTAGATTAAACTACTTTTCGTTTCTGAAGATGACAACTAGTTGTGTGAATGCTGAAAGCATACGTTATACCTATTTTTCTTCTGCTCATTATTTTTTAAATGTACAGTTCTGCCACACAATCCATCCGATTCACATTCAACTGTTACACATTGTCCCTATATGAAATTCAAAACATTCATCTCATTCAGAAACAATTTCAAACTTGCCAAAGATTCTTCATTTTCACCACTAAAATTCCCACAAAAAAATCCCTATTCATTCCCAGAGCCACATTCAACATTGTTCCCATTTCAAATTCAAAGCATTCACCACACTGATCACAATTTTTAACAAGCTCAAAATATGCACATCCCACAAAGAAATTCCCCATTCATTCCATATAATCACAAATTTAGATTTTCTTACAGTACTACTTGATGTGATTTTTCTTTTAAACACTTCATATTAAATTAAAGCTGGTGTTTGTGGCAGGAGTTTGTGCAGTTAATCTCCTGAACGTTTCAGAAGAATGTCATGAATGTTCGGGCAATAATCAGAATGGGTTATTTGTTAAAACCAATTCAGTATTCCACAAACATTTTTTTAGGTTTGAGTGTGAAATGGAAAATGTTAAAAATTAATAAAAAGGTGCAACAAGGTGTGGGAAAAAAAGTCATGTGGTCGTCATGCAAGGTCAGGTGAAGATTGAGAATAGGCCACGAGTGTGAGACCACAACTAGAACTAATCAAAAACCTTAACAAGGGCCAAATTATACTAATGAATCGGCACTGAATTGTACAACAACAAAAAATAATAACAAATGGGGTCGAGTATTTGTTTGTTCTTCATTTATCTAGTTAAACCTGGGTAAAAAGTGAGGCCAGAGGAGGAAGTGATGTAATAAAGAGCATCCCTCTCTTTCTCTCTGAGCTACAGCATCCGCTGAGGAAACTCTAGAAGACAGGGCCACAAGGATGTGAACACAGAGCTCAGGAATGGAGGATGTTTGACGTTCTTCCCGGCATTCCCTTCTGCCAGCCCCTTTCCCTTCCGACACACGACTCACCAAACAGTGAACTACTCGTGTCAACTCCTGCTTTAGTTGGCAGGAGGCTATGAAGAGATCACTCCATCCTCATTTCAACTTAAAATATGCATTTGTATTTAAGCTGTGAATATTTGCTCAAACAAACCATGCTGTTTTTTTTTTCTTTTCGGGGGTAAAACAATGGAAACTATTTTTGATAGCTAAGGCATTTCCTGATATGAGACAGGTTCCAGGAAGTGCGACAAAGTTAAAAGGTTGACTATGAGTTTTCTCTCATTTTGGGGCACTTTCATCCGCTTAAGTATGCTTCAAATGTTATCCCAATTTTTAGGGCAAATATTATCTCCTAGTATCAGGCTGAATACTTTTAACTGAAATTCTGAGAAAACGACTGTAGAAATGCTGACTCGACCCCAAGACCACTAAGTCCACGAGGAGTCACAATGAATGTTATTGTTTGTGTTATAGGAAAATACATATTAGGAGTTCCGTCTATCAACAAATGGAACTCAAGAATCGTGTAAAAACGGAGGCCTGGTACCAAGAACTTAACATATGCTTTTATATTATGAGATTATATGAGAAATCAGTCAAGGTGCATGGGTGTACTGCAATATTTTTCTAATGCAAAATATGTGCATTGGCTCAAGTAAAGTTACATAAAGAAAATAAAACCTCTGTGTGCAACAATTCTCTGAGCTGAGATTCAAACATCAAAACTGTGAGGCAGACGTGCTAACTACTTATCCACCATGTGGCCAGACAATTGGATGGACACTGTATGTTATCCATGCATTTTCTTTTGTGCTTGTAATTAAGGTGAGCTAGCACCTCTCCCATCGGATTTGGAGCGAGGGGCACACTCACATTCCCACACAAGGACAATCTAAAGCAGGGGTCACCAACATGCTGGCCGCATGCAACAGGTAGCCCCCAAGGGTCACATGAGTAGTCAGCAGGCCTGTTTTAAAAATAGCTTACCACTCACGAGACATTATGATATCCTAGGGATGTTGCACAAGTGATCATTTGAAAATGGGAACATAGTTTTGTAGAAATATCGTGATATATGTGATATAATTAATATGCATCTGTTTCCCAACTTTGTTTCAGTGATGATTATTAATTTGAGCAAATTGTTTTTTTTTTTCAGAAACGTGTATGAAACTGGTACATGATTCAGATTTACTACCCCAACCCTCGGTCTCAAAAAGTTTGGTGACTCCTGCCCTACAGTCTCAAAATGAACCTAGCATGCATGTTCCTGGGAGGAAGCCAGAGTACCCACGGAAAATCCACACAAGCACGGAGAGAACAGCCAAACGTTGAGATTGGAACTATTTCATCGTGCTGCCAATATATAAAATACAATTATTGTCAATAGGCTATATCACATACTAAATAGAAATTAATACTCACAATCACGATTAATTTCTACAGCAGTTGGATCGCCCTGTTCAAATGCACATAAGCATTGCTCGGGTGGTTTGATATACAGTGAACCCTCGGTTATCGCGGTTAATGGGGACCAAGACCACCCGCGAAAACTGAAAATCCGCGAAGTAGCGGCGCACCTTCAAAAATGCTTAAAAAAAAAAATTATATATATATATATATATATATATATATATATATATATATATATATATATATATATATACGGGTAGAGAGAGAGAGAGTGAAATTCATGTTATAACAAAAAAATAAATAAAATATTATTAAAACTTTTTTTTTTATTCCCCAGCCATTATTTTTGTATTTATTCAATTACTTCTTTTTGTATTTATTTAATTACTTCGACTTTTACCTGCTGGTACGCCGTCCGGTGTGCCCTGTGAAATGAAAGGTGGCATTCTTCATTTATTTATTTATTCATTCATAACTGACAGCCTCGCGCTCCGCTCATGCCCGGGCGGAAGGTGTTCCTCTTCGGCTTAACTACCACGCACGCCGGCCGGTCTCCTCCGGAGCTCTCGCACGGTCCCGAACGAAGCGAAATGTCGCCGCGCTCGTGCCCGGGCGGAAGTTGTTCCTCTTCGGCTTAACTGCCACGCACGCCGGCCGGAGCTCTGGTACGGTCCGAACCGCGCGAAACGTCGCCCCTGATCGTGCCCGGGGGAACGTGCTCTTCTTCGTCCACTCTCCTCTTCGCCCACGCTCTTCTTCGGCGCACGCCGGCCGTCTAACCGCTCCAGCGCCCCGTCGTGCCGCTCGGCGAAACTACAATGCCCCCGAATATTTTTTAGACCCGCGAAGCACTGAACCCGCGAAAGGTGAACCGCGAAGTAGCGAGGGTTCACTGTAATATTCTGCAGTTTAACGCACCACCTCATATGAATTCAATCGATGGTTTCTTGCATGCAGCTCACCTTCCAGCCCGCAGAACTGTTGCTGTCGCCTTTATCCTTGAAGTAAGGGATGCTCTTCACCATCCAGTCGTAAATCTGAGACAGAGTCAGTCTCTTCTCGGGTGAGGTCTCGATGGCTCTGGTGATGAGGTCGGCGTATGACATGTTGCCCCAAGCGTTGCGACGGGACGAGCTGCTCTTCCTCTGGCTTGAGACAGCCAAAGGCGCCGCGCCAGGAGGGACCACCTGTTGCTGGGACGCAAGCTGGGGGGGCGGCTGCTGCAGGTGCTGGTGGAGGTGCACCCCCGCCGAGTGGGACACATGCAAATCGTGCTGCGACTCCTCCTCAAACAAGCACACGTTGCGCGGGAACTCGCCGTTTCCCGACGGCTCCTGCTTCACCGATGGGGCCGGGGAAGATGTGGTGGAGCTGGCCGGGTCGATGAGCTCCGGCAGCGGCCAGGTACAAGAGCGCGGCCGGGTGAGAGGCTCAAAGTCCGGGTCTAATTGCTGCGGTGGAGCCTCAGCCATGTCACGGTCAAAGCGGCTCTCAAGATCATAAACTCTAACATAAACGTGAGTGATGAAAAAAATGAAAGGCCTTTAAAGGTTGCAGACAAGGTAAGAATGGCCAGCCTTGGTAGTTTTAAAGTCTACTGTGACGTCCACAACATCCTCCCTTGACTGGTTTCAACTTCTCAAGCGTGGCGCTCTGTGACAAGAACAACCCACATCAAGTGTGCGATGATGCCTTCACGTCCTGTCACATGCTCGGTCATCTGGCTTCTTTGGCGTTATGAGGAGAAGACTCACATGTTCTCCAGAAATTGGACTGAATATGGATTGTCACATTAAAAGAAGTAGAATAATAAAACAAAACATTTTAAAGCATAAAAATATAAAGTTAAAAGGAAAACCTTTAATTAATATCTGAGAATGAAAAGGTAAAATTCTCATGACAAACTACTAAATAATTTCAGGCTGTAAATCAGAGATGAATCATGTGTTTACATGCCATTGCAGCTCCAAAATGTATTGCCCACAATATATTATTTTTCAATTTACTGCCAATAACTTAATTGCTGGCCAATGCAGCCAGTGAATGGTCAACCCACCAGTGACATTTGTTGAACCATCTAGCGCCATGGTGCAAACTTAAATTTAAATATATCAATTTGAATAGTCACTTTTGCCGGTGCTGCCCCCTAGTGACGCATAGGAATAAAAACCAACGTACATTATTGCCCAATTCTTTTAGTCATGACTCTACACATTGTCTGCATGTAGGCCCAGGTGTATAAACAAACACGCTTATTTGCTCCGCAATTACCCAAGTTACGAACACATCACCATGCCACTCATGGACATGTTTAAGGAAAAGTGAACAAAATGTGGAAACGGGAGTGTTTTCAAATGTCAAGCTCAGCCTTGGGCAAGCTTTCTCACACAATAAATAAAGCAGAGAGTGACCACTAAGAAACCGCATGCTTCATTGTTCATATGTTCTTAACTTCAAAAGCACTTCCTCATAAAGGGCACAAGGTTCAAGTTCTATTTAAACTTGTACTGTAAACGAGCTGAGGTCCTAGATGCTACATGCCAACATAAACCTATTTCAATGCAAGCCAAGAAAAACATCATCAATCAAAATGACAGACGGTTCTCAACAGCCCCTTAACACATTGAGGTTTAACCAATTTATCCCATAGACAAATAATTAACAAACACCCATTAACAATGTTATTTTAATGATGTTACCACTACAACTGAAAACATTTTATGACTCCTCGTACATTACTTGACAGTCTTACCTCATTACCATTCATAAATATGACTTACACAAGATGCATTTTCCAGTAAATATAAAAGAGGTTTGTGGACTAAATGTTTTGACAATATAGTTGCTTTGTCACCCATTTTTTCATTTTATTACATATGAGCTTTTACATTATTTGACTTTCTACACATAATTTTGTTCACGTTGCTTAAGGAGAAAAGGGTACTTTCTTATTGTTTCAGAGATTACATCAAACTGTCCAAATTTAATTTAGGTAAACCTCAGCCTCTTTGAGGACATCCTGTTTTTGATTAAAGTAGTCTCTGAACCAGAAAATGTGCTCCTTCTTCTCCTGGACGGTCAGATAGGGATTTCTAGACAAACCAGTCACCACAAGTTCCATGAAGTGTCGTACTGGTCCCTGACTGGGGAAGCCCTCCTCCAGGTGCTTCTCCAGGAAGACATGCTCATGGAAAGGGACGTTGGCCTCCTCCTCAAGGCCTGAGAAAAGGAAAGAACAGTCATTGTTTCCTCTCCATAGTCACAGAAGTTATTGACTCACCTGCTTCATTTTCAATTGGATACTGCCACAGTTTCCCCTCTTTGGTCCACTGGATCATTTCCTCAAAGGCATTTCGGGGCATTTGGTTAGCAGAAGAAGACAGCTGGTTAGCAAAGTCAGCATCCCATAGGGTTGGTCGATCTAAAAAGCAGAATTATGTCAAGAGGGGGGTTACTTAGATATAATGGGTGACAGAGAAACATTACGTGGTGGAGTAAGAATACATCTGTCTGCAGTACAATTAATATTTCAAAATGATCCGTTAAGTTATCAGAGAGCACATTTCATCTGAGCCTTTACTACAAACACTGTATTAGTTTGGTTAAAAAAAACATTATCGTCAAAAGTTCTTTGCAGCTATATACAAGTATGCTAACACAAGATTAAAGCTGGCAGTATAGGGACCTAGACGTCTGCCTCACTATGAAGAGGTTTTGTGTTTGAACCTCAACTTCAAGATTCCTGTGTGGTGTCTGCATGTTCTCCAGTACCTAATGTTGCATCCACTCTGTCTTCATCAGTCGTGGAAGAGAAGATGTTGAGTCTTTTCCCTGTGAGCAAGTTCCTCCTAAAAAAAACAAAACCAAAAAAAACCATCAGCATCTTTTCCGCATCAGGCCCAAATCAAACAACTTACTTTTTGCGAACGCTGTCCAGCTCCGCAGTGATTCCTCGATCAGTGATTCCTCGATCGTGCGTGTAGCCCCGCCCATCGTCATCAAACCGGATCTGATTGGCTGGCCAAGCGTTCTGTCGATTGGAATTCTTTCCCACTTTCATGTCAGCTATAATCACTCTAAGAAATCATTGAGAGATCATTGGGTTAGTGTCAACCAAGCGTATAATAACAACCTAATTTTTAAGAATTTAAAATTGTATTAATTTACTCCCAATAGTCAATTGTTTTCATTTCATAGCTTTTTTTCTTGGCTGCACTGCTTTTAGTACGTGTATATGGATGTTAGATATTTTGTCCAATTAGATTTACGCCTCTATTGTCATGAAGTGGCAACTGGCACTTGCAGATTCCCAGTAGCACTGAGAGAAATAGTGGCTCCCTCCAGCATTTAAATTGTTTATCCCTGCTTGATGTGATGTCTCTAATCCTCCCATCTTGTTTTTGGAATAAATAGTTCTGGTCAATGTAACTTAAGCTATAGTAGCAATGAACATCATAACAAACACAATTTACATTAGCAATGAGCGTGTCTCTTTAACCAATCACATTTCAAATTCCTCCTAACAGGACAATGACATAAGCATTTTGCCATCCTCTGATTGGTTGGTCAAACCAAAACTTGTAACAACAAACTTCGAAAAACCAAACATGACTGGAGTGACTTCTGACGCATAAGATGCATTTTACTTAATTTTGTATGTTTTTGATTGCTACAGATGAAGGGCACAGTTGTGTGCATTCATAATGTATTTTTCTATCGTATTGATCATCTTTATAATTGCGACAAAAAAGTGGTCCTATTGGATTAAGTAGGGAAAATCTCCATTGAGGTTCCACGTACCAAATGCACAGCCCGCCAGAGTGGGTCTATCAAAACTGAGCATTATTGTCATCATTTGGCTCTTGTATTGGATATATTAGTTTAGGCAACTGTTGTGATCGGGTGGTGTAAAATTCTAACTTGATACTGGATTGATGATAATGTACCCCAGGTTGTTAATGTCGCCCTTCTTGTGAGCCTCTGTGATGGCCTCGTGCTGCCTCAGCTGCTTGAGCAGTTCAGACTCTGCCTGGACGCGGTTAGGAAGAGTGGAAGCAGCAGCTGAAGCGGCTGCAAGCAGTTCTGGATCCAGTGTGTGACTACAAAAAAGAGTGACACAATTGTTGAATTAAGAAATCCACTGTAGTTTTGCTGCTAGGATATCTAAAGTAAAGAGTAATTTATCAAATAATGGAAAAAGAACAAAAATCACCCCTCACATCTGAGCTGAAGCCTCATTTGAAGCCTTTTGAAACATGCTAATGGTGCTCTCCATTGCGGTTGGCGTGGACTCAGATTGGGAAACATTTTGCTTAACTTTCACATTTTTCAACCTCTTCTTGCTGGTGACATCCACCTTCATGGCTCTCAGAAGATCAAGTAGATTCTCTCTCCCGCTCTTGGCTGCAACAGGTGAAACTTCTTCTCCCTTTGCACCATGCTCCTTAGGATCGTCTCCACGATTTGGCTCATCAAGTTTGTTGACGTCACTACAATCTTGGTTTGGTTGTTTACTCACTGTTTGGGTTTCTGTGGCATCGGGCCCTTTATCTGCATTGTTGTTGCGCGTATTTTCACCTAATTTGGCAGAGCTTGTGCTTAGGTATTTTGCCGTACAAACACCGGACACCCTATGGAAAGAGTAAAACATTGTGAAATCATAAGTAACAAGACAGAGGCTGCAATTTCATCAACTCGTAATAGTTTGGGTGAATACGCAGGACATTACAAAGGTAAATAAATTACTGTCCTTAATAAAGACGTATTAGCCTGGATAGCAAAAAGCAACTCACCGTAAAATTGAAAGTGTAGTCCTGTCACAAACTGTTAGAGAAATACGCGACCCAGAAAAATTCACTGATGAATTATGAGCTGCATGCAATGAGCGGGATAGGAATCTGAACATGATTATATCAAAATTTGTCCTTCCACGCTCCGTACTTGTGTTTCTGTTGCAACCACAAAACAGACCCCCGTAAACATAAATGGTGGTAAAGGTTCCACAACAACCATTGATTACGTTCTCATGCACATAAATAAATGTTCGGCAAGAACAGTTGTTCCAATGTATATGAAGCTATTTACCAAAGAGATAAATACGATGCCCCTCCCACCCGGGATAAGCAGATCGGATAATGAAAGAATTGATTATTATTAACACACGATGGTCCGTTAGTGTGTTGTAGTCTCGCGATAACACTACCGGAAGTTGCCTCAAAATGGCGACGGAACATAAGCGCTCCATCACGAATGGAGGTTCCTGTTGCTATCCGCGGTCTACCTAGTTATTTGTGTTGAGAATGGAGTATTGCAGCGAATTGTTAGCTTTGCGAAACATGACTCATTGCATATTTTAACAGTGAGTGCTCAGATTTGTGTGAGTAACAGCTTACCCCCGAAAGGAGAACGGTTTATGCAGGTAAATTGAAAAACGTCCACTAAAGCTAAGTCACTTAGCTTCGAGGCTAACACAAAACTGTTTACTCAAGCCTGCTATAACTTCATAATAACCACAATTTACGAACAAGATGTTATTTTGGTTTTTTTTTAAGTTGTGCTGTTTAAGTCATCAAGTTGATGTACACGAATTGCACGGGTAGTTTATTCTGCATTATAGCGATTTGCCCGCCTTCTTTTGCCTTGACAACTTAACAGTATCGCTTATCATGGTTTATCTTTTACAATCATGTGTTGAACATTTTTTAAAACTTTATGCATGACTGTCCGAGTACAAACCAACAAATGCATTTATAAAAGCTGTAATATTTAAAGTGGTCAATGTTTGAGTTATTGATCATATTTGAGGCTTTTACCTCACTATAGATTAATTGCACTTCCTTAACTCATAATGCGACATTGAAGAACTTTGCGTTATGCATGTGTCTTTATTCATGAGTTGTTGCACATGACATATCTTGATCAACTGTGTGTTTTGTTAGGGATGGCGGAGGAAAGGCGACAGAAGCAGTGCTCTGTAGTCCTCCCCACAGAGTCCATGAAGGCGATGGCAGAGTCCGTGGGAGTGGGCCAGTTACAGGAGGACAGCTGCACTGCCCTAAGTGAAGAAGTCAGCTACAGAATTAAAGAAATTACACAGGTATACCACAGAGATTTTAAGGAAAACAGTAAAACCTTATGTTGGTGTCACGACTGTCATGCTTTATGCTATAATGTTTGCTCATGTCGTTCCAGTAATGTGCTGTTATTTTTATTTACTTTTTTTATTATTATTATTTTTTAGGATGCTCTTAAATTTATGCATCATGGGAAGAGACGTAAACTAACCACCAGTGACATTGATAATGCCCTCAAACTTAAAAATGTGGAGGTAAGGGAGAACATGCTTATTATATGAAACCTAGGGCCTGCATTGTTTTTTTGTGTGTAAATTATGTATTTTAAGTTGATTTTGCTTTTTCTTTAGCCCCTGTATGGATTCCAGTCGCAAGAGTTTATCCCTTTTCGTTTTGCAAGTGGTGGCGGGAGAGAGCTTCATTTCTATGAGGAGAAGGAAGTGGACCTTAGTGATATTATTAACACACCACTCCCCAGAGTTCCACTCGATGTGTCTCTTAAAGGTATACTAACTATTTTTTTCTGAATGGATTTATACAGATTTCTCTATTGGGTGTTGTTTAATCTTCTCATGTTGCTGTACTTCTTTCAGCCCACTGGTTAAGCATTGAGGGGATTCAACCTTCAATTCCGGAAAATCCACCACCAGGTAAGACTGTCTTGAAACGCAATGTAATTAAACAAAGATGGGAAACTATTTTGAATGAATTCCAATGCTCTGCTTTGTAGCACCAAAAGAACAACAAAAGTCTGAAGCCACTGAGCCCCTCAAAGTTGTCAAACCTGGTCAGGAGGATGATGGCGCCCTTCAAGGCAAAAATCAAGGGGCAACAGCTGCTGATGGTAAAGGTACTACTACTTTTTATCTTCACATGTAACATTTATTTAATTGCTCCCTCATTAATAACTCTTTTGTTCTTAAAATCGTCTTTTATTAATCATGACTGTCGATTTCAGGAAAGGAGAAGGGTCCCATAAGGTTGAAACCTCGCAGCACGCATGAGCTTTCTGTGGAACAGCAGCTCTACTATAAGGAGATTACTGAAGCATGCGTCGGATCCTGTGAAGCCAAGAGAGCTGTGTGTACATTACTATTCATCTCAAGCAAAACCTGTATAACAACAGATTGACAAAATGTTGATTATGTGATGAATTCTCATTCAGCACATTTCATCCAGAGAAATGATTTGTGACTTTGTCCTAATTTATTTGCTCTCTCTTTTTGCCATTCAGGAAGCCTTGCAAAGTATTGCCACAGACCCGGGACTGTATCAGATGCTACCAAGATTCAGCACCTTTATTTCAGAAGGAGTGAGCATCTTTTAAAACGCAACGCATAGATTTTCAATACTTGTAGCTTATAAATATTCTCTTTTTTTATCTTCTGGTAGGTTCGTGTCAATGTGGTGCAAAACAATTTGGCTCTGCTAATTTACCTCATGCGGATGGTCAAAGCGCTGATGGATAACCCCACTTTATACTTGGAGAAATATGTGAGTTAAAAGGAAACATATTTTATTATTGGTTGGGACGTCATGTACAGAAGTTACTTTAAATAATTTTACGTACATTTTTTTTGTCCTATTTTCCTTGTAGCTGCACGAGCTCATCCCGGCTGTGGTGACGTGTATCGTGAGCAAGCAGTTGTGCTTGAGACCAGATGTTGACAACCACTGGGCTTTACGAGACTTTGCTGCTCGCCTCATGGCGCAGAGTTGCAAAACCTTTAGCACCACTACCAACAACATCCAGTCTCGCATCACCAAGACTTTTACGAAGGTGATTTTTTTTTGTTTTGTTTTGTTGCCATTACCATGATTTTAAACTAGCGGGTTGTTGTTGGTTTTAAAAGATGTATTTACTGTGTATTTGTGCTTCCACAAAAAGTGTTTTAGACGCCTTGTATCAATTAATGGTGAACCTCAACTAGACACCTGTTTTCTCTCAAGAAAAACATATGCTAGATAAATAGACAATGTATCGCATGAGAAAATCAGTTTTGCCTCAACAGGCATATTTGTACCGTTTGTCCTCACAAGGGTCGCGGGGGCGTTGGAGCCTATCCCAGCTGTCTTCGCATTAGGCGGGGTATACCCTGAGCTCGTTGCCAGCCAATTTGCAGACTTTGAGTACAATCGGAGATAACATTTCATAAAGACTTTAGTCCATTACTACTTAAGGGAGGTCGTATATACTCAAACAAACCGGCAGTTATCTGCCAAATGCAACTAGAACCCAACTACAGACATATTGCTTTGTCTTAAGCAACATAATAATACAATATCAAAGGACATGAGCAAGGCCCACTTTTATCCTCGCAATAAAACAAAAATTAAATGAGGTATTAACATTGATTTATATTTTATAGGTGCAAAGAAGTCTATTATTCTTTTGCTTTCATTTAACTTAATTTTCATTTAACTTAATTTGTCTTTTCAGAGTTGGTTGGATGACAAAACCCAGTGGACGACACGGTACGGCTGCATCGCTGGACTGGCTGAACTGGGACCTGATGTGAGTTTCTAGCCGAGCTCCTGGTTTGGTTTCTTGAACGTTGTCATCACAGACCTTCTATCTTTGTCCCTGTAGGTGATAAAGACGCTGATTCTTCCTCGGCTTGCTGTAGAGGGTGCTCGCATCAAAGCAGTGATGGAAGGACCAGTGATCTCCAACATTGATAAGATTGGAGCGGACCATGTTCAAAGTCTCCTACTGGTATTGAAATGATAATAATAATAATAATGATTAGGGATGTAAAGATTAATCGAAAATTGATTTAATATCGATATAAACTGTTCAAAATTTGTATCGATATAAAAAAAAATAAAAGAATCGATTCACAACGCCATGTTGACCAAAGCCGTTCCCTCATGCCTGTGCTGTGAATATGCTGCATACGCCTAATTACTTAAGACGTTGTAAACTTCCCTTTTATAGCAACACAGCAGTGATAAACAAGCTTTTATAAATAAAACACGTTGCGGCTGACGGCCGATTTAATTTTTGACAAGGACTGTCGTGTCTGAAAGTTAGCTGTAGTTGCCACGCACAGGCTACCCTGTGCGTCTGATGTAACGTCACAGGTGGTGTCCTGTTGTGGTACGATAACATAATGTAGCGTCTACTGTGGATTGTGGCGGCGTTAGTCAGGGAACTCGCATGTATTAAAAACCAAAACATAGTTTTTATATATGCGTGATTGACATCGAAACAGCGTGAGCACAAATGCTAACTTGCGACCATGCACCGTGTTGGGTTTATGAAGTCGTACATTTCACCACCATAAGTACATAACCCATTTGCCTCACGCCATTAACGGCAACACCCAACAGTAAAACATAACACACATTGGTCGTTATAATATATTAATTTTCAGTGCTAAAAAATATTGAAAAAAAATGGGTCATGCTTGTTGATTGGGTAACAATTGTAACAGGGTTGTGCAATGTTATTTCCGAATTATATGATATGTATCACCCTCGAAATTTCTCTCTCCGCTCCGTTTCTCTCTTATTTTCTAGGCACATACCACATTTCGAATGTACAGATGACATTCTTCATACTAGAGAAGCAAAACGAAACGTTTTGTATTCAGGTTAAATGAAAACAAAATTAAAACTCAAGTCAAGTGAGGATTTTAGTTTTCTTAAGCACAGTGCATATCCTCATTTTTATATATGATTTCATTCCGTTTTACATTAAAAATGTATTGGTGGTCAAGAAAAATTAAAAATGTTTACTAGTATTTAGTATTTATAGGTCCTTTTATAGTAATAATAAAATAGTGCAACTCAGCATAATGTATAGTTTTTGCTTCCATTCAAAAATGCACAATCTGTATTTCATTTGTGGATCGCTGCAGCATTACACGAGCACACAGACATAAGCATAAGCATGGCAGCAATTATAAAATAAAATATCAAATCGAAATCGTGAATTGAAAATCGAATTGGGGCTTGAGTGAATCGTTACATCCCTAATAATAATAATAGGTTTTATGTGACTGGTTATATTTGGTTTTAATTGTCTAACATTGAAATTGTTGTTTGCGTTTCAAGAAACACTGTGCCAGTGTCATTGCCAAGATTCGACCTCCACCTGATAACGTGGAACAATATCGGATTGACTATGGTTACCTCGCACCCATGCTGTGCTCCCATGTCATGAAGGCTCGGACCCAAGCTGCAATGCAAGCCCAGCAAGTCAACAGAACCACGTTAACAATCACTCAGGTAAACATTGACATTTAATGGCACAGCAGCATCACCTTTTGTAGTCCTCCGAACATTCTGCTAGCATCAATGTTGTTGCGGTAATTCTAAACTTTTAAAAAACTTATATTTGAACACGACATTAGCAACACATGCAAACAGACCAAACAGCAATACTCACAGGCCGCTTCGTCACGTTTGCACCTACATTGACATTATCAGAGAGAGCAAGCAAGCTAGATCAGTAATTTGTAATGATACCCACAAGTGTGGACTGACCAAATAGTAGAGATTTGTTTAAAAAAATGACAGAATGTTTCTGTCAATTGCATATTCACATTAGATTAAATTACGGTATGTTATGACTGTATTTCTGCCTAAATAGTTGGTTAATGCGCTATATAAGTGAAAGACCATTATAAAGTGCAATACTGTAGATCAGAGGTATTCAATTAAAAGTTACAGAGGTCCACGACTAAAATTTCTTCCAATTAAAAGGTCCGAACCAAAGTCCAACTTCCCTTAATGTCTAGCCTATGTTCACATTTTTATATAGTTTCAATATTTAGTCATTTTCAACAGAGCACACTCATATACTAAATATTTAGCAATGTTCCCATTAAACACCTTTGCCAGTCAAACAAATATAAGGCGTTTTTACATTCAAGAAAATGTGGCTCCAGGAACTTAAGGGTGCCACAAAAAAAACAAAAAAAACCTGTAAAATATCTCCTGCAGAAATATATCAAGTGCTAAGCATTGAGTTAACATATTTTACCTTTTTTTTTAAATCAAAGAGTTATCAGCCTAAAAAAACCAAAACGGAATGCCTAATTATCCAAACAGGTCAACATGTTCAGTAAATAATCAATAAAAATGGCTGTCCTCATGAAAAACTAATTCAAAATGAGCTTTGACAACACCTTTTCTTTTGAATATGTTTATCTTCTCTTAATGAGAAAAATGAGTTTGTGACTGCCCTGCCAGTGACTTAAATCTGGGTTGGAACGGAGCCAGGGCCATTGGGATTTGGTAGATTATTTCACACATCTGGGCTTTGTTATTTCCTTTAAATAATGTTTGTGCAACCGCATTTAAGCAGTCCTTCACAACTTCCCCATCACTGAATGTTTTTTATGTTTCCCCAAAATCCATGATACCTTTAGTGAACATTCGTTTGCATGCCGCTGGGCTGTAAACGAAAATGTAAAAATCTGTTATACTGCACGCGAAGTTCGATGTTTTTGCGTGCGCTCACCTCAAACTTCAGCGGATAACTTTGCACAAAAGGGCGGTGCTTTGTATCATAATGGCGCTTCGCAATGTTGCGACGGTTTCTGAGCATATGTTGCACACTGGTTTTGAATCGGCTGCAGCCAGAACAAAACTAAATTTCTCCGTCCATTCATTTAAAACAACACGCATTGACTTTGCTAACTTTTTAGCAAGGCAAAGCACTCTCTTCCCGTCTGCTGCGCAATTGGCAGTGGATCGTAAACAAAAGATTTGATTGGCTCAAATCAGTGACGCCTTTTCCGTATGAACTAGAATTGCAGCGTCAACGTTTGCGAATGCGCCCTGAAAAATCCCATTCTGTGAAACATGGATTATATTAATATAAAAGTAATATGAATGATTTTTATTTGTTTTGTTTTTTTTTGCTATTGTTTGAGTATATTCTTACTTTACTTTGTTAGAAATTTATTTTCTAATTGTTTCAAGTTATATTTAATGTTGAGTTTTCAAGGATTCAAGGAACTTTTATTGCCCAAAACACATTTCCACATAGGACATGAAATATGATACCCAGATTCCCAGAGTTAAGTCCCAAGACTTGAACAATAAAATAAATATGATAACTATATATAGGAGGCGTTAATTCACTGTTTGAACATGTGCAAAGATGCAACGCAGGAAAGGTGTGGATGTAGAAAAATGGAAATGAACGAGGCTTCAGTCGCACTTGAAGGCAGGGCAAGGTCATTTTGTAAAATAGTCTTTAAAAATAAAGTGTTGGATGTGTAGAGATGAATAGGCTTCGTGGAGTGATGGTAGTTTTCAGTAGAGTTTTGGTTAGTTCATAAATACTAAGTTTTGAAATAAAAAATAACCGCTAGTTTAAATAGTGTTTTCAACACCAATCAAAACAATCATGACTATTTTCTTCCACATTAGACAGTCCTGAGAACAGGATATAAAATGGTGACTCTTTGTCTTGCAGCCTCGTCCGACCATCTCGGTCTCACAAAGTGGACTCAGTGGATCGACAGGGCCTCGCACTCCCAACATCGTAAAGGTTCCAAGCTCCCTTACCCTGATGTCGCCAAGACCAGGCACCCCATCACAGCCATCGCCCCCTGCCACCAAGTATATTGTCATGGGAACCAGCGCAGGAGCCGCTTCAACACAGCAGGTACATTTACGTTTTGCAGCAATCACAGTTGCCTTTACGGAGACTAAAGTGGTCTCAAAAGCGATACAAATTCTGTGTCAGTAATCACCTACGATTCCTAACGGCAGGGACTGAGCACTGCCGTGAATAGCAAAAAAGTCTGAGTAATTGATGACCCAACCAACTAAAAATGTTTTAGAATTGTCTATATTGAATTATCCAACCACACTATGACCCACCCCCCCCCCCAAAAAAACGGTTGCATATAACTTCAAACTCATTTTTAAACATTACTCTTAAAAATAAATAAATTAAAGATGATTTGATTGGAAAAAATACACTGGAAGTACAGATGAAGATACATCTCCATAACGTTGAACAACCCGGGCTAAACAAAGCTTTTCCCTAACATACAAAGCTTGTCTATCAATCAAGAGGTCTCACTTCACCATACTTTGTTTCTGCACCACTTCTCTATTCAAAAAGGGCCTTGGCGGCATTTTAGGGCATTTCAAAACTAGCACAAAAACGGCAAATTGGCATTTTTCAGTGAATAGTTAGTGATAGGTTCCACAGAAATGTGAATAGCCAACCACAGACATGCGTGGGATTACTCTATCCAAGCATTCATTTGTATCTGTATTATTCCCCCAGCAGGTAATCACCATCAACTCTTCCCAGTCTGCCACAACGGTTACAAGCACCGTACCCAGTGCTGCGTCAACCTTGCAGCCCTTGGTCAAACTAGAACCAGGAAGTGGCCCCGGACTCCCTGGTTCACGACCCATGCAGAAGTACATAGTGGTATCACTTCCCTCGTCCACCTCTTCCATGGAGAATAAGAGTTCTGTAATCCCAACACACATCTCAACAACACTAGAACCGACGGGGAAGACGGACCGATCAGAGTCTCCCGGTGCGAGCACGCAGTCGCCACACTGACACTTTTCACAAGAGATTTAACACACGTTCAAGGACTGTATTTGGGGTTAATCCGAAAACTCCATAATGGTGCAGAGGCAGGTGTTTCATCGTAAATTGTAAATATGTTGCAATCTGTCATTGTTTCCTCCTCTATTCCAATTGATTTCATGCTCTTCTTCTTTTATTTTTTTTTTACCCAAAAATAAATTTCACTTTGTATTTGTATTCCTACTAATTGATGTGTGGCTGTCTTACTTGTACATATTTGGAATTTAGATTTTAAGTATAATGTCACCTAACCCTTCCCCGGAGCAAAGCCAACCGTAATTAAATTGAAAATTAAAATTCTTTGTATGGATAGTCAAACTAACCTGACCGTTTTTTTTTTCTGTTCACATTTATCCTCTTGCAGCACGGTGGCCGACTGGTTAGCACGATGGCCTCACAGTGAGAGACAGCATCGGGCGTGGGTTCAATCCCGGCTCCGGCCATCCTGTATGGAGTTTGCATGTTCTCCCCGTGCTTGCGTGGTTTTCCTCCGGGTACTCCGGTTTCCTCCCACATTCCAAAAACATGCATGGCAGGCCGATTGAACACTCTAAATTGCCCCGAGGTATGAATGTGAGCTGGGATCCAGCACCCCCCTCAACCCTTGTGAGGAGAAGCGGGATAGATAATGGATGGATGGATTTATCCTCATTAACCTTGTGTTATCCTGGTTGTATTAGCTTCCCATGTTTGTCTTATTAATTTGCACTGATACTTGCTAAACGGGTTTGACATGGAGATCTTTTGAGTAAGACCACAGAGTTAAGGTTACCATATACCAGGCGTGGGAAAATTACAGCCCGGGGGCCACATGCGGTCTGTTAAACGTTTTAATCCGGCCCGCCAAATTTGAAAAAAATTAAATGAATAAATCTTGTTAATGTTTTATTTTCTAAATACTCTGGTGTGTCAAACACAGATATTTTGTTGTAATGGCTTTGTTCATTTTATATGTATTTTTTTTCTCCAATGAGGTGACGTTACCAACACACTCCATCTATCTGCTCCTGGTCCGGCCCCTGTGTCAAATTTTAGAACCCATTGTGGCCCACCAATCATATACGCTGCCATATACGCTACTCACAAAACCTTGGGGATATTCAGCTTTCAGGAGGAATTTCAGGACAAATCCTACCTATACCGGTGAGCGAAATCTGACCTTCCCTAAACCTCTGAATGCATATGTGCAACTGTAAAATAGTTGATTGATGATTTGACCATAATACATTCTGTGATTCAATCAGAATTGGTATTTAATAATCTTCTTAATTGTACTGTTCTCATTGTGTGACATCAGAGGCTTCAAACAACAAGCAAAGTGGCCCCTTCAGCTGAGCGTATCATTTGCAAGTTGCACCAGAGATGTTAGAGTGACTGAAAGAGTTGCAGAAAGGCAAATAAAAAAATAAGTGGATGTCCTTGAATTTCTGTTCAATTCATTGATTGAACACCTGTTGTGAATTTCGCCTTCCCGCTTTTTAGAAAACAGCAAGTTGTGCAAAAAGTACTAAAAATGTACTTGGTAGTTGTATAGTTCATTAAAACACATTCACTGCTTGTCCCAGTAAAATTAATGTAATTTTTGGCTTCTATACACGTCAATGGCAGTGAATGAGTTAAGCTTCTTTTTGCAAATTCACCTGAAAGCCGAAACTCTTTGTGAGTTCTGTAAATTTTAATAAAAGGGTTTACAGGAAATATCAGAAAATAGAGCTTTGCAGTGAGCAGTGGTTCTATGTGCAAAAAAATAATAAATACCTTGTTGATTGCAAAATTCTGGCAGGTTACAGTGGAGAAAAATGAAACAGAAAGCAGAAAAGAATCACTGAAATATAGCACGTTCACTAATCTGTTTTTTTTAAGGTTACACCTGTCTTGTGGGCGGGCCCTCTTTGTGCTATACTTATTTCAGGTCCTTGAAGTTGATCCAGACTAATTAGTTGGCTGCTGCGATGATGAACTTCACAACTTGACCTGCAACAAAAAAGACTTCAAAGACCTATGGAGACTGCTCCAGGTGAGTCTGATGGCTTCACAGCCTACATTCAGCAAACACAAAATACATCTACAATCTAATCAAATGTATGAAAAAAAGTATCACACACTCCTTTTTTTAGGAACTGGCGATTTATGAAAAAATGCTGGACCACATGATCGTGACATATGAAGGTAGTTTGTTTTTCTTTGTGTATTTGTTGTTAACATGTGTTACAAAAATTACATTCTTTAATTGCATTGTTATAGACAAAATCACAAAAATTACGAATAAGCACACGTTAAGGTTAAATCCATTACCATATAAATGAAAGTGCCATAACAATTATTTGGCCTACACTTTTGCATAGTAGAAACAAACTAGTAACTTTACATAGGAAAATGGATCTTGCTCATATTTTCTACAGTTCCTAAAAATGATTTCAGGAATACGCAGTAAGTCACTTGAAGGTTAGGGTTCACCCGTTTGGTTCATCTATGAGGTCAATTACTGCCCGCCAGAATATGCATCCTCTTTGTTTGCCTGGAAAAGCGGATACCTGCTTAATTTTACTACACTTTACATTCACTACGATGTTATCGAAAACTATTTCTTTGCAAAACGTTTTTATACATCAAGTAAAAATGTGCTAACTAACTTTTTAAGTTTTAGTCAATAATTCGCTGAATGATATACTGAGAAGGGCACGGCTGCAGGCGGGGCGTTCCTGTTAGGACACAAGAATGCCTACTGGGCGTTCCTGTTTGCGTTTAGTCCCCCAATGAGAAGGATCCAGTTAGAACCGGGGTGTTCCCAACACGACAGCGTCCCGCAGTGGGCCTTGGTGATATTATCGACCTGTATATTATAGCGTTAGATTTATGCCACAATTACGTAATGGTAATGCAATACCGCGCACGAAAACATCTTTTGTGCGTACAAAAATGTGTTTCGCGTGTGAGACCCTCCGAGTGTACGCGCAAAACAGGTTTGACTCTTACGGCTTCTCTTTCCTCTATGGGTGCAGAACGCTGATCGCAGGCGTGAACATTCTTTACAAATCAGGAGTCGGACACTCGGGCTGATTCTGATAGGCTGTTTACTGTCCAATCGTAACTCAGAGGCGGGATGAAAAAAACAATTGCATATATCTGTACTTCGCATTCACGTCATATTATATTTTTTAGATGAGAGTTTTGAACCCAATCAAAATTCAGCTAGCTCGTGTTGCCAGGCAGATTTCATAGTACCAGTGCCACATTCTATCTGAGGTCTTCTGATTCAACCTTGCGGGCGTCTGTGTTGTGTGAGTGAGCGGGCTCTTAGAGTTGATAGACAGTTGCGATAGCCAATCAGATCATGAGTTGGTGACAGTAAGGCCTTCTCGCTGGCCTGACAAAAGCGTCGTGTGATTTGATACTCACTTATGAGAGGGCAGCTCTATACAGAATCAACAAATCCAAACCAGGCCAGTTTTGCCTGGCGACCGTTCGAAAATCTAAAATATATTCTTGCTTTTTAACCCACAATGGCTGAAGGAGGATTTGATTGCAAATATTCTTGTGTAGCGTATTTTCACAAGGTCTAACAAATCCAACGCCTTTTATGGCCATGACGAGATTGTTGCTTTTAAGAATACCTAGTCTTGTGTTGGACCTCCCTAATACATATGTTACCGTCTTGAGAGGCATCGGGCCTCAACATTGTTTACGACGGGTCAGGGATTTTGAAAGGGGTCCTCGACTTCCCAAGGTACTTGCTTGCATTAAAGGAGTCTGGCGCAAAGGAGTTGCATATGGGAGGGGGTCCGTACCTGGTACCCATAGGAGGCTGTTGAAAAGGCCAGTTTCAGGGCAAGCAGGATCAGAATGCTTATGCAATCAGGGAGAATTGGATATTCATGTCTTTTGTTTGCCTTCCCTATAAGAAGGGAAGGCCGGAGAGAGGGCGGACCTTTTCCCTTTTTCTTTTTGGGCAGACTTCTTTGGACATCAGCGTGTGACGAGAATAAAATCTCTTGCGAACCAAAATGGCTGTGTCGGAGAAGTTTTTTCCATCACCAATTCTGCAATGCTCGGCAACCCGTCCGGAGGGAAGCTGAGCCAGACCCACACATCAACAACAAAATATACCACACTTGCAAGGCCATTTTCAAGAGGCACCTTTCATGAGAAGCTATCTCTCGCAAGCCAAGGTCGTCCAACACCCAGTAGTGCTTCTCTGGATACTATTTCTCCAGCCGTGGTGTCATAAATGATGGTATTATGAGCGATCTTTATTCAAGTCGGACTCAGTTGAATTTCACTGAAGGCTTAGTAGTGAAATGCACATCCCGCTACTGCTACCATGCAATGGATTATTTAACTGCCCTCCTTTTCGACATGTGGCGCTGTTGGTGGGGGGGGGGGTGACGTTCCCATCAAAAGCAATGCGTTGGCATGGCAAAATAAGCATTTGGGGGAGAAAAAAATAAAAAATCTCAATTTGAAAGTTTATTCCCAGTTCACTCATTGTGACAATACAATGTGTCCAAGAATATTCTGCACAATGTGCTTGAATCCTTATTTAGTTTTTTCTTCATATCTATGAAAACGGACGGTTTAGAAAAACACCTTACTCGCCCACAGTACAACAGTGAATTGTTTTGGTTGTTATTTAATATATTATGTATTTCTTCTTCATTTTTTTTTTCACTTTTTCAGAATTGCATCGTGATGGTTTCAGTCAGAATCCCTTGTTTGAGTCTCTTGTTGCAGAAGTACCAGATGAGAATAAATCTAAAGATGGTAAAATGTTTCCATGCCTGTCTCTTCTACTTTGTGTGCAGCTTTCATTTTCACCATAATGTCTATGTCAATTCCAGCCTCATATGACTTGTATTTAATTTGTTGAACACGGCCTCACCCCAGTTATGAGAGGGTGTGCACACTTATGCAACCACGATATTGTTTTTTTTTTTTTAATTGCATTTTACAGGTATAGGTCACATTAGTGGTGGGAAAAAGTGTTGAAAAAATTGATCTTGGTCTAATTTTTCACATTTCACACACTAAACATTGCGGCATTTGAACAGGGGTAGTGTTAGATCCACTTTTGGTTATTTGTTGAAGCTGTTTTTGATGATAATTTCTTCATGATGCTTTAGGATTCACAATTGTTGGATGTGCCTTTTACATTCACTCCTACAACACATGGACTGGGCGGTCCATGTATTTGGATGATTTGTATGTGATGCCTGAATTCAGAGGTAAGAACTGTTTCAGCATTATCAAGAAATCCACAGTACGCATCATATTTGTGTGGATCTCACATATGCATCACACCAGAATTTACATTAAATTTGTGTTTGCTCTTGATGGAAAGTGTGTATTGTTGTTTTACCAATAAATGTCAACCATATTTTCAGGAATATATCTACAAAACGTAAAATTTACCTCAATGTATCCCATAGTGCTCATTATCAAACAGATGTTTGTTTCCAAGATGTTTACAGTGTAAGACAATACCTACCATAATGATAATCCTTTATACCCCTTACGATTCTATGAGACTTTTTTTTGGAGAGGGTTTGAGATTTGAAATGAAATATTTTCTGCTTCATCAGTTTATTAATGTCTTCATCAGGGTTTGGCATTGGAACAGATTTACTGAGCAATGTTGCTAAGGTAAGAATGTCTCAAAGTAGACTGTTGTTGACAAATTGAGAAAGTGACAATTAAAGGAAATCAACAAAACCAATTTATCTTTGTGATGCTTTGTGGCAAAGAATAAGTGGGTCCATGGTCAATTTTAAGCCTTGTCTTGTTTGTGCAGGTGGCTAAAGAGAAGCGGTGTTCATGGTTGCAGTTGAGTGTGTTGGACTGGAACACTCACTCATTAGACTTCTATGCTGCGAGAGGAGCTCAGGATCTCACTGTCAAGCACGGCTGGCATAGTACATTTCGATGAGCAAAGTTTGGAGCGTCTGGCAAATGAAACTCGAAAAAATTAGACGCGTTTGGGGAAAACTGACAAAGTGCCCATGCAGTTTGCTGTTCACATGCTGGTTTACTTGCGGTAATTGAATTTGTTTAACATGCAGCTGTTTTTGCCAGCTGCCGTGTCACAAAAAAAAAAAATAGTTCCAGATGTTTCCCCGCAGTTTTCTCCACTACACTGGTTTGTGCTTTCCGCTGTCATTTCAACATAGGCAATGCAAATTAAAAAAAAATAATAAAGCAGCGAAGTGAACACACCCTAAAGACTGTCGTGTGTAATACAAACACATGCTCGATATATTAGGGCTGTTGTAGTATTAACTTTGGAGATATTTTTTTAAAGCATTAAAGGGGCACTTGCTTAGCTTAACATTGTCACTTATAAATTAGGTTTGCTAGTAAAAATGATATCAATCCTAAAAGTAATTAATATAATTTATAACAATAGTAAGACTGACACCACCTGGTTTTTTTTTCACTTTACTACAGCAGCGTGATGGTTTCAGCCAGAAGAGAATAAATCTGGTGGGTAAAATGATTCCATCATATTTTTCTGTCCCTACATTCTTTGCTGCTTTCATTTTCATCAATTCATAACCATATCTGAACGAGGTTGTCCAAAGAAATCAATGACTGCTGTCAGAAAAGCTATATTTCAACCTTAAACTACAAGTTTTGACCTTGAATGGGGCCAAACGATCAGCCAGCACGCTATGGCGTTTGCTCTGTTCAATACGTGAGAAGAGGCCAGTTACGACATGACACCTCATGGCTATTCTTCACTTGAACATCCAACTGTTCCTGGCCTAGAACAACTTCACCATGCAGGGTTGATCGTACTTCCATCCCTCGCATTTACTTAATTCAAGGGCGGAATCATTGAGCTGCAAAAACTTGTAGTAAGTATTTGAAATACAACCTTTTGGGCACCAGTCTCTTTTCTGACACACTTATTTGACAATTCCAACCTTATAAGGTTCGTGTTCATATATCATCTTGTTCAAGACATTTTCTATGTCACTTAAGGATTCACAATTGTTGGATATGTCCTTTACTATACCACCTATACCTCTTTGTATCTGGAAGACTTTTATGTGATGCCGGAATTCAGAGGTAGAACATGTTCCAGTGTTACTCAGTAAATAAATATTACTTCTTGATTCATATTTGTTGATCTCGTACTGTATATGCCTTACACCCAAATTTACATTAATATATTAATATGAAAAAAATATATTGTGTGGTCGGTTAATGTTACCCATATTTTCATAAATAGATTTATACCCTTCAAAGGGGAAGTCAACCCAATCATTTTTTTTTACAAGATATGTTTTGTTTGCCTTCGCATTCTGATTAATATTGTGTTTGCGGAATATTAGTTAAGCAGTAAAAATCCACCCGTTTTTAGCCATCTCACGGCTCACCTGTTTTCTGAAACCAAGCCATTATTGTGTGTTATCAGAGCCTTGCGTAACTGTGATTTTCAGTCGACAACAAGTGACAAAATGGCCGCCCTTCACGATGGCTAAAAACGGGTGGATTTTACTGCTTACGGTAACTCATATTCCGCAAACACAATACTAATCAGAATGCAATTTACATACTAGAAAAGGCAAAGACAGAGAGGGTTGAACTATTTTTCTTAAAATCTACCGTAGAATCTACCATAATGTTTCCCATAGAGGTAATTATTAAAACAGCAGGTTTGTTTTTAAGCCGTAAATGCAGTTTGACAGTGTAAGGCAACACCTACCACAACCACAAGCCTTTGTACGATGACAGATTACAGTAAAGTGCCTTTTTTGAGTAGGCTTTGGAATTTGGACTGAAATATTTTCTGCCTTATCAGTCTTTATCATTGATGACTTTATCAGGATTTGGAAAAAGTTGACTAAGTACTGTTGTTAAGGTAAGAATACTTTCAGGTAGACTAGTCACAAATACTGTATTAATAATCTAAGTACCACATTTCTGTCAGTTGAAATCATGGGTTTGTTCTCTCCCCCCTTTATTTGCTTTTATATGCACATTTTTATTGATAATGACTGTTTGATAGTGAATTGTGTGTAAGTTTGTGATAAGCAACATAGAAAACTGATGGCTGATTTAAAAAGACACTGCGTTTTGAGTTAGAGTTCATTTGGGTTTGTATGCAGGTTAATTTATGTTTGTGCAGGTGACCAAACACAAGCAGTTTGTGCGGTTACAGTTAATCGTGTTGGCCTGCACCACTCCATCTTGAGACTTCTACACTGCGTGAGGAGCTCAGGATCTCATAGTCAAGGAAGGCTGGCACTTGATACGTTTTGATAGACAAAGCCTGGGCGACTTGGCAAATGATGCCACAAAGAATTAAGCTTGGCAAACAAAGCCAGACAAAATTAGAAGTGTGTTGGGGTCGGAGTGGGGGGCAAAGTTTATGTTAAAATGCGGCCATCTGCAACGCCACAAAGAAAACAAATTCTCAATGTTTCTCCACAGCCGCCCCGTCGTACTGAGATGATTGCTGAATATTTTGGTCGCCTCACTTAGTAGCATGGGTGTCAAAATAGAAAGCGATATGCTGCAGTGCAGTTCTGCACCGATGCAAACTACAACCACACCAATAAAGTTATTGCACAGTGTATTTGTTTCCAAACTTGTTCATTGGAGAGGCAATCATATAAAGAAGAACTTCATTTATATAGCTTAAAGACAGTTATTCCCAACCTGTCATACTAAAACATATATTTTTCATGAGTAGTTGCAGCGCACCGAAAACTGTCATTCCTTGTGTTATCTAGTATAAGAACAGTTAATTGTGACATAGCGCCACGATCTCCAAGTGCTTAAGTCACAATGAACATCAACAGGCAGAAGAAGGAAATTCTTTTGCACTATAGGTACAATTAACCTGTGGCAGTTTTTAAAGCATGGCATATTTTCAATGTGAATTTAACAAAGGAGGGAAACAACATGACTTAAAGAACTATCATATAAATCGAATTTGTTTAATAATTGTGCCTTTCTAGGAAATAAATCACTTACACAATCAGGTGATTATTGTGTTTACGGGAAATAGCAAGAAGTGGAGCTTCGTAGTGAGCAGTGGTTCTAGGTGCCCAACAAATGCCGTGTTGACCGCAAAGGTCAGACAAGTTGAAGTGGAGAAAAATGAAACAAAAAGAAGAAAAGCATCACTGAAATAAAAGCTCTTACTTTGAAGGTTGCACCTGTCTTATGGGTGGGTCCTGTTTGTGCAATACATACTGCACAGTATAATAAACCTTTGGAGGTATTTGCAGTTGATCCAGGACAATTAGTTGACTGCTGCAATAATGAACTTTACTGTTCGGCCTGCAACAAAAGAAGACTGTAAAGACATATGGAGACTGCTCAGGGTGAGTCTGATGGCAAATAGAAAATTCATACATCCACATTCGAATCAAATGTATGGATAAACTGTTACCACTTTTATGTGATCCTTTTTCCAGGATTTGGCGATTCATGAAAAAATGCTCGACCAAATGATCGTGACGTATGAAGGTGTTCTTTTTCTTTTTCTAAACCATCTCACCTGACATAACTTACATTGCAAAACTGGATGCCTTTAATTTGTCTTCTTGAAATTTCAATTTTGATTACAGACAAACAGTAGAGTTACATCAAACAAATATTGTTCAATGAAAAGGGAACAATGTTAGTGACGTCAATGTGTACCATGCAATGGATTATTTCGGAATGTGTATGCGGACATTGTGAGGTTGGCTATTCCTTTACCAGGGTGACCATAAATGCACACATGAGTAATATCAGCAAGAAAGAGTCATATTGTCTAGACCAGACTTGATCTTTGTTTCTTTGTGCATGTGACTCGTGGGAGTATTCTGTCAAATGACCATTGATATACATGTGGGAGGCATATTAGAGACTAACTTTACGTGGGTGATCATGAACAGGAGTTCAGATCTTTTCATTGTCACAGACTTCCTGATATTTGTTCTTGCAAATGGTGTGACTCCTTGTAACATTCTACTCAAACACGTACCATAAGGATTATTTAAATCAATGCATGGCAGAGGGTGTACCGTAATTGTCACACTCAAAAGGCTTCAATGTGTTCCAGATGTGAATCTTTCAGAAGCAGACTTTACAAATGTCTCAATAGGCAGATAATATATGCTTCAGGTAAAATTCAATATATATATATATATATATATATATATATATATATATATATAATTATATTATTGTTGTATTGCACTGCAGCAGGGAGCTCTCTAACCTCGCTGCACACTGAGTACAATGACAATAAAGGGCATTCTGATTCTGATTCTGATATAAACAGGCATCTTGACACAAATATAAGTTCACCTGCTGCTGCTAATGATCTGATTAATCAGTAGCCAAAGATAAGCTCTGTTTTGTCCTGGTTCTGCCCCTACTGTAGTACAGTACAGTAACTACAAGCTACATTTGTGGGCTTGCCTTTTTGGTAATATGTGCAGCAGCCCAGCTAAGCACTTAAAGTGGAAGTCAAGTCAAACATTTTCTTCTCAATAATATTTTCTATGCCCCCCTACTAGTTTACACTGGCATTCTGACTATTATTGCAATTGTATCATATGAATTTAGAAACAAAATGCACCTGTTTGTATCCATCTCGGGGGGTGGTATTTTGACTGCAAATAACATCATAGTGACTATGGCAGTGATCCTCAATTATTTTATGTTATGCCCCCCCCTTAAAGAAAAGTATACAATTTCCGCCCCCCCGACCCACTCTCCGCCTCAACTAAAAATGAGGGCATTTTCGTTGCAAAACCAACCTAGACCGTTGAGTTAATAAGAGCGCCACTGCCAACTATAGGAGTGGATGTGCAAGTACAATTTATTGTAGTACGGCGGGAAAAAAAGCATGTTCCCCAGGGTCACACATGCCTCCCTCAGCATCGCACCGCGGCCCCCAGGGGGCCCGCCCCACTATTTGAGAAGCACTGGACTAAGGGGTGATTAAAGATTACAGCTCATGTTTACATAGGCTGTCAGAATTTGTGAAATAGTGGCAATTATTTTTAATAATACTTCCGTTCATGTAAAAAGCTTTTTTATAGTTAGGGGTAGGTGAATTGTTATTTTCTATCTGTCCGTGGTCTTCTTCAATCGTATCAACAACCAAACTTACTTGCACGTCTCCAACAAAAAGCCCTTTAATGTTTTGCCTGATAATACACGCGTGTTGAACATGACCCAAACAAATTTAAATGGCTATTAAATGTAAGTTTCCAACACACGCATTTACTTATTTTGAGTTTATGATGAATGCAATAACTACAGCACCACTTTCACTGTAGAACTGGAGCGGGATGCTTTCAGTCAGACTCCCTGGTTTGAATCCCTTGTGGCAGAAGTCCCTGATGAGTATAAATCTAAAGAAGGTAAGATTGTTCTCCCTGGTAATCTTACATAATACAGTGAAGACTCGCTATTCAGTCGGACAAAGCACTGCTGCAAATAATTGTCCCCACCCACAAATCCACCCTCTGCCCACCCAACCCTTGGCGCAAGATAGCAAGCACTACTTTTGTATAAATTAAACCCTTCATCATACTTCAACATAGTTTCTTGGCATGCATGTGCCACACACAGGAGGCAAAGGAAAACATTTGCTTCTTTGGCTTGAGCACAAAAACAGCAAATAGTTGAGTTTTCAGCAAATAACAAATAAATAAATTCCCCCAAATATTGCAAATGCGAGGGTTCACTGTAGATCACACCACAGCACACCACATAATTTTATGTGGCCCGCGAAGGTAAATCATGCACGACTTCGTGTTTCTTGCTAAACTACCAATATTACAAATTGTCATCAATTTTAAAAACGCAAAAATATTGCAAGCATTTCTCTGTTACCAATCACACTTTTAAAATGAATTGAAAGGTACTTAAACAAACAACAATTTCCTGGATTCTGATTTTAAAAGCTAGTTATCCATTAGTTTGTTGTGTATTTGTAATAATAATATGATGATAATGATTTATATGGGTTCTTTGTCGTAATGGCCCACGGAGCAGAACCAAAACTATGATGTGGCCCGAGAGAAAAATGCCCTCGATGATGGGAAAGTAGAAGGTCATCTTTATTTTATAATGAATTCTTCATTTCATGTCTCATTAGGATTCAAAACGGTTGGTCTTGCAGTTTACTTTTACTCATACAGTACATGGAAGGGACGCACAGTGTATTTGGAGGATTTGTACGTGATGCCAGAATTCAGAGGTAAAACATGTTAAGTGCTATCATTCTTGCTAAGACATTACCTGATCTTATAATATGTTTGTGTTCTTTAAGTCAGTGTTTCCCAACCTTAAGGCACACATTTTACATGAGAAAATTCTCTGGGCCCACCAACAATGTCACAAAAAATGTATTGTATATATTGCTGTACTTGAAGCTGGAGCACCTGGAGGAAACTCCCGCAAGAATGGGGACAACATATAAACTCCACACAGAAAGGCCGGGGCAGGGATTTGAACCCCCAACCTCAAAACTATGGCGCAATGCCACCATTCTTATTAATAATATTAATACCGTAATTTTATTGCAGCACATTACTGGTTGGGAATCACTGCTTTTAAGAATTAAATATTTTTTGAGCTGCAACTACTATCTGCATTTATTTCTTTTTTAGGATTTGGCATTGGAAAGCATTTGCTGAGCACACTTGCTATGGTATCCGTTTTCATGAATCTACTTTTTTTTTTTAAAATACCGTTGTATAAATATTGTTCTAATTTTTTTAATTCACTCAAGTAATGTCATGTTTGTATAGGTGGCACAAGAAAAACAATGTGTGCAGTTGGAGTTGAATGTGCTAGGCCAAAACATTCGTTCACAAGCCTTCTATGCTGCGAAAGGAGCTGAGGACATCACCGTCAGGGATGATTGGCACACGTTGCGTTTTGATGCACAAAGCCTGAACAATTTCATTTCTTGAGGATTTTTGAAAATGGAAAAAATGTAATGAATGTATTTCTTTTTCTCTTTGTATATACTGCATCAGAAAAATATATGAGGTTCGATTTGTGCCAAAAATATGTTGCGTCATTTGACAGGGTTATGTCAATGTTAGATGTCAATGTAAGCGCCGATGTAAGTGTCATTGTTGGATGACAATAAAATTAAACTAATATGAAAGTGCGGTGGGTGTCATGATATTGGCCGTAGGGAATCACACGTTAATGTGTGGACGTAAATATCTATGCGAGTGTGTATGCTGCTTTACAGAGGTGACGTCAGTTTTGTAAGGGGAGCGCTCGTACCTGTAGGTGGGCAACACAAGGATGGGATGCAGGAAAAATATATTTTAAATGTAATGGGAACAGAGCGGCACGGTGGGCAACTGGTTAGCACGATGGCCTCACAGTGCAGAGGTTGTTGGTTTGTCTGGCCTTTCTGTGTGGAGTTTGCATGTTCTCCCCGTGCCTGTGTGGGTTTCCTCCCACATGCCAAAAACATGCATGGCAGGTTGATGGGACACTTTAAAAATTGCCCCTAGGTATGAGTGTGAGAGTGGATGGTTGTTCGTCTATGTGTGCCCTGCGATTGGCTGGCAACCAGTTCAGGGCGTACCCCGCCTACTGCCCAAAAATAGCTGGGATAGGCTCCAGCACATACATACAAAATAAACGATAAAATAAAATGCATAAACAATGAAACATTGAAAACCTATAATTACATAGAAAAATTATTCAACAAAATGTAGGAAATTAAATATTAGATCGTTAGCATGTAAAAACATACTGTGAATAAATGCATAATAAATTGATAAGAAATAGAAAATAATATAAAATGTTAGCCAATCTGTCAGTCAGTCTATGTGTGTTAGTTAGTCAGGGCTGCATAAAACGTACATCAATGCATACGAAAATAAATTTACAAGTTTAAACAAATATTTGTTGGTTAGAGTAGAAAAACGGAATAAATACTTTTGTGAATTAACACGTAAATATAATAGGGTAGGACGCAGTCCAGCAACGCTCTCCGTCAGGGGTGTCAAAGTCATTTTTGTGGACGGGCCACATTGTAGTTATGGTTTCCCTCAGAGGGCCGTTATGACTGTGAACCCATATAAATGTATGATCACCTTACATTATCACAGACACACAACAAATTGATGGAAAGCCAGTCAGTAATTGTTAGTTCAACAATTCTTCAATTTATTTTAAACGGGGAGGATTGGTTACAAATAAATGGCAATATCTCATATCTCAATGTTGTTAAAAAAAATAAGTGTGTTAGAAACAGGAAGTTGACGCACATGATTTGCCCATTGAGGGCCACAAAATATGAGGTCGCGGGCCAGATCTGGCCCCCGGGCCTTGAGTTTGACACAGTGCTCTACGTCTACGTTGTACCTTCCATCCCCGGAAGTCCAACGTCGTACGTGTTGACGTCATTGTACTGTGTAGCGCGAAAGGTTCGAGTCTGAACTGCTGAACGTGAAGCCTCATTCCAACATAAGAAGGTGTGTTTTCGAGACACAACGTGACTATACAACTTAGTTACGAATAGTGGCGATTTTGGTTATTCCGTGTAATATGTTGTGTTGACGTTTTTTTGTTGTTGCTCTTTTTTGCTAGCGTAACCGTACGCACGTTAATATTGTTAGCTAGCTTTCAATTTAGACTAGTTTCGTTACAGTGAGGTATAGCCCCGTATAAATGTGGTTCATGCTCAAATAGACATGCATTGGGTTCCTTAAGACGTCTATCTTGCCGTCCAAAGTATTTAAGTAAATATTTGTTTTATGTTATTATTTACCTGTACCTGTAACTGTATAATACGGCTTGTAATGACGTCATTTGCAAATTTCCCACTTTTATGTTCTCAATCATTGATGGTTCAAAAAGTTGGAAGAAACATATGCAAATCTTTAAAACAATACCTGCCCTCCAACAAGACTTTTTTTTTTTACTTTTTTGCCTCTTGCAGAAAGCAAACATGTCCAGAATAGACAAGATGAGCATCCTGGGGGTGCGAAGCTTTGGGATTGAGGACAAAGACAAACAAGTGATTTCGTTCTTCACTCCCCTTACGGTTCTGGTTGGTCCCAATGGAGCGGGCAAAACGGTACAAGGACTTCAAAAGGCCCAGTGGAAAACCAAGTGGACACATTGGAGTTGCAATGGATTGTATATTTTTTTGTTTTTCAGACCATTATCGAGTGCCTCAAGTATGCAACTGCAGGGGAACTTCCTCCAGGTTCTAAAGGAGGTGCTTTTGTCCACGATCCAAAGGTGATTATTCTACTTTAGCATTATTCTAAAGTGTGAGCGTGTAAGTTAAACCTGGAACGTCTTTAAACCAGAAGAGGTAAACCTTTTTACTACTGGAGCAAATATTAGTTATAGCAAATACATTTAACAAATCTTTGTTTTTATATCGTACTCTATATGCATTACCACTGCATATAATTTTAGTTGTTAATTGAGTTACAATCTGAGCCAGATAGATGCGCTTACAAACTGCAGGTTCCCCACTCCCATGCCCAATTCAAATGTGAGCTATCATCCGCATGTTATTCCAGGATGCCCATGAGACAGACGTGCGAGCGCAGATTCGACTTCTGTTCTCTGATGTCAACGGAGAGAAAGTCACCATCCATCGTTCCATGTCCTGCACCCAGAAGGCGAAGAATTACTCCTTTAAAAGCTTAGAGCAGGTTATTACTCGGATAAAGTAAGTCAGATGTTTTTAAGATTCTAACTCTTTTTTTTTTTAGTGGTACCTTGATGGGCGACCACAATTTGTTCTGCGACACTGGTCGATCTCTGATTTTGGTCGACTTTTACAGAATTCCCCATCGAGATCAATATTATTTGGTTTAATTTGTTGCAGAGCCCATCCATCCTTTTTCTGTAGTGAGTGTGAGTTGCAGTCTATCTCATCTGACTTTAAGTGAGAGGCAGGGTACTCCCTGGACTGGTCGCAGTGCAAATAGACACAAAGCAACAAACAACCATTCACACATAAGGCCAATTGAGAGTCTTCAATGAGCTAGCACGCACAATATTGGAATGTGGGCCGAAACACAATCTATGCTCATATTGTTTTATATTTATGCAGGGGTGGTGAAAAGGTGAGCTTGTCATCCAAATGCGGCGAGCTGGACCGCGAGATGATTTCCGCACTCGGTGTTTCCAAGCCCGTATTGAATCACGTCATATTCTGCCATCAAGAGGATTCCAATTGGCCACTTAGTGAGGGCAAGGCGCTCAAAGAAAAGTTTGATTCCATCTTCGCTGCAACCAAGTAAAAGCAAATTCGTTTGCAATTCTTTTCTTCCTCCTCTCACTGCAGTAAATGTGTATGTGACATTCTTATCACCTTCCAGGTATATTAAAGCACTAGATACGATGCGTCAGTTGCGTCTCAAGCAGAGCAACACTGTGCGAGAGTGCCAGGTGGAGTTGCGCTTCTTGAAGCAGAACAAGGAGAAGGCCCAGCAGATTAGAGATATTGTTGCCAACAAGGAGGCTCAGCTAATGGCCTCCAAGGACAGCATCCAGTTGCTTGAAAACCAAATCGATCCACTGGAAGTGTGTGCTGTTCGCCGTTTGAAATGTAAATGGTAATATGTCATGTAAATAAGTAAGCTTTTTTTTTTTTTTTTTTCGGTCAGAATCGGCTGACAGACATCGACTTGAAACTGGTCAAGGTGATGAAGCTGGACAATGATATTAAGGCTTTGGACAGCAGGAAGAAACAAATGGAGGAGGACAACAAGGACCTCGAGGAAACAATGGAACAGGTTCAAGATAACGATGGTTTTTACATAACCATATAATGTACACTAAAAACAAAAGTACTAATTCTAAATCCTCCAGAGGAGCATCAAGCATGTAGTCTGTGTCGGCTTGCAGGTGTTCCAGGGTTCCACCGAGCACCTGCAGGAAGTTTACCAGAACCACCAGAGAACAGTAAGGGAGAAGGACCGCAGACTGATCGACTGCAAGAAGGAGCTGGAGCGAGGCGACAGGGAGTGTCAGAGACTCAACAGGCTCAAGTCCGATCTCCTGGTGGAACAAGGTACATCGACACGTCATTTCATGACCATGTCTAATTTTAGTGCACAGAAAGAAAACCACGGTGGTTTGATTTGTGATTAGAGGAGTGGACAAGAATGTAAAAGATAAAAATCCATGTCCTCTGGTCTTCCCAGGACGTGTCCAGCTTGAGTCTGACTGCCACACACAAAACATCAAGAACCGTGACACTCAGGTGAGAGCAAAACAGTCCTGCTTACCTTAATCCCACTTAGTCAAACACATCAAACACGTCATTTTGAAAGGAAAAGCATACACTAATTGTATCTCCAAGTACTAGTGAATATGTCTGTCCGGGCTTGGGACACCGGCTGACAAAGCTGCCTGCCTCTGTAAATCTTACTCTTGAAAATATAACTGGTTCTTCAGATAGTCTAACGACTGACCTTTATTTTTATGTTGCAGGTTCGGTTATTGTCGTCCCAACTGGAGGTGGAAGGCTATGACCGGCCGCCCTTTACAACTGTTCAGCTCGAGAGCTTTCATCGTCATGTCGCTCACAGACTGGAGCAAGAAAAAGAGACGGTCGCCCAGGTTATGGTAAGAAAAAAAATCATACCAATTAGGCCAGTGTATTGATGTGTTACATTGAGTGTCATGCGCTACCTCTCTTTCCCTAAAACAGGCGGACTTGCAGGAAAAGGAGCAGCAGAAACAGCAGTCAATTGATGAGATAAGGGATAAGAAGACAGGTCTGGAGAGAACAGTGGAGCTGAAAAATGACCTGCTAGCAAAGAAACAGTTTGAGCTCCGGAATGTTCGTGCTGACCTGCAGAGGCTCGAAGGTTCGTCTGGCAGAATGCAGGAGCTGGAAAACGAGCTGGCCAACGCGGTTTGTCAATGTTTCCACGGTTGTAAAAAATAAAAAAAAATAAAAATAACAGGCATTCAAAGTAATATGTTGTCTTTTCAGGAGCGTGACCTGCAGAGCGCCCTCCAGACATCCAACGTGGAGGAGCTGAAGCTCGAGGTTGTGGAGCTCCAGAAAGAAAAGGCAGAGCTGGACCGCACACAGAGGCAGCTGGACCAAGAGATGGGAGTTCTCAACATGCACACGACTGCACGCACACAGATGGACATGTTGAATAAGGACAAGGTGCATTTGCCATCCATGTCTGGGCTTTTCCTCGTGTATGTCTCTTTTTTCACCTCATCTTTTTTTTTTTTTTTTTTTTAATTTGGTCTTGTAGAAAGAGAAAGAGGAGCAGGTGCGAAAGATCAAGTCACGTCATAGTGACGATCTGGTGTCACTGCTGGGCCACTTCCCCAACAAAAGAGAGTTGGAGGACTGGCTTTACACTAAGTCAAAGGAAATAAACAGCACCAGGGACAGACTGGCCAAACTCAAGTGGGTATCTTATTACAGCAGCTTTCACATTTGTACAGGAAGCTTCAGAACTCCCTGAAAGTGCTACAAATTTGACTTCAACCAAAATTTCATGTCATGTCCCTAACTTAGGATTTGCATTTGCTTTGCTTTGTAAGTGGCTTTGCATGAGCGTGTGCGCGTGCGTGCGTGTACATTAATTCCAGCAATATAGTACCAATACTAATACCGTTGACTGTATCACTCTGCAATGACCTTCCGGTGCCCTCCATTAGGTGTCTTTATCGGATGGCATGAAAAAATGAGTGATTTTTTGATTATTTTTCTTTCATTACAAATATATTTTTTATACTTGAATTGCTATATGATAACACAAAATGAATGAGAAAGTTACTTCAACTACTACCTGTTAATGAAGGTTTTAGAATTGTTACACATTTTGAGTCAGGAACAAATTTATTAGGTTTAGAAGAAACGCACCATATGAATCTGATGTATTATTATTATTATTAAAAGTTTGGAAGTCAACCAGCACTGCTGTTCCTCATTGGAGCTTCTTCTATTTTTTTTAGCCCTGTTATTGAACCTTACATTGTCATGTTGTAATTTCACAACTCACAGTAAGGACCTGGCTTCCAGCGAGCAGAATAAAAGCCACATTGCTGCCGACCTACGTAAATTGGAGCAGCAGTTGACAAATGATGAAGAAAGGTTTTTCAACGTGTGTGGCAGTCAAGATCTGGAGCAGGACCTCAGCAAAATGCAGGAGGAACTAGAAAGAATTTCCAAACAAAGAGGTTGTCGTGTCCACCAATAGTCTCATTTATGCAGAGAAATTGCAGAGTTAGATTAGTCATATAATTTGTTGCTTCTTTCTAAGCCATGCTCGCTGGAGCCACTGCCGTCTACACCCAGTTCATCAGCCAGCTGACTGAGGAGAGGGAGCCCTGCTGCCCCGTCTGCCAGCGGACGTTTCCGTCGGAGCCTGACCTACAGGAGGTCATCAGCGACATGCAGTCCAAACTGCGTCTGGTTCCAGATAAGCTGAAAAACACAGAGCAGGACTTGAAGAGGAAGGAGAGGAGGCGAGATGAGATGATGACCCTAAGACCAGTCAGGTATAATATCTCAACTCTAATACAGGGCGTCCTTTGTTTAAAGTGGGGTTTAGTTCTTCTGCTGGCAACACAACCCAATTTTGCACATGATTTAGTTCATCACTATCCTACACTGAGTGGTAAAGTCATGATTATAGTACAGTAAACTTGTGGGGCATGAATATAAAACAATCAAATGAAAAAGAGTAGGTAAGGTGGTATCTGGGCATGCCTGCTGCGTTGACGACTTATTTTTATGCCATGCGCTGCTTATAACCTCGAAATATCGTATGGTCCGACTGTATACGCCAGGATTGCTTTTGTAATATGTATTTAGACAGTGGAAAAGGAATAATTGGTGAAAAAGTTTCATGTGCATTAATTTTGAGTGCTAATAGAAAAAAAAATCCTGTATATATTGTTATTGTATATTTTTTTTCCCGTTGAATCAAGAGAAAGGCCGTGCTTGTGAGAAAAATGTTGTGGCCACTAAGCAATTTTCCTCACGTTTTGGTTAAGTCAAAATGATGAAAGGTTTAGTCCACTAGATGGCATTGGATTATCATGAAATGGCTATAGAGATATGTACGTTTTCATGAAATAATATCTTTAAAAAAATGGTTTACAGTGGAAACTCAAAAGTGAAATACTTGTATGATAGAGCTTTGGTATTTTTAGGCATTACGTATTAAAAAAAAAAAAATACTGCAATTTTTAAGATGATATATTGACATATACTGTATGTTTGGCAAAATGACACTAAAATGTTTTCCCGTTCCTAGGCAGTCCATTGTACAGTTGCAGGAGAAGGAGTTGCCTGAGTTGAGAAATCGACTGCAGAATGTGAACAGAGATATCGAAAGGCTGAAAAGTGATGCGGAGGAGCAGGAGACTGTGCTTGCGATGCTGATGTCAGAGGAGGCAACTGCCAAGGCCTGTCAGCAGGACATCGCTCTCATGGACAGATTCTTGGTACTATTCTCCTTTTTTTCTCTAGGATCATGTCCAGAGACTTAGTCAGTGACAATTCAGAATTGGTATTCTTTGTAGATGGATCTAAAGGAAGCGGAGAGGAAAATAGCTCAGAACGCAGCCAAACTCCAGGGAATAGACTTGACCAGAACTGTCCAGCAGGTCAGTCAGGAGAAGCAGGAGACTCAGCTCAAGCTAGACACCGGTAAGCTGATGTCAGCAAGCTCAGTGTTTCCAAACCAAGCCAAGGCATGTATGTTCAATCACATGGCACACCACCAAAAATAAAATTAGATTTCCAAATGATGATCATCTCATCTCAATGTACTCACAAATATACATACAGTACTTATTATTTTCAATACTGAATTGAAAATTGACTGACAGACACAAAACTAATTTCCTACGACACACCTGATGATCCCTCATGGCACCCTAATGTGCTACAACAAAGTGATTAGGAATCACTGTGATCATAAAACATATCCGCCAGTGTCTTGAATCGATTTAGTTCATTTTAAAATTGAACCATTAGCACATGTTTAGTTAGATGTAATCATGAAAAGTGTTATTAAATACCTGGACCGTGCTTCTTGACATTTTTTTCCCGAGCAGCGTCCAGCAAGATGGAGCTGAAACGGAAGCTGATCCAAGACCAGCAGGATCAGATTCAAATGCTTAAGAGTTGTGTGAACGAGACCAAAGCGGAGAAACTCCAGCTGAGTAGCGACATGCAGAAGCAACAGCAGCTGGAGGAGCAATGTGTTGATTTCACCACTGAGATTCAGACCTTAAACAGGGACATCGAGGTACTTATATTATCATGATGCCTTGATGTCTTTCCTTTTTATATTGAATGTCAGGTTTAACAAAAAAAAAAAAAACACCTCAATGTCATGTACTTGCCACAACTAGGAGGCAAAGGAGCAGCTGTCCCCGTTACACTCCACTTTGAATAAGATGCAGCAGGAGAAACAGGAGCTGATGCAACGTAAAAGGCAGAAGCAGGAGCAAGGACAAGAGAAGGTGGACACATGTCAACTTACAAGTCAAACCCATCTGTTATTCTGTTTTTGTACAATTACGTTAATCTACTTCACGCTTTGTCCACGGCAGATCAACGCTATCAAAGAGAAAGTAAAGACCATCACCAACTTGGAAAGGGACATCAGCAAGTATCTTGAAGAGGGAAAACATGAACATAAGGAGGTAAGTTATCTAATGTTACTACGCTGACCCTCTATATAATAATTTGTTATATCTTGGATCCAGTTAAGTCAAAATCCTTAAAGGTCTTTGTATTAGGAGTGAGCAAACCTATGACGTGTTGTTGCAGCAAAAAGAGTCTGAGCTTCAAGCAATCAGCACGCTGCTCCATGAAGCTGAACGCCACAAAGACAAGATCAGCAAAGAGATTGAAAGCATCTGTAAGGACATCAATACTCAAAAGGTAAAGTCATCCACACAGATGCCTGTGGTTGTCCAAGAGTGGGGTGTTTCCAAACATATAGATCAGGGGTCCTCAATCCTGTTCCTCGATGGCCGGTGTCCTGCAAGTTTTCCATCTCTCCTTGCTGCAACACAGCAGATTCAAATGATCAGATAATCAGCAAGGTTTGCAGAAGCTAGATAACGATTGCTCAGGTGTGTTGCACCAGGGAGAGGTGGAAAACGGGCAGAACACCGGCCCTCGAGGAACAGGATTGAAGACCCCTGATATAGATAGACAAGGCACATATATACATATATCGTTTTACATACGTATATCATGGCACACCACCCAAAAAAAATTTCACAAGAAGTATCCATAGCGGTGACTTGCGATACGAGTTTAACTTGTTCCTTGATGACACACACAACTCAAAGCACTTGAATTGTTTTTAAACGTAAGTGCCATTAATCTGTTTCAGCCTCCCGCAAAATACCAAAATGTTTGCAATGTGTTTTCAATGACAAAAACTGAAGACTTGGCTCCTCTCTCATCTTCTCAGTACGGCAGTAATATCAATCATTATTAGCAAAGGATAAAGATATATGCCAACGAGTATTGTTATATTATCTGTCTAGATCTATTGTCGCACCATTTTTTATGATAGGTAACAACACCACCGCATAGATGTGAATTGTTAGTGTGTGTGTGGGTGTGTGTGTGCGTGTGTGTATACGTACCTATGGAGGTTCCAATTGAACGTTCGCAATAAGGTAGCGGGGTTGTGTAGTTCTTCAAAATACACAACGAGTAACTGTTTTGTTTTTAGTTTGACATTAACCTTCATCTCATGGTGGGAATAACCAGCTTGAAGTTTGATTGTTTTTAAGAACATTTAATTACCGTATTTTTATGGCCAAAAGACGCACTGTATGAAAGGGCGCAGCACCAGTTGAGGGTGCTATATCTGTTAGCTCACGCATGTTAGCTCACGCATGCTAGCTTGCGCATGCTAATGGCTGCTAGTAGCAGCACTTCAGCTCAGACCATTCAGAGATGTCATGGCAACACTTCTAATCGACTACGTCAGGGGAGGGATGTCACTGGTTACCACACTCCTTAGAGTCATGGTTTCAAATCAAAACCATAAATATCTCTGAACAGCATACAAGCAAATAATGAAACAAAGAAATAAAATTAACACAAAACATGCAACTCTCATGCCATTCCTATCACCAAAAGAAATAAAAATAACACAAAAACAGTACTGAGGCATTCTGGGAGATTATTACACTGAGGCATTCTGGGATCTTATCAGCCTTATCAGGTTAGAAAGATGTGAGCGGTGTGCTTTGCAGTGTTTTTTTTTTTTTTTGCAGTCTGTTGTCTAAACCTGTGATGTTTCTTGCTTGCAATAACATGAATGTTAAGACAAACTACAACATTGTGGACAGCTGCCCTTTTGTCCAGCTTTCTCTTGCACCATCACCGAAAAGACATATTGACATAATGTATTTGTCACACTCAAGTTGTAGCATCGATGTCTCGGACTTTGGCCAGAAGGGTGTACTAACATGCACTCTGCAATGCCCCAATGGATCAGGCTTACTAGTCAAGAGAGTTGTTCTGTTAAGTTGTTCTGTTAATAGAATAGGCGCGTTACATGATAAGGCGCCTTGTTTGTTCTGGGGGAAGTTTGAGACTTTATTAAAGTGCGCCTTATGGTCGTGAAAATGCGGTATATTTTCCAAACTACCACCTGTATACAGCACTCCTATCTCAGTCAACACAAACAATTGGCTGTTTGACAGCTTGCATTTCAAATAACTTGTAAATCTGTTGTCTGAAGACACCACTGTATAATAAATTAATGATGATCTTGTCTTACTTTACTCACAAAATTCCAAAATTGTGAAATCTGGGCCCGGTGAAGTGAAAACTAAAGGATTGCTATTCGGTTGTGTGAATGGTACACAGATTAAATTGTACATTCTGACATCTAGTGGAAGCACATTTAATTGTTCTTCCTGTCACTATCCAGTACATTGCTTGCACAGATAGAAGATGTAGTAAATATCTTTTGTGAAAATGAGAAGCGTTTGGGAGTCATTCAGTGTACTTTCTCATGTGGCAGGTACAGGAGCGCTGGCTACAGGACAACCTGACCCTGAGAAAGCGGGTTGAAGAGCTTAAAGAGGTTGTGGCTAAGCGGGAGGCACTTTACAAAGACATAGGCAACATGCAAGTGATGCAGCTACGCCAGTAAGAGCCCTAGTCTGTGCTTCACCCAGTAAATGCACAAATAAGTTGTGATTAGTTCATTTCATGGTTCTCGTTTTGTGCTCATTCAGAGAACGACGTGAAGCTGAGCGAAAGGTGGAAGACCTGAAGAAGAACCGCAGCATTGCACTTGGTCGCCAAAAAGGCTTTGAGGAGGAGTTGCTGCATCACAAGTGAGCTACGTTGTAGTACCGAGCTAGCGGTCTATTTTCATCGCCTCTACTCCCAACCGCTCACGGTTTTGCTTTGCAAAAACCTTGATGTCTCTGGATGGCCCGCTTTCAGAAAAGAACTTCGAGAAGACCAGTACCACAAAGCGGACGAGCTCTACAAAAACAAAATGATCATAATGCGCACGACAGAGCTGGTCATCAAAGACCTGGATCTCTACTACAAAGCCCTCGATCAGTGAGTGTGACATTTTGCTATATCCCGTAACATTGGCGCGTTTTGTGATCCCGTCTCCATCACGGATTGAGTTGACGAGATTAGCTCATTGAATGTAAAAGATGGTATATGGAAATATAGTAGGCCCTGCTGTAAATGGAAAATAAAAGTCATTCAAATCTTCCTAGAAAGGTTTATGATTGCATATTTATGCCACAAGCTGGTGGCAGTGGTACCTTACAATTAAATTCAACATAGTTTTTGTCACTAAGATGGCACAGAAGTAATTTACTGTTTTGGTCTGAGCACAGAAACAGGGAATATGTCAATTGTTTTCAAAATTGCTAGTACCGTAATTGTACTTCTGTCAATGTGTAGTAACACCTGATAGAGGTTTTAAACTATAAAACTGTCTGTAGCTTGAACAAAAAGTAATTACATTGGTCACAAGCAGCCAATATACTTGTAAAAAATAACCTGAAGAAAGTAGAAAAGTGAAGCCTGACAGTCACTTAATGGGGAAGTGTGTCACTGTCATACAGTCATAATTACACAGTGGAATTGTTATTTCCCTCACGTCTGCATCGGTTGAGTCAGCATTATCGATATCAAATGCAAGTAGGCCTTGGCCACCTTCCAAGGGATGAGAGCTGCATGACCCAGTTACTGTCATAGTGGCCAAAAAATACTTTGCCTTAAACAGCAAATCATTAAAAAAAAAAATAAAAAAAAATAATGAAGAGTCACCCGAAAGTCTGATTCCACCAATCCTTTCTTTGATTGGTCAGGAGTTACTCACATCTAGTTCTCAAAAATATCTGACCAACCTTTTATCTTGCCAACCTTTTGACACATTGTTCTGTTCAAAAGCTTCAAAATTAATAGGCCCTAAGTTGCTGTATAGTATTAAAAGCTACTTTCTGTCTCGTAAGCAAACCAGATGGCTTGATAAAAATGGCTTTCCTATTTCGTCATGATTCTTCTCTTCAGTTGCCATATATGGGCGTCGGAAGAAGGCGGTTGATTTCCACTTGATATTCTGACCACATTAGAGCTGTTCATCAGTTGATGAGGTTATTGACCAAACGCTTCTAGTAACACCGGAAGACAACATCCAGTCAGCTTCTGTTTTATCACCTTTATCAACCTACTTGTTTACCGTATTTCATCAATATGACTCAGATTAAAACTCTTATGTTTTGGAATACTGTGACCCACAATTAAACTGGAGAATGAACAAATATATCACGTTTCATGGTTGGGCTGCCTCCCAGTTTTGTAAAAGTTAACCATCCACTTAAGAAATCTCAAAGTTGGACGAGGGTATTAACTTAACTCTTATCACCGTTATAAATTTCAAAATGTGATGCTTCAGCATTTGCATTTCTTTGAGTTAATAGCATTCCTGTCTATGAAACATGGACTGATTTTTTTATTATTTTTTTATTTTTTAGCGTACAGTATTTTGCACATATTGAAACTCCTTTCATGTGCATGTGCAGCACAAAAAATATAGAGCATTAATTCTACATTTTCTTTCATTTAATTTTCTTAGATTGGAAAATAAAGACGATAGCAGTATTTCATGATTGATTTGAGGTCCAATAGAATCCACCACCCCCTCTCCTTCTGTCTTTGGTCCAATCAGAACCATCATGAAGTTCCACAGTATGAAGATGGATGAAATCAACAAAATCATCAGAGACCTTTGGCGTAGCACCTATCGAGGACAAGGTACGCTAGCCTTTGCACCTCTTTTAGACAAAGATCTCACAAATTGTCCAGCTCAGAATACACGCGGATTTTGCCTGCCTTTCACGCCAAACCCAGCAAAACGAAAATAAATAATTGAATGTGCTTTTTAAATAATTGTCAATTTAGGGACACGACCCACTGGCATGAAAGGTTCACTATCCATCCACATCTCAATCGGACTCCCTTAATTTTTCTAGACATCGAGTATGTGGAAATACGCTCAGACGTGGATGAGAACTCGTCTGCTGGAGGGAGACGAAGGGTTTACAAATATCGAGTAGTCATGGTAAAGGGAGACACCGCTTTGGATATGAGAGGACGCTGTAGTGCTGGCCAGAAGGTACATAGTTGACTTTTTGATTGTTTTTTTTAATTTATTTTTTAAATTTATTTCCGAGCCTGGTGCATGTTGTGTGTTATAATTTTGATTCAATGTGCGTGTGCAGGTGCTGGCATCTCTTATTATCCGTCTTGCCTTGGCGGAGACCTTCTGTCTGAATTGCGGAATTCTGGCACTGGATGAGCCCACCACCAACCTGGACAGAGAAAACATTGAGTCGCTGGCACATGCTCTTGTCGAGTCAGTACGCACACACACGCATACACCTTATTATGACTCCATTATTAGAGTGGTTACATTTTCAAAAAGCTCCACGACCACAGACTTCTCTCTTTATTATTTGTCCTGCGGTGTTCAGTGTCAATCCACGTCTCTGCCACATTTTTTAAACTCATCAAATACAGGGGTGTCAAACTCATTTTTGTGGACGGGCCACATCGTAGTTGTGGTTTCCCTCAGAGGGCCGGTATGACTGTGAACCCATATAAATTTGATTGGAAAGCCAGTTTTGAAATCAGAAGCTAGTAAGTAATTGTTCAACAATTTTTCACTTTATTTTAAAAGGGGAGGATTGGTAACAAATAAATGGCAATATCTCATATCTCAATGTTGTTAAAAGTGAAGAAAATATCCTAGAAACAGGAAGTTGATGCAGATGATTTGCCCTTTGCGGGCCACATAAAATGAGGTTGCGGGCCAGATCTGGCCCCCGGGCCTTGAGTTTGACACTTGTGAAATAAAAGAACTATGTCAGTGTCAATCTAAGAAATTCTTTATGTTCGGTCTGCTACATTAATGTTTATCAGAATCTACTGCAAGAGACAGTCATCAAAGATCATCTCCGCAGGGGTGCTTGAGCAAGAGTTTTTGCACTAGATAATTAAAAACAGCAATGTCATATAGAATTGTGATTTAATTGTTTTTAGTACAATAAATCAAGGCAGATGGAGTGCGCCCTTTTTTCCGAAAAACCACAAATTAATTGACGCTACTACTATGAATGGCAAGTAATATTACTTGTAATAGTTTAACAGTAAACACAAACTGTTATTCCAATATATCAAATTCAATATAATTTCCAACTCATCTTACGACAGTAGATTTAAAAATAAGTTACAGATCATTTAATTTTGACAATAAATCGAAAGTCAGTGTGTACTCAGCTTGTTTTTCTGTCGAGACGTATCACTTCTACATACTGTCTTGCCAGTATGCCATTTTAAGGCTCGACACACCACTGTACTGCTTTACTGCTTAAACAGGGCTTTGGCGGTATCACAGAATGAGCACAAAGCTGAAAATATTGCAGAGGATCACTGTGGATCCCAACAGCAACAATAACAAAGTTCTATAAAACAGAAATATTCTCACAGTTTTATTGCATCGTCCCTCCTTGAATGTAATCACTGGCATCCATCTGCGTGTTTTCAGACTGCAACTCATGTTCCTTTTCCTCCTCTATGATCGGCACAGAATCATCAAGAGCCGCTCCCGCCAGCGCAACTTCCAGCTGCTGATCATCACGCACGACGAGGACTTTGTGGAGCTGCTGGGCCGCTCCAGTTACATCGAACACTTCTATCGCATTCGCAAGAACCAGGACCAGAACTCTGAGATCACCAAGTGCAGCATCAGCTCCCTCTCCTCCTATCTGCACTGAGCATGCCACCGCAGTTGTACAGTAACTCCCCTTTAGTTGCATTATTACCCGTTTGGTATTCTTCCCATGATTGTTTACTGTAGAACACACCTGAATATTCACATTCAATGAATAAAAATGTAATGTTTCTGTGTTTTTGGTTTGGTTCATTTTTTTGTTACTGAATTAACCAAAAACAACTTAGCAAGCTGTCTGCAGATCCTTAATGTGTGCATTTTGCTTTGTCTGAAAGATATAATTTTACAATGATCAACTTATAAAATGGCTTTAAAAAACTGCTTTGTCAGAAACAGCTCACAAATACAGTAACAAGTATGTTTGATGTAGTTGATTGATAAACAACATTTTGCTTCTTGCGTTAATAAAGGCCACTTCCTGCAAGCTGCAATCAGTGTAAAAATATTTCAGACTTGTAGCGAATATCAATAATATAGTTAAAAATAAGTATTCGATGTTAGTCCCCTTAAATTCCAAGTCTTGTAACAAATTGATTGCAATTCTGATGATGGCAGGAGATGAAATAATTTGCTCGGATGGTCATTTTCCAATATTTTGAACTAGTGTGACACTAAAATTCAAAGAAACATATCTCAGTTTGTTGGAAGCATAATCATACAAATCTTATTTCCTGTCTACTGCAGCGCCGCAGTGTGACTTTTTTAAGAGTGGGGGGACACCGCAAAAGGGGTGTGGCAAGACGTGTATAAGTCAAATGCTCACGATTGACGTGGCACAGCGAGCTAGTAGCCGACAATTGAAGTGATTCTTCAATTCGAGCTGATTTCGACAAAGTATTTCTATCAGCGAAAATGATGACGATGATGACAACAGTGCTCCTAATGATGTCCTCCGTGGCCTTGCTGGGCCATCCTGCTGCAACCAAGCCGGCCCACAAAAAAGCCGAGCATAAACTCGAACCCATCATCGACCTGTTTGATCGCAACTTGTCATTACCCACGGTAAGCAAATTGCAGTTTCAGTCCTTCATTAAAAAAAAAAAAAGTATACTATATTTATGGTGCATAGAAATTGAAATTACATTTTTTTCACAGGGTGACTTTGATAATTTGAGACACCTGGCAGAAGGGATCGGAAGATGTGAAGTGAGGATGAGATCATTTTAATGAAAATCTTTGAATGTTAAGTCGCACAAATACAACAGCTGTTTTTCCAAGCATACTGATCATTTTGCTTTGTCCCAACAGGCCAAATTCTTCTGCAAGGTTCACGATCTCCTGGACAAGCCTGAAGAAACCAAGGAGATTGCGAGGCATTTAAAGGTGTACAATGATCTAAAAGAAGTAAGGGGAACCTTTTAATGTCCCGTTTGGTTGTTTTTTGAGCATCACGTGGACCCTTCTCTGTGTTGCAGTTTAAATGCAAAGACGTCTTACAGCATGTGCGACGGACGGGCAATAAATATCGAATGCCCCTTCTTAAGCAAGACCTCATTGGATGCATCCAATACAAAATCATGAGTAGACCAGCGAGGACCACCGCACCTCTCATAAATGCAACCCAGCCATCAGAATAGAGGCTAAGATCATTTAGAAAATGTTTACATGAATGATGTTTTCTTTAGTATTAAATGTGTTCACCCTGGTTTACAAAACAGCTACTGTACTTAATCAACTTGAACAATCTCAGTCATTGGAATGTCTATCTATTTATTATATAGTGTGTATTTAAAAGGCATATTTAATGTGTTCCCTTTAAAATAAAAGACAACTTACTGGCCACTCATGAAATGTGTTTGGAACCTTTTTTTTTTAGCTATTGTATTGTCGAGCCCAGAGGTTCACAAAATTTTGGATTTTGGTCATGGGGCAGTGTGCCTCGCAAAAGTATCTGAGTGGGATTTCACGAGATGGGCTATCATAAGATGATGCAAACTTATACGTGCTTTTCAAATAAAATTCAGAGCCAGCATCCAAAAATGGGAAGGCATGGCACAATTGCAGACTTGCCCAAAATGGTTTTCCACCTACAGGGGGAGTATTCAAATGCCAGGTTATTATGATATAAATAAAAGTGAGACCAAGAAAAATCATTTTACATCTATTTCCAACAATGTCACCTGTAACATGTACAACTCAACTGAAACAAATCTTATGTGTTGAAATAAAAATAAACAACTGCAATAATGTGGTTTGTAGTGGCACAAGTCTGCAACACCTTCCTGTCGCAGGAGATGTGGATGTGTTCAAAATCAACAATCACATTCAAGCTCACGTTCAATCGAAGTCAACACACCTGCTGCCATTTACAATGCTTCTAATTCTCCTCAAGTGAAGGTCTGATGTTCTAGTAGGGTTTTCCTGATATTTCTGAAGTCACATCTTAAAGCACAAGCCATGGTCTGCAAATTAAATTTATGGTGACACCGCCGCAGGAATAATGCTAACGGCAGAGATTTATTTAAACATTATTAGCTGGCTGCTTCCCTTATTATGGGCTCTTATTCGTGTCCTTCGTCTACTCCTTCTTCTTTCTTCTTCTCCACGAACGTGCCCAATGCAAGTAAGTATGCATGTTGGTCATGTAGGGATTGTGGTATTGCAGGTGGGAGGAGCAGGTTAGTTTATGTGAAATCCTGGCACGCTTGAACGCACACTGCTGTCTCACGTCTGTTCATACCTTTTTTAAATTTTGTCAACCTTCTGTCCCAAAATCGGGCGCCCGGAGGGCTGGACCGACTGCCCATTGTCTTGTGAAGAAGATATGACAACAGTGACATGACCAGAAGTTCCTCCAAAATTGGTGAAAAGATCAGATTCTTGCACGTTACTACGTGTATGATTCACGAAATCAATATGAAACGTTAATGTTTCTAGTCAGATGATGGTTGTCATATGAACACGAAATGCTACAAAACCAAAGCAAATCCACTATGTATTTTACATACCTTAATATGGTCATATAGGAACGTAACCACAGAACAACTACAACGTGCTTGAACGAACACAAAAACTGATGTATTTTGTCGATATTACAATAAACATGAAGCCACATTTTTTTGTGTAACTATATTAGCAGCGCTCTCCTGAAATGTGCCGACATAAGGCACCATAGAACAAGTGTATGAACATATATAACTCACTTTAACGCTTTGTCAAAACTCAAAAGCCGCTCGCCACATATTGTGTAGAACGAGCTTCGTGGTCTGTTTTTTACTTGATTTGCTTGTTTGTGATTTAAATTTTAGCGTAATGTGACCGAAACAATTAACATGTTGACATGCGTCTAGACGCCCATCGTAGATGGCTCTAGAGGAGAGAAGACAGCCACTTTGAAATAAATATCTTTCAGGCTCAAACAATAAATAAACCAGAAGTAAAGAACATTTTTCTTTCATCTGTGTGGCCCGGTCCAAAGTAACCCGCGGCCCGGTAGCCGGTGGTTGGAGACCACGGTTCTAAAAGCAGCCATAAAACTTTTAAGTTACAAATCACTCAGATATCATTTGCTTTTAAAATTTTATTTCAGCAGTTTTCACCTTTTTTTTTTCTTCGTGCTGGATTTCTCTTCCTTAATCGTCTAATTATCTGAGATGGAAATCTCCGCTTTACCAGAACACTAACCACTAAACGGCCACAGTTTCGATTGTATCTATAGTGTTAACACTTTTACGCTTTTGTCACAAAACACGTTTAAATAACCGCTCATAGCCACTAAATCATTCCTTTATATAGAACACCTAATCTGTTTATTAGCTACTTAGCCTCAGAAGCTCTAATCAAATATGAATAAGCTCCAGTTAAGTATTCAGCCCACAAAGAAGTCTTAAAGAAACTGTTGTCTTGGGCGGGTGCACTCAAGCACTCGGGCCGTTCCCAGAAATACATGAGTGGAGATGCGGAGTTCTCTGGGACGAACATGTTTCAGCACTCTTCTCCCTCTTGCAGCCGTCACTCGGTGATGTGATGCAATGTGAGCGCTATATGGGCAGGAAGAGAATGCTTCCTGTTGGTGGGAACGTCCATGTGCCAAATTCAGTGTGCGTTGTGTGTGTGTGTGTGTGTGGGGGCGCGCTACTGAACCGTGATGCTCATTAATAATTAAGAATGAACTTTTTTTTTTTTTTTTAAATAATCCCAAAACTTCATAAATTTGCCAAAGTGAGATGCATATGATCTAATGGGATACAATACAAGATCTGTAGTTCAACTCCTTTTTTTAAAAAAAAATTTTGAAATTAATTTCTGCTCATTGCTTTTCTTATTGAATGTGTTCATTTAGTGATAGTTTTTTTTTTTTTAAAGTTGATTCTTTGAATTCAATCAGTGCTTGATTATCTTTATTGTACTTTATGTTCATTGTTTTTCCTCATAGGATTTTTGGTATCACTTTATAATAAGTACACACTAATAAGCATTAGCTAAGCATTTGTAAATACTGAAGTCATCATTTGTAAAGCATATTTCGCTTATGCTTTTTAAATACCTTATCAATATGAGAATTCAAAGCGTTTTCATTTGTCCATTAGATAAATGGTATCGACAGAGCAAACTTAATGCTGAGATTCACATCACATTAAAAACTGCAAAAATCATTCAGTGTGCAACTGCATACTGTATACTCTAGTTGGATATCAGAAAAAGAAAATATTAGGCGGTACCTTGCAAAATAATGATGAGCTACACTTGACAATAAGGCATTTACAAATTATACCAAATTATTTTTTATGTCAGAAATATGCTTTACAAATGATGACTTCGCTTATTAGTGTGTACTTATTATAAAGTGTTATCATATTTTTTTTTAATCCCGTCTGTCTTTGGCTGCCGTCTTTAAAATATATTTAATTTTGTGAATTAAAGGGCCAGTCAAGTCCCAAATGTTCTTTACAATAATGTGTTCTATGTGCCCCCATTAGTCTAAACGTGGCATTCTGATTAATATTGCATTTGTGGCGTATGAATTTAGCAAATGACCTCTTTTACTTAGCAGGGGGCCATTTTGCCTTTTACTGCCACTTCCTGTCTGAAAATGACATCACAGTGCATAGGGGTTCATCTTGGGAATGTCACATGACCAACCCACTGTGTTGTAATTTTCAATCAGCATGTAGCAAACTGGCCTCCCCTAAGATGGATAAAAACATGAATGTGCGGGCACATAGAACATATTATTGTAAAGATTTTTTTTTTACTTTAAACATTTGTTATAATTGTATTTAATTAGATTTTTTTTCAGTTTAATTTAATAATTTCATTTGGATGATAGCCACTATTATTTATACATATTTATATATTTTGGTTACTTTTAAAATCACTACTCAATGTTTTTCTGTTTTTTCCTGGAAATGACTTGCTTCCAGCGTCTGGTTAAAATGGCCCTGCGGTTTGGAGAGCTAGCGCCACCTGTTGCTGTGGACTTTAAAGCTTGCTCATATTTATTTGTACAACTTAACATTTTTTTAGCACACTTGGTGGAGAGGGGAGCTCTCTAATCTCATTGCACACTTGAGTACAATGACAATAAAGGGATTTCTGATTCTGATTCTGATTCTGGAGACAATGTATTGTTGGCTGATCGGAATATATCGTACAAAAGAGCTTTCAGTCAGTGCCAGTATCAACCACGTAATGCCATAACTGTATCAGAACGCACATCGGGCGTTAAAAGACATTTTTATGTATCTTGATGTTTTGTTTCTAACCTTCTTTCTCTTTTTTTTTTGTGTGCAGTCAGCTGCTTTTGGTCCAGTAGCCTCAGGGCTGACTTGAGGGCCCGGGGCCTCTGGGATCAGACGGCTGGGCTGATGGGGGGTGGTGGTGTTGCCACAACCGCCAGGGGCCGTCCTCCAGGGGCCTCGACTCTGCGTTTCATGTGAGTCTTCAAAGAAAGAGAGGAGGGAGGCGGTCGGCGCCATTGTTGTGTTCTCCGCTCGCCATCTTGTAACACTTCTCACTTTTCTTGCTTGCTGTGTCTGTGTCTTCCAAAAAATTTCCCTCAAGAACTATATGACAGTGTTTTCTGGATCACATTCAGATTTTGTGTTTGGAACACTATTGCAAATGTTTTTGTCTTCCAATCCCCCATTAGATTCAATGTCATCATCAGACATAAGCATTTAATTTGCACTGATTATCGTTATTGTTATTTATTAGAATTATATATATATATATATATATATATATATATATATGAGATATAAAGAAATATCATTATATATCTGTGCTTCTCTGTCACACCCCCCTTGAGAAAAAGCAAATTTTGCCCTCCCCTCAAACTCTCTGCCATGACAAATAGTATATTTTGTAAATTTTTTTTAATAGAAATAAATTAAATACACCAAAAGACCTATAGGTCAATTACATCAAAGAATAACTTCATTATGTTTTTTTATGTATCACCCAACCTTTCTTTTCTTGTCTATTAAATGTTTTTTCATCACTCAAGGTTTGTTCACTCCACTTCATATCATCGTACTGGGTATGTGCATGCACAGTGCAAATAAATAAAACTACACTTTAGAGCAGGCGTGGGCAAACTACGGCATGGGGGCCACATGCGGCCCGTTAAACGTTTTAATCCGGCCTGCCGAACTTGAAAAAAATCAAATGAATAAACCTTGTTAATGTTTTATTTTCTAAATACCGTTGTTTTTCAAAGACATATATTGTTGTCATCCTTTTGATCACTTTCATTTAAAATTAAATGTATTGTTTATTTTGTCCAATGAGGTGTGGTTACCAAAAATCTCCATCCATCTGCTACTGGAAATTTCAGAACCCATTGTGGCCCGCCAATCAAAAAGTTTGCCCACCCCTGCTTTAGAGCAAATACTCTCTGTCCACACTCTGACAATGACTGCACCATTGCCACCTACTGTAATTGATTGCAATTACACTTTATTTTAATAAAAAGTGAGTTTGTGTCAATGCACTCTGCATTTGGCTGTCGACCAGGGTGCACCTCACTTCAGTTTCAGCTGTGATAGACTATTATGATAAGATTGAAGGAAAATGAATGAATGGACTGACAGTGTCCAAACATTTTCCTAAATCCCCAAGTTTGAGGAAGATTTAACAAGATGTTCCACTGCTGAATCTGAATGGGTTTTTGATGATGTCAGCCCGCATCCCCTTTGCACGCAACACACGGGGGCCTCCTTGTCTTGTGGCTGAGGGTCCCACGGGGACTCCCTGTTGTCACACCCGTTCAGCGTCATCTTGGTTTCAGACTACCGGGATGTGCGCTTACCTTGACGCCATGATAAGTTTGGACAGTCCAGATGACGGAATGTCAAACTTGTCTTGTTTGGATTTCTACTTAAAACTTCCTTTGCTTTTTCTCCCTCTTTACTTTCCAGATCCATTTTCTTGGAGAGGATAATTAACTGTGTTGACTCCCTCTTCAGTCGATCACCTGATATAAATAAGAAAGAAAGAAATCTCACCACTGTGAATTATTTCTGGCTGGCTAAACTTATTCCTCAAGGCACTTTGATAATGGAGAGCTCTTTAAATAATGAATGGAGTGGATCATAGTTTTCTGCAGGCCTGCTGGATGAATTAAGCAAGCACACTTCTAATATCGTCTTTTCTCCCTTCGTCTTTTGTCTGCGGGATTCCACATTCTTCCTAGAATGGCATTGTGATGTATTCCTTGCACATTGTGTTTACGTAACAAAATAGCATTGGCAATTCACAGCTTTTATATTCAAAGTGACTGGGCTGGATGTTTTTTTTTTTTACTCTCAGATGAAAAAAAATGAACGACGTGTGTACGTGTGTGTGTGTGTGTGTGCGTATGTTCCACCCCCCAAATATGAACTTTCGTTCAGCCCATTTATTCTTGGGAGAAAAAACTTGAGATACTAGCAACTTCTGGCGGCAGTGACTTCAACTCACTAAACAACAAGCAGATTATTTTGCAGCTCGTGAAATAAACAGAGGCTTTTTATTGCCATTCCCAATTGAAATGTGCCATCAAACTAAACATAAAATGAAGGGGATTGCATGAGTATTTAAAGCAATCACATAACTGTGTCTTCACTAACGTTATGCTATCAAAAATGGGAAATCCATAGACTGGCTAACAAATAGCATCCGATATAACGGCGACACCGTGTTATATCACCTTTTGGAAATGGATATTTGAACACAATCATTGGAGCAGCACATGTAGACCTACAGTGGACTACAGCAATCCTCACAAGCATGTCTTCTTTATCATATAAGAAGAATGTTTCACCCCCAAAAAATACTAATACAAAAATAAAATTAAAAGAAAACTTAAAAATTCATGGAAATACATACTAAATAACGATATAATTTATTAAACCTCATGTTAGCGCTTGAATTTCAATTAATAACTGAATTATTTAAAGCTCTTTCAGCCTGCAATTTCTTTCTTATTTTTATTTTAATTATTCAACTAATTTATTTATTATTAATCACATGTCACATTTCTTTCTCCAATAAAAAAAAAAAAAAGCAAAATTAATCTCACTCCTGTGCTAACGACAGAATATTCGGAACACCCATCTGTGTTTGCTGCACGTTTGGATGTTGGAGCCAATCAAATGCTTTGTTTTGTTTGTAGATGCTGTTGATCCTTCTCACTATTGATAAGCGCAGGAGTTGCAGACAGATGGACATCATCTGCATTTAGAAGACATCCATCATCCAATCCTCAGGTTCCGTGTGTGTGTACGTGCGTGTGTTTGTGTTGATTGTGAGTTGTCATGATGGTGATAGAAGGTGACTAATAGAGTAGCGAGGTAGCCGTCTTCCTCATTTTCATTTGTTGCTACTGGCTATGAATGAATTATTGATTTTGGGGGTGCCCCCCCCTACACTCGCTGCTCTCCCCCTCTTGCATTCCCTTACCCTACCTCGCCCCTGAAATGTCATCCATTTTGAGTGTGTGTAATTGTATAGTATACAGGCCTATTCTAAAATAATCTGAAGGTCTTTTAACATGTATGAAAATAGGATATAATGAACCAACAAATCTTTCTTGTGATGTGCAATGGTCTTTTGTAGATTAAATATTTTTGCTCTTTTTGCCCACTCCCCTGCCCCGTAGCAACTTTTTTTCCCCTATTCCGTCAACCCCCCACCCCCGTCTGCAATGTTTGCTGGAAGTTGCCAGCTTGCCCCCCGAAAAAACAAAAACATTTCAATGCAAGCTTGTTGCATGACAACCTGCCATGTAAATAATTAAAGTGTGCCACATGACACACGCACACGCCTTCAGCTCCACTTACCAGCACGGCCGCTTCTCATATCAAGCCGCCCATCCATTATTCACACAGCCCAGACCCTGTTTAACCTCCGATTGATGCTCCCCTATAAGTCTATTTGTGGGTGGGTTTTAAACGCACCCAACGCACATTTTGTTAGGGACATTTGCACTGAAAATGAGATGCAAGTACAAAACAGCTGTCTGTACTTTGAAGACTATACAGTCGTTCAAATGTGTTCCAAAATGTGATGCAGATTTAAGTTAAATTACGCTTTGAGTTTTTCTGGGGAGGTTTTTCCATCTGTCCTTTCTCCTGCTGATACTACTGTATTTTCACGACCATAAGGCGCACCTTATTAAAAGGCGCAGGGATACATTATCTTAAAACACATGTTAGTATGAAGTTATGCTAGTGTTATGTTTTTAAAAAGGCAGTGAGAGCATGTACAGACTTCGGTTGTACTACAATTATTGACGCATTTAACATGCCAGGTTCCCTCTCGTCATTGTCAAAGTCAGGCCCTCCGAAATGATGTCGCTTTTGCGAAAGCTCAAAAAGCAAGCAGCCAAATCCATTCACAAATTGTGGCTTTTGTGTTTACGTAGGAATGCACGCGAAAAATGATCATTTGAGTGAGTATGTCAGTAAATTCACCGTCCACGACCCTAAGTGTTACTTTAACAAGTTGACTCTGGTTAACGGGATGATAATTATGATAATATGATAATAAAGTAATTTCAGGCACAAGTAAGTCTTGCCCATATCAATTTGCAGGTGGAAAATACATTTCATGATAGTACACCGCTCGATAAATCTTACATTGCAAACACCAACGTTGTTGATGAAACTTACCTTTAACGTTCTCTTTCACGCGCACCCTCCCCCCTTTAACGGTCGCATGCTGTCCTCAGTCACGTCCGCCTTTGTTCTGTATAAGCAGCGAGTCGGCAGGAAATGCTCCCAGTGTGTGTCCATCAAATTCAAACATTTATAAATTTTAGAACACGTTATGTACACATAAGAGCGTTGCATTGCATGGTGTCCCGTCCACTTTGGAGAAGATTTAAGACTTATAGTGTGCCTCATGGTCGTGAAAGTCACTCATTTCAGACAAGTTTAAGAATTAATTTCCTAGTTCAGCCTAATTACTTTAATGAACTTTTACACATTATTAGGCAAGTCAGTTTTTCTCCATAATGTGGGCAAAGTGAGGCTCTTTCTGCTGATGTCAAGTATGGAAAACTATGTTGCCTTTCAAAAGGAATCAAGACCATGGGCGTATAAAGAAAATCAGATGGCAACTCAGCATGGACATATTTACGGGCCAGCGGTTATCACCAGCTCATTTAATGAGGGTAACCGCTAACGTTGTCTGTTGCCACGCCGGTCATGGATTGCCATGTCTTTTTCCAGTGCAGACGTGTCACCTTGAGATGAGGGAATGAAAGGAGCCACTTTGAGTGGCTGCAAATGGAGTTCCTTTTGTTCATGTCCACCGAATTACCAACTTTCAGTCTAACACGCCACCGCACATTTATGGTGTGCCAAATTTGCACCGGTCATAAAAAAATAAAGCCCAGAAGCTTGTGCTTGTGTGCATTTTGTGTCTGTTATTCAACTACATTAGAACAGGACATTTTATCAAGCAAAAAACAAATAAAATATTACAAATCAATACAATTGGGAGAGTTGCATTGAATGAATGATTACATAAATAATTTATGCTATATAAATTTAAGATACGCATTAATAAAATGAAGCAAGGTCTTCATCACGTGACGACGTGGTATGTCTCCATCCCCTCTATCATTAATCTGTCGTCATGACGTTTCATACGTCATTGAAGGAACACAAGTTAAATAGGTCATCTTGTGCATTAAAAAAAAACTAAACGGAAGATGATACCATTTATCTTGGACGAGGATGAAAATTCAAACCCTGTGGGGGGAGTAAGTGAAACAATCTCTGCGTTCCCTAAAACAACAATCACCGAGCGTTTTTTTTTTTTTTTTTTAATTATCACCAATAGTCCCACGTTTCAAATAAGTCACACAATCCACAACTTTTAGAAAATAACCAGTCATTTATTCCATTTAAAAAGTGAAATTTAACAGTGCAGAAATTCTTTCAATGACGTGCTGTCTTGTGTGCGTGTTTGCGTGTGTGTGTGTGTGTGTCCGTCCTTATGCTCGCCTGCCACTATATTAGGTACACATGCAAAATCCACCAACAACGTCAGTCCCTCAAAAAATCTGAAAAATCAATTGTAGTATTAAAAAATTGAGTATTGTTTTTGCACGTGCACCTAATAAACAGTCCGACGGGCGTCCTGTATGTCTGCTGGCCTATACAAATGCATAAACTCTTGTTACAGTGCCCCAAAAATGATTTGAAAATATAGTGCTATAAATAATTCATCATAAATAATCCACACAGCAATCATTCGTTTGTGTTGTGGGGGAGGGGGATCACGTTCATTTGCACGTAGATGTGACGAAGTGATGTCAACAAACACAAACAAACACTCAGTTCTCAACATTTAAACAATCCATTTCAGATCATCTGTAAAGTGACGCAAATATCCCTGATTGTGACATAAAGTGTCTGGTGTATTTATAGTATTGTACAGCACAATCGTGTGTTCAGGAAGTCCCGTTTTAATGATTTAAAAACAGGGGTTCTCAAATTGGGGTCCGCGAGTCCTAGTTTGGGAGTCTAGAAATAATTTGCAATAAATTATTACATTGTATTATTATTTATTAAGGGAATGCCTGCTCTGGTCATGATTTTAAGGTTTAAATATGCCCACTTAATCAAATGGGAGTAACTGGCTAAACCACCGGTGTCAAACATAAGGCCAATTAACGTTTTGTGGCCCACTAAAGCAAAGAAAGTGTGCTGACTTTACGTTTCTTGCAAAATGCATTTGTTCTCATTTTGAGAGAAAATACTGCACCAAGCTTGCACATTTTCTTTGCTTTTTACAGATATTACAAGTATTTTCTTCACCAAATGTCTTGAAATGAATAAAATCATAATTTTAAATATAAGATTGTCACTAGTTTTGTAAAATAGGCAAAAATGTCGATCTTTGTTTACCAAAGTAAAAGCAGATCTTTTCAAATGTCTTATGTTGATTCAACACAAAGATCATCCATCTACTTTTATTGACGCCTACAAAAATCTGAGAATATTTAGAGGGTGAACATTTTTAATTCATTACGGTCTCACAGTGATTCATCCATTATCAAAGTAGTTGTTAATTAATTTGATAATTGAATACATTTGTTGATCAATATGGTATATATTTTTGCATTTATAGTCAAAATTTAAATAAATAATAAATCAATCAATCAATTAATAGCATTTAGGGGTAACACATGCTTGTTATGTATATAATTGACATAAAATAATGTGGTGTTGGATTTCCCTTGGACCCAAAAAGTTTAAGAACCCCTCCAGAAAAAGTGCAATGAAATCAAGAAAAATGGAGGAAATAATCCCATATATCAGAAGTGAAGAGCTGCAGCGTTAATTTAATCCCACGGGATTATCATTATTATGAGTCGATGAAAAATGCGTCATCCAAAGCAGCAGCAGCAGCAGCAGCCGAGGTGTTTTATTGATGACGCCTTCAAAGTCAGTGCACGGCCGAGTACTTCATGCGCTTCTGCTTCTGCCTTTGGTTGCAGAACCACACGCGCACCACGTTCTTTTTCAGGTCCAGTTTCTCAGCGATGGCGGCGATCTTCTCTGACGACGGCCTGGGCTGGATGGCGAAGTAGGCCTCCAAGGAGCGCTTCTCCGGGGCGGCGATGGATGTTCGCCTTCTCCGCCTGGCGTCGTCCGCCCCGGCGCCCCCCCCTCCTCCGAGAAGCTCCGGCGCGGCGGCGCTCCTATCCCGGTGTGCTGCCTCCGCCTCCTCCAGCCAGGCATGCAGCACTGGCTTGAGTGCGATCATGTTGTTGTGCGACAACGTTAGCGACTCGAACCTGCAGATGGTGCTCTGGCTCAGGGACCCCACGCCGGGGATCTTCAGGTCGGCCAGGGCCGAGCCCACGTCCGCCTGTGTCACGCCGAGTTTGATGCGCCTCTGCTTGAAACGCTCGGCAAAGGCTTCCAGCTCGCGTGGGTCCGACTCCACGTCGCTGTGCGTCGGCACGGCTGGGTGAGGGTGGCCCATGGCCGCCATGGCCTGGTGCAGCTGCCCCATGGTCTGGAGGTGGTGGTGGTGATGGTGATGAGGGTGCTGGTGGTGGTGTGCCACCCCCGGCTCGGGTGCGCCCATCCCGGTCACCCCCAGGCTGCTGGAGAGGTGCTCCAGAAGGTCCCCGGCCTCCAGGCTCGATCCCAGCTGGTGGCTCGGGAAGTTGTGGTGATGGTGTGAAGCGATGATGGACGAGACAGTGGAGGAAGAGGAGGAGGCGGCGGCGGTGCAGGAGGGCACGCCGCTCATGGTATGGAAGCTGGCGTCTCTCCTTGCCTGGGAGACGAGGATGCTGTCAGCCGCCGCCTGCAGAGCCTCCGCCCGAGCCAGCAGGCTCTCCTCCACGCCGCCCCCCAATATATTGGCCTGGAGCTGAGAGCAGGAGCGCGCATGGTAGGGGAGTCAGTGGGGAATTGTGTCAGAGAAGGAGGGTCATAAAAATTAATATGGACGCGAGGAGGAGGGAGGAGTGTGTATCGGATAGAACAAAGTCATGTCAAATCACATTTACACATTTTTCCCTCTGTGATTACTCCCTCCTATTGCTCCTGCCTTGAACCGCCACCCCACCCACCCCCTTCCCCAGGTCTCGACCTACCTGAGGCCCCTGCGCGCACACTCTACGCATGCCATCGTGAAGGCCAAAGTGCTGCTTGCCGTCCACGGTCATCATCATCATCTTTTCGTCTTCCTCCTGCCCTCGTCCTCCGTGCGTTCTCTCCGCAAGTTGTCCCGTTCTGGACTGAGCCCATCTCTTTTGCCCCCCCGCGACACCTCCCTCTCATCCTCCTCCCCCCTTCATCGTCTTCCTTCACCTCCCTCCTCTTGCATTTTTCTCAGCTACGGTTACAACAGGTGAACCTCTGCGCATGCACAAGATAATACTCGACATCATTCTGTAGCTATGTAATGATTGATGGTGAAGAAAGTAGAATGGCCAAAAACAGCTTTTTTTTTTTTTTTTTTTTGCAAAATGTTGGAACAGAAGTTGAACGTTTTGGCCAAATAATTCCAAAAGGTGCAAGGAAACTTTGGGATGTTTTTTCTTCATGTGAAACTGGGCCTTATGAGAATTATTACTAGTTTAAAAAAAACAGTCAGTTTTATCACAAAACCTCCATGCTTCTACTCAAAGAAAAAAGCCTACGAGAACAACGGAACCTTATTTGGGGTTAATTTGAGGCACTTTAAATGGTGGCTGACTCCCATTATATGAGTTTGAATGTGTTTGCTTCGTTTTGTACACAGCCCCATATAAAAGGATGTTCACACTTGTGCAACTGCAATCTCAAACCCTTCATTTATCCTCAATAGGGTCACGTGTGTGCTGGAGCCTGTTGACAGGGCATCAATATTTCATGAAACAAATGGTATTCACTAAATGTGCACTAATTAAGATCATTTTTATTTTATTTTATTTTGCCGATGCGCTGCCAGTGTAGCACCACGGACACCTCAGTGACTTGAAGAATAGTTTGATGAGCTGTCCGAGATGCTGCTGTTTTCACACATAAACTTGCCAAAATAAAAATGACTGAAATGTTTTCAATATTTTTTTTCCTTTTTTGATGGGATTCATTTATTTTGGGGATGAAAAGACACAAGCGTGGTAAAAAGTGCCTATACTTTTACATTAAAGTCTGTTTTACAGTCTCGCTGTCAAGCAATTTAATTATGTTAATTTGTCACTGTATTCAACATCCATCCATCGCATCCATTATCTCAGCTGCTTCTCACAAGGATTGCGGGTGTGCTGCTGCCAGCTATCTTCGGGCAGTAGGCAGGGTACACCCTGAACTGGTCAGCCAGCCAATCACAAGACGCACTAAGATGAACAACTTATAGGGGAAATTCAGGGTGTCCAATCAACCTGCCATGCTCGTTTTTTGGAATGTGGGAGGAAACCGGAGTTCCCGGAGAAAACCCACGCAGGCACGGGGAGAACATGCAAACTCCACACAGGAAGGCAGGAGCTGGAATCGAACCCACGACCTCTGCACTGTGAGGCCATCGTGCTAAACAGTCGTCCACCGTGCCACCCGTAAAAAACATTAATTTTGAAAATAACCAACTTTTTATCTGGAAAAACAAGTTGAGTATTAAAACAATACAACTCTCATAATTGGACTAATCTAAAAAAATATTACAGATGTTTTATCTTCGAATATCGAATCAAATATCACAATGTTGATCTTGAAAATATACTGTTACCTCCCCGCCCCAAAAAAATCATTATTTTTGATTTGAAGATTACAACTTCAATTTCAATGTGTAATTGTTTTTCTGCTTTTCAGGATTCACGCATCATAGAAAGTTGTTTTGATTCCTGTTACAGGAATGAACTAGATTACAGATTTTCATAGTGTGGTATGCATGCGCCATCTAGTGGTTAATGAAAGCATCACTGAATTAATTATATTCAAACTGTATAATGTTATAGTGGATTAAACTTTTTTATGCAGTACAGTAAATACATTTCAGTTGTATTTAACTTGAAAGTACAAGTCACTGGATGTTAGCAGGTACTTGATTAAAAAGTTTGAAAATCCTGAACGGCATTTTACGAATTGTAAAGAGTAGCAAAGAATGATGCCAGATCTGTGCGTCTATCTGATCCTGCTCCTCACATGTCTGCTTCTTTCAACTTGTTAATAATGCAACAAGCAGCACGGCTGGCAGCATCCATTACCATCCTCAGGCTAATATTCATTACACTGGTGTAAAAGCAGGAACCCACACTTATTTGCGATCAGGATATTCCAATTGTCCTGACTTTGTAGACGACTGCGTGCCACTGGAACCGTAATGTAGAAAATGGATGGATAATCTCATGATTCATGACAATAGTGTTCTTGTCTAGTTGTCTTCAGTTTGTGCTCTATTGAGACTGCATGTCACCACACACACTCGATGTCAACTGCCATTTTTCTCTGAATAAAGCATGAAATCCCTTTTCTCACCCTCACTATCCTAGACACATTAATAGGCACTAAGGTCATTCATTATTGACTGGTGATTGTTTGGGAGCTGTCATCGTGTGTGTAGCTCTGATGTTGATGGTTTGATGTGTTGGTGAGATAGAGTTGTCTTTTTTTTTTTTTTTGCTCCTGATGACTGTTACTGCAGCCCCTGAGTCAACATTACATTAAACCTGATATTAGGATAATAAATCAAAGGCAGCAGTGTTTAGCAATTTCGCACATCTGCTTCACAGTTCTGAGGTTTTGGGTTCAAAACGCCAATCTGGCTTTTTTGTATGGAGTTTGCATGTTCTGCATGTGCTTATTAGGTTTTCCAGATTTCTTCTTCAATACTTCTCACTTGAAAAGGTGGCTTCAAACAATGTGCAATAATAATATATGGTTATTGGCAGCTGAAGTTATCATTTTGTCCTTCTGTGTTGTCTGATTTTGTGATGCATATCCAGTCTGCGGCTCCTCTTGGATGCAATAGATAGTTGTTCCGGGTTCCCGTGCTGGCCAAAGTCACATTTTGCCTCTGCATTTTGGTCAGTTTAATAAAAGTTGTGCTCATACAATTCAGGTGAGCGAAGATGAGGTGTGTTCTCACAAATAAGGTCAAAATTTAAGTATGACTAATATGTCAGTCTTTCTCCTGTGTGGAGACGCCCAAAATGGGTCATTGCGGCTTTTGCATTTGTTTTATAGTAGCTTCAAGTGTTTTTAACGCAAATATGTGATTTCAGACTTTGCTCCTGCTTTTGCATATGTTCGTGACAGACAACGGAGAATCCGGTATTAATTGCAGTTAATTTACCGATAAATGGGGTGCCAGGTCTGACCAAAAAAAAAAAGAAAAAGTCTGAGGTGCAAAATGACAAGACAACACAACAGTTTTAAGATGAAATTTCCTGGAATGCTTTTGCTTTTTTTTCTCCCCTTAAATTTGCCAATACACTTTTTTTTTATTTTTTTTTTCCCCATGATCAAATTGTATTTTTTCTTTTGCCCTTTCATTTTTTTTTCTTCCCGCAAGCAGCCCATTCCTTCGTCTTTATTGGCAAAAGCAAACATGCTCGTAAATTAGAAATCCATCTTTTTACAAACAAAATTACATGAAGAAAATACATCGTTATCATTCACATCCTGCAAATATAAACAGTTACAAATCCAAAACTATTATCCGATAAACAGTTGGTTTTTTTTACACTACGGTGTATTAGCGCGCACACACAAGTACAAAAAAAGAGGATAGAGAGCAACTTCTCTGAATATACAGGAAACCAGTTACTTTGTCCTTTTTAAACTCCATAAGAAACTTATTAGGGATGTGTGGGAAAGAGAAAAGTAATCAAGGTGCGAGGATGACTCCAAAGGACACACTGAGTGTATTTACATGCAGGAAAAGTTCAATAAATATTCTTTTGGTTTTAGTTTTTCACTACTGAAAAAATATATGCAATCAAGTTACTCCACATCAGGGTGCTTGTAAACAGTACTATGTGAATTACAATTGAATTTTGATACAATAAAGGAGGAAATATGAAATAAAACCTCCAGGGGGAATGGGACTATATTGTTGTTTTTCCTTATTAAAATAACAGAAACACTAAATCAAAAATAAAAAAAGTTGGGGAGGGTAGACTACATTTAACATTTTTAAGCAAATGTACAAAATTTACACACAAAACCCCCCGAAAGAAAGTAACTCACAAATCTTGAAAAAAAGAAAAGAAAAAAAAATCCGCCAGGGGGCCGACGGATGTAAGGCAAAGAAAGAAATTCTATCATTCTCACTCTACTAAAATATATATATGTGTGTGTGTGTGTACACACTAAACTCAAGGGTTTCAATTTTTACATTCAAACATCTGTCTATGGATATTTATGAATGATTGTGTTCTCTCTTTGTTTGAGAAGCAGAGGTTGGAAATAAAAGAAATGCAATATTGCGACATTTACAGTAAATGATTGCACAGTGGTCCTACTTGTTCTCAGAAAGTCCTCCAAGGGCCTTACTAAATTTATTAAAAAAAAAGAAAGAAAAAAAGATAATACACTTATGAGTATTTGTGGGTTGAATGTGTATGTTTGTGTTTTTTTTTTTAAGAATTTCCAAATATAAGTTGTTGGAGGGATATTGATGCAGTACACCCTAGAGGACTACAGGGGGTGCTGTGCCGGTGACAAAAGGGTGACTGAGCCTTCCAAATAAAGAAGCAGGTAAGAATTTGAGGAATAAATTAAACATGGTCTACAAACCGAGACCAAATTGTCCCCAAAAAAAACAAAACAAAAAAAAAATCTTAAATACAGTTATGTATAAAAATAGCTTTTCACAGTAGAAGCAAATGTGCATTACTAACAGTTGAAGTAAGCACACTCCAAGAAACGAACCATCGTCTTTCTCAGCAAAAGTGAGATTTTTTTTTTTTTTTTGGGAGTGGAGAGAACCCTCGAAAAACCTAACTTTATACTTCCGTTAGTCTTAAAATGACTGTTGAAAATACTGGGGGGGAAAGGGGGGGGGGTTCCTTATGGGTAATCCGCACTGGCGATTTGGTTGCTGTCATGAGGATGTCTTCATCGTCTCCAAGATCTGCTTTCGTACTTGTCGTCTTCGTCGTCATCCTCTTCCTCTTCTTCCTCCTCACCAGGCAGATAGGCGCGACCTTCCTTCTGCTCATAAAAATCATAAAGCACAAAGTATTTTCTTCACTTTTGTACACCTTTTCCATAATAGTGACACAAGCAACCTTGTCTGATTTATTTTTAGTTTGACAAAAAAACACTACTTCAAAGCTCGTTTGGCATCAAGAGAAAAGGAGAGTAGAAAATTTGAGTTTTGTGGGGGAAAAAATAGTTTTATTTTAAGCATCATACCACTGCAGTAACAAAGTATGCTGGGGAAAGTTAATAAGATAACCACTGTAGACGGAACTTTTATTATAGCCAATCACTTTATATTCTTTCTAATGGAACAACTTGGAAGTTAACCGGCATCCCAGCACGATTTGTGTTCAAACTTTATCTACGCATGGAGGGACATTCCTGGAAGGATGAGCCTTCCCGATGTCATGTGACACAATGGAGTGCACCCTAAGGTCACAAGACCAACTCGACTGTGGCCTCAAAAGCTCTGTGCGTAAGCATCCGGGAGAGGATTCCTCCTGACAGTCATGTCGCTTCCCTCAAGAGGTCAAAGACGCTCTTTAGCTGCAAGAGGCTCAGACTCAATTTTCACTGAGAGCTTCGTCTGGTTTAAAAATTAAGAAGCGCTGCAGAGAGCAAAACCTGCCTATTCCAACTGAAACGCACCAAATTTGCACTCACTTCAAAGTTGCACTGCACGAGAACTTCCCGTGGTTTTGAGGTGGGTATGTATACAAATATTGCTTTGACGTTGTCTTGTCATCTTAGTGCCAGGGAACTATGTTAAAGTGAATTGAGGGACTTCATTTAGACAAAAGTAAAATTTTGCAGCTTTCCATAGGCAATTATAAAACGACAAAAGAAATTATTGACAAACGGATAGTACTTAAATTTGTAGCATCAAGGTTGTTTCATGCTTTTTTTTGCAAAAAGTCATGATTATGTTCAGCCACAATATATATTACTTGCCATATTTTGCTACTGTATGTATATGCAGCATCAAATTTGTTGAACAGAACAGCGGGTTTGGGACAAATAAATCCTAGAAAGTTACTGTCAGGTGGTACCGTGTTGTCGTCGTCTTTGGACTCCTCCTCCTCGGGCTCCGTGGTGACGGAGGGCGTCTTGGGCTTGTACCAAGAAATCTGCAACATGCGACCTTTAAACTTAGCTCCCTGGTTGGCTGCCTAGACAATGCGAGTGGAAAAACAAAAGGTTTAGCTCAGGGGCTGTCACACCGCAGGTTGAGGGGTACACCTACAGCACATATGGACAGTTTATTTTGGTGATGGCGCAACCTACTCAGCCGAGTAGAGGGACTAACGCGACTTACATTCTCAGCTTCACTCCGAGTCTTAAAGGTCATGATGACAGTGGTGGCATCCTGGTCACGGAGATCCTCCAGATCACCGAATTTCTAATAATCAGCAAAAAATATTAAAAACATAAATAAATGTTCATTCAACATGAAACATTTAAAGACAATCTTTGCATTGCGTTCTCACCACAAAGTGCGACGTGAGCTCCTCCTTTTCCTCCTGAGTAATCCCCACAATCGACAAGGCCCTGGGTCGGTGATCCACCACCATGCGGTTCACGGAGCCGCTACGGCCCCTTGCGCGTATGGCGCCCGCTTCCGGCGGCACCTTCCCCCGGCCGCGGCCTCGACACGTCGGGGATCTCAGGATGCCCAATTGTGTTGCCTGGAAGGAGGGCAAAACAAAAGACTTCAGAAAATGATTCAACGAAAACATCCAGCGGCACTTTCAAACAACGTCCAGAACACTATCATGCAGAAACAACCGCATTTCCCCGAAAAGTGAGACGATTTTGCTATCCTATCAAAGCCAAAAGGTAAGCAAAGCTGTGTTGAGCTTGTTGAGCTCAAATTAGGGTTAAAAGTTTCTGATAAAAAAAAAAATCTGCTTTAAACGACCACTGGAATTGAAAAATGACCCTACAATGGCCACTTCAAAACAAAATGGCATCTTTTCAGGTAAAGCGTTCCGTGACTTTGCTGTTGTCCTGCCTTATCAATGTTCATTATATATTTATTTTTTTCATAAGTTTAGCCCTTGGTGACCCCAGGACTTAAATAGCTCCTTTGACTTGGGTTCTCTACATCTTCCCCTCACTTTTCAATTACATGTTCCATCTCACAGCTCTTAAGTTTACTTCTTCACCTCTCCAAAACCTTTCCTTCCATTTGGTCTTCCACTCTTATTGCTCGCGCCCGTGATTTTTGTACCCTGCGGCTTAAACTTTAATGAGATGGCCTCCATCAGCGCGAGAGAGCGTTGAGTGTCTGATTGGGCTTCGTTAGCATTTAGCTCTTCCTCTGGGCTTGCTAAAGTGGCTGCGCTTTTAATGTGCACAGGGAGGATAGGCTTCGGCTTGGGGGATGTGGGGGTTTATGCATTTTTTAACCACTAGCTAATTTAGAACCCACAGGGAGGGAGTGAAGGGATCGAGGGCGGGAGGGCATGTTAGGCAGGGTGTTACTATCAAAAACTGTGTTCCTATTCGACGGATGTTGTGACACGACAAGCCTCGTCCTGTGTTGTGTTTCAGTGGGAGGGCACATGTGGGGCCAGTCTGAGGCTGAGATGACTATGTGCTTGCTTTAGAGTGAACCTTTTTCCGATAAGTTTGCCTCCCCCGATATGGTTGATAATATTTTTTTTTCCAATCAATAAGCCACATTTTAGTACCACCATTCAACAATTAGTAAATATGGTGCAGTTCTGTATTCTCCACTTCCGTGCTGGCTTTTCTACCACGACCTAAGCGGTGCTAGTTGACAGTTGAGTCTATCAATAAAAAGTTCATCTTTCTTAACACGTGGAAAACAACTCAAGTAAGCATTCCAGTGGATGGCGGTAGAAACCTTTGGAATGTCCTACCCTGCTAAGGGGGGACTTTTTTTTTTTATCATTTGAGGCTAAATAGCAATTCAGACCCCCCAATCAAAGACCTTCAACTTTTTCAACATACTAGCCATGAGTAGAGATTGACAATTGGCACAATAGACCATGCTTCAAAACTTCCTGAACCTCTCACCGTAGATCTTTCCCACACCCCTAAATAGGGTTCCATAATAATACTGGCACTTGCAGACCCCTCCCCTACAAAGATCCTGAACCTTACCAGTTCTAACCCCAAGCCGGTATTCTTGGTCGGTGGAATCACTTAGCCATGCGATATAAGCACAACAGAACTGAGAATGTTTGTAATTTGAGTGCAAAACTGTTGCGTTTGAAGTGTGAGGTAAAAAAAAAATAAATAAAAAAATGTTTGACCTCCTTCTGTAGCTGGCCCAATTTTCTTTTGAGATCTGTTGTGTCTTCTCCAGAGTTCATCTTCTTGTGGAAGTCCAACTCAGCATCCAGCAGCTCCTTCTGGGCCTGCACGTGGGAAACGAACCAAAATACAGTGATTTAACTTGAAGCTGTGTAATGTATCCGCTTCCTGCCTCAGGTACTATTTAGAGTGCACCGCGAAAGTCCTAAACACCTAACAAGGGCCCCAAACTCACGTCGGTCTTGGTCTTGGGCTGGTTGTGATTGGCTTTAGACACCTGGGAGGATGGATTCATTTCGTTCTGGAGCTGGGCAATCTTGTCAGTCAGTTCCTTCAGCGTTTTCATGATGTTGGCTCGCTCCTCCGGTTTCATCCCCCGGTTCTTCTCCAGACGGTTAATCAGTGCCTGATAAGAAATGTAAGTGACGGGTGAAGAGAGGCTGGCAGTGTCAACGCGCCGACTTAATAGGCCGAGTTATTGTGTGACGTTGATAAGCAGTGGCGATTGGTCAACTTTTCAAGCCAAAAAGCATGTCATTAACAAAGACATCATCACTACTTTCATTTGAGGTGTGACTTGATATCGTTTTTTTTTTTTCCCCATGTATTTTTAGAACATTATCATGGCAATTTGACTGACGAACACAATATTTGGAACATTGGCAAGGTAAAAGAAAGCAACATATTTCCTGGTTTGCACTTGCACTTCTCACCTTCTGACACTCAATCTGAGTCTTTAACATCTCTTGTTTCTTCTTCTGCAAGTCATGCTGTAATTTTAATGCCTCCTGAATGCAAGCAAACAGCATCAGACAAGACATTAATCTTGGAAAGTGAGATACAGCAAATTCCGGCATTTTCCACACACGTGGATACAAACACCATCACGTCATCCTCATAAAGCGTATTAAAAAATTAAGCAACATGCCTGTTTCTTCTTCAGGGCTTCCTGTGCTTCCAGTGCTTTCGCTGTTTTCCCAAGGCACTTGGAGGACAACTTGAGCGGGGTGGAAGTGAAGGGGCCCTTCTGGGTGTTTGTCAGCACCGGCGCCACCTAAGTGCCGCGCAAAGCGAAACGGGACAGCAACACATTTAGGTCATCGCATGGAGCCAGGAGACGTGGTTCAAACAAGACTTTACTTTTAAATGCTGCTTGCTTAAAACTTTTCCGAATGCATGTAAATGATTATTGGCTTTCATGTTTTGCACTCGACCATAAACCTCAAGAACATGTTTTGCTTAACCTTATCTGTAAGGATTTTTAAAAACAAGGTCTGTGTAAAACTCTCCCACTAAATGGAGCTTAAAAAAACAAAATCAGAAAAGACGGAAAGACGCACATGTGCAGCTTCTGCATTGGGGTTCAGGTTGTCAGGTGTGCTTGTGGGGCCGACTGGTGCTGGCGATCGATGCTTGTTCAGCACGTAAGCAGCAGGATTGTGCTGCTTGATCCCCTGCAAAACAAATAAAAAGTTATATCCAACACTTAAAAGACTGCAAGTCAAACTGTTTTGTAGAGTAACAACATTAAGGAAGACAAATACAGGATACTGTCTTTCATATTAATTGCGAAATGAATTCTTTTGCAATTGATTTATTTTTCAGAATCAGCCCCTACAATGTGTTTTGGGCCTTACCTGCGGCCCGAGGTTGGGTACAGAGCCGACCACCTGGCTGCCTGTGCCGTGTTCCAGCTGGTGAATCCCCGGCATGTTGGACTTGCGATGCCAGCGCATGTTGATGAAGCGGTTGTTGAGAACCGCCTCCACGCAGTACATTGCCCGACAAGCTTCTTCGTTGGATGTGAACTGGATTAACGCCACGTCTGGGTCGCCACCAAACACCACCTAGATGGATGAAGTTCATTCCAAAATCAGGATTTTTCAGCCTTGGAGGAGGTCTGCTCTCTATTTTGGCTGTTTCCATTCTCTTTTGATTTTAAATGCAGTTCCAGAATCTGACAACTGTTATTTCACTCGCTCACAATCTTACCTGAATGTTCACGATGGTCCCGAACTTGCTGAAGTGCTCATTGAGCTTGGTGATGGTGTTGAGCTCAGGTGGGATATTGCGCACCTCCAGCTTGGTGTTCACATGGAAATGTCTCTTTGGGAAGCCACCTTTGTTGTTGAAGTTTGGCCTGAAAGCACGAGAGAGGTTCATAATGATGCGGATATTGGCAAATTCTTAATTAGTGAATTGTGGAAAGAGAAATTTTCACGTTTTGAGTGACAATTTTTTTTTTAATTAATAGTTTTTCTTTGTTGTTTTCAAATAAAACAATCAATATGAGAAGGTTGTGGATTTGGCAGTCAACATTAAGTAATTACACCTCAATTACAGCCAAAGATACGACCAATACTTGGAAGAATTTCATTTCGCGGGCAGACAGAAAAAGAATAACCTGAATTCTATATTTTACAGTACACTTTTCAGTTATTGAGGGAAAAAAACTAAGTCAGTAGGAACCACAAACAAGCAGCAAGCGAAGGCCAGACAATGCCGAGGGGATTTCGGAATTAATGATTGCCATCCAAGTAGTAAAAATTATGGCTATATTTACAACGAGGTCACTTGTTCAACTGCTTTTGAGCTGCTGATAATGGAAGTAGTTAACACAAACAAAATGGCTGTAAATCCCAAAAGGCAGATGCCACTGCTTGTGTGAAAAGATACAAGTCCTCAGTCAAATGTCTTATTGTGTAAAAGCTGTCATGTAGAAAGGCAAAAAACATACAAAAAATAAATAAATAAAAAATGACTTTTGCGGAAAAGCCTTCAATTCTTACTTTTGCATCCAGGGTTTTTTAGCCGTGGGTCCCTCAGCTATCATACAGCCCATGGGTCTCTTCCTGTTGTGCTGCTCTGAGTTGAAACATGATATGTTGCATCCTGGTGTGCTGGCGGGAGTGGCGGGCTCTGTTTGGATCACTATATTGGCAGCTAAGGGGGCGCAAAGAAAGGCAATCTCATTTGAAAAGCATTTCCATTTGGAAGATTGTGAGCAATGAGAATGTTAATACTCTGTACCTCTGGAGCCTTGTCCCTCATTGGATGTGAGGCCGATGAGGTTGGAGCGCTGCGTCTGTACTCTGGGAATGAATTGGCGATACTGGTTGCGACCCGCCCCGGTCAGCCCTGGCGATTCGGGGTTGTAGCCCTCTGGATCGTAGTTATCTGAGAACACACAACAGTGTTTTGAAATACTAAAAAGCAAGTAAACACAAATATCGATCATCCAGGGGAGCTCCACACAAGAAGGCGGCAACAGAGATTCAAACATAGACCCTTTGAATTATAATGCAAATGTGGTCATAAATTTATAATGTGATAATTATAATTTAAATGAAACAACAACATGAACAGGATGCTGACAAACATATATATCTTCGATCCATTGAAAAGCTCTCAGAATTTAGAAAAATAATTTATGAAAAATAAAATTGTGACACATAAAAAGCAGATGCATGCTTTTCATTGGACAGTAAAATTGTGCATCCATGATGAAAACTATAATACAATACAACAAGATGAAAATGAGTTTTACATTAGCCTTGTTTTTTGGCAGTCAACTTGTATTAGGTTTTGGAGCTTGAAGATTATCTTGATTCATGTTGGGAGCAAGGCATTGCATTAAATTTGTTTTACTTATTCATGAAACGAGGCCAGGAGGGACAACATAATTTTACTGGCGCCAAAAACAATGTAAAAAAATAACGTTGCACTGCCGCTTTCAGGTCAACAGGCGACATTGCAGTCTACCCACAACGACAACAAAAACAGAAAACAAAAATCCTAATTTAAAAAAAAACAACAACAAAAAAACAATGCAAGTGAACAAAAGGTTAGTTAAATGGAGTGGGCAAAAGAACAAGCGATGAATGGTGAAATCCCATGACAAGCCTCCAACCTGCTTACATTCAGACTGGACATATCGGGGACGAAGCGACACCGACGATGAGGAGGGAGGAGGCGGAGGAGGCAGAGGAAGAGGAGGTGGCAGCCTCACGCCGGGCGGCCCGACAGGAGGCGACGACGTGATCGCCGACTGGTGGTTGGGAGTTTCCATTCCACTGGTTGCGATCAGTGGAGGGGGTCCTGATGGAGACACAAGCCCAAGCTGATGTCTCGTAACAGCGAGTCCGTCACTCATCGGGGGTGAGCCCTCACTTCACCCACTCATTGGTTGCTTTTCATTGACATTGAACACGGAAATACAAGAAAAAGATCCTTGTTCTGCTATTTTGTGCAGAATACACCCATTTACTGAGAACATTATACTCACTAGTCATTACGTTAACACTTCTGAAAGAATTATGTACTGTGTTGTAGAATTTACCACCGCACAAAGAGAATCCAAACCAAACATCCCGGGTGTGTATAGACACATTTTTATCATTGACATTTAAGATGTAAATTATGATCAAATGGTTTGCTTTACAGAAATACCATATTTCCATAAGCATCAAATGCACTCAAATGCAAACACACAAACTAAAAAAAGTAAACAAATGAAAAGAGATGTTTACTTGTCTCGAATGGGTGAGGCACATTTAGAAGAAATACGGTAAGTACCATCAACACCAGGGGGGAACGACGTGGTGCCCCCCGAGATCAAGTAGGCCCCCAGGACTTGGATAGCCCCTGGACCTGTTCGATAAGTAGTCCACTGGTGATGTGATATGGCAAATTCCAAGGAAAGTTGCACAAGTGATCATTTAAGATTTTTTTTAATTAAAAAAAAAAGTGCTGCATATTGATTTGTATCTGTTTCCTAATCGTTGCGAGAAATCATTAGCATGATCTGTGTCTTCCCATGAATATAAATAATTAAAACTGACATAATTAAGTATCCGGCTATCAAATATTTTGGCATTTGAATAGCCCAATGAAAATTCTATCAAATAAAGTTGAACAATTCTGAATCCCAAAGAGAAAATAGCACATTTCACTCAATGAACGACCTATTGGTCATCATTCTCAGCTCATCAACAGGATGGCAGCAAACTATTTTAATTTCAAGAAAAATTAGAAAGTGAGATTTAAGGCTATGAGATGAAGTGACGTCAGAATCACAGTAGCGATTTTGACGGCTGAAAAAAGCACATTTGAGGAAGCTTGGTTTGTTCAAACCTGATCAGCAAGAACTGACGCTATGATGGGCTGTCAGCATCAAAGTGAGCAGAGTCATTTTCACTCATTAAACTGCATTTGAAAAGTAGTCTGACGGCTCGTCAGCCTAAATTGGTCACTCGCCTAGCGGTTAGCTGCTAGCCATTAGCCACTAGAGCTGGTCACTAGCGTCGTTTCAAACAATGTCAGCGTTATTGTCTTTTAGTGTCCTTAATTAGCGATTGAACATGATTTCTAAATGTCGTGTTGATTGAAACTTTTCGTGACGGTCCTGTAAACTGGATTCAAACTATTGAGCCTCTCAGGTTGGGGGCGACAAGTCACAGTTTTATTTTCCCAAGTGTGTAAATTGGTAGCCTTTCGCATTAATCAGTACCCAAGAAGTAGCTCTTATCTTAAAAAAAGGTAAAAGACAGACAGATAGATACTCACCAGTTAACGAGAAGACGCCAGGTGGCGGCGGTTGGCCGTAGGGAGGCATCGGCGGCGGCGGTATCCTGAGTGAGGGGGGCGGCTCAGTGATGGGTGGGGGCATTGGCAGGCCGCCGGGAGGTATTACGGGCGGTGGTGGGAAAGGGATGATGTTGGGAAGATTGACGTCATCTACGATGAGAGGGTCGTTGCCGTGGTCAAACGGGCACAGGTCGCCGCGAACGCAAAATCCTTTTTCTGCATGGGGGAGAGAAGATAATGTCAAAAAATTTTTTGTTGACTTGAATCTAAAAAAACTGAATCTCATTCATTCACCTAGTACCACTTTTTTTTAGAATATCGCTGAAACATTTATGTTCCCCCATTATAGTGTTTAGGAACTATGTTGAATTAAGTTAGCGAGTTTCATTTAGACAAAAAATAATTGTGCTCAAACACGCTCTTGTGACATCTTGGTGTCAAGAAATTAAGTTGGGGCAGGTTGAGGAATTTCACTTTGACAGAATAGTGTTTTTTTGTCATCTTTGTTTTTAAGAACTATGTTGTGACTTGAGCAGCCTTTGATGGCGCGGCAACCAGTTTCAGGGTATGCAATGCTTTTCGACCAAAGTCAGGTAGGGCAGCTCTAGCACACCTCTGACCCAGATCAGGATAAGCAGCATTGAGAACGTGACATTTGATCCCGAGAAACCATATCGAAGTGAGTTGAGTTTAATTGAGATAAAATAGTGCTATGCCGCATCTTTGTTTTAAAATAACTAGATTGAAGTGAGTTGAAGAGTTCCATTTACACAAAAGTAGTGCTTTACCCCCATGTTGGTGTCAAGGAAAAATTTTAAGTGGGTTGAGGAGTTTCAATTCAATGACATAAAAATAGAACTTTGATGACATCTTGTGGCATCCATTGACAAAATTAAACCATTTTATGGGGCGTCAATTACCTTGTCATTCATGAAAAGCCCCCCCACTACTAAAACTAAAAGCAGAGATTTACTACTTCTGTGCTCTTCTGAAACAAGATTTGCCCTCATCGTGGTGGAGTTGAGAAAAACGTAAGACAAAGACCGATGGTCCCGGGAGGCGAAGCCAGACAGTATTTACTGCACAGTTTCATTAAGGGAACCGATCCCTCGTGGTTGAATACTGTGATGGTGAGAGCAGCAGCGGCCTTCAGGGGCACTGGATATTCTAACTCTGCTTGCCTCTGGAGAGGTGTGTTTGAGCCTTGCCCCACTGAGGACGATAGCCTGAGTGATCAACATTAGTGGTCATTAGCCGTGAAAACACGACCATCAATAATCCCTATGGACAAACGTGTGTTGTTTGAAAAAAGCTAATGCATGTATTATACTAAACCCAGTTTAATAGCAAGTGAGAATATTTACAAGTGAACCCAACTATTTTACTATTTTATTTCGACTATCGCACTCTGTCATTCTGTGTGTTGACTTTGCAGCAGACTCACAGTCACACACACACTCATGCTCATACACAAACACGCTCACACAAAAATAAATAAAGACTCTGATACTGTGTCACATGGTGGTATTAGCCATGGTACATTACTACCACCTGTTAATTTAAGGAGACAGAAAGGAGGCTCAATTTGATGTGCAACACTTGCTTAAATTGATCATGCTACCTGGGATTAAATCGGTCGCCAATTAGAGCGGAGGTCAAAATTCAAGGGCATATTTGTACACATGAAAGCTTTCAGTTTCAATGCATTCCTGATATTACGCATAAACTATGAGAAGGTGTAAGTATGCGTTTACCATCGTAATCCCGGCACCGCTGCTTGCGTGATGGGTTTTTATTGCTGAACGGCTTGCCGACGCCGTCTTGTCTCGCTTTGCCATAGTAGCCAGACCAGCTATCTGTGGTGCCGTCGGGCATGTGCGCGTGGGTCGCCAAGGGGATGCTGCCGGGTCCCGGGCCGCCGCCGGTGGACGAGAAAGGATGCAGGGGGGTGGGCAAGAGTGGCGACGTGAGCTGGGGAGGCTGCTGGGGTCTACCCGGGGTGGATGAGTTGTAGCCGTCCACTTCCTTCCTCTCCACCTCAAACTTTGACTTGAAGTCTGTCAGAAGGACAAAAAAAAGTATTGCAACAAATCACAGATGCTCTATCTTTCACATCACACAAACCAACCTTGAGGATAGTAAGATGCATTCCAGCCTGTGTAGCTAAATGCTCTATGAGGTCCATGCAAAGCGGCCCACATTTTTCATCCCGCTGTTTACAACGTCCACTGACTCAAAAACAGCTTCTTCCTCTGAGCTGCTGTTGTTGTTTCTCACCTCGACCCCTGCTCTTCCCCCGGCTGCCACTCCTGCTCCGGCTGCGGCTGTTGCTCCTCCCGCGGGAGCTCCCCCTGCGGCGCTCATGGCGCTCACGCTCACGGTGCGAATCACCACTGCTCTTGCTGTGACGATCAAAGTCCCGCCTCTTGCGCTCATCACGCCTCCTGTCGTCGCGACTCCTGTGCGATCGGAAACCAAGATGACCAACTTTAAATTTGGCCGTCATCTTACAAGTGCAGATTTATAAAGACAGATCCTACTTACAACTATGAGCGTGCATGTCATCTGAGCATACGGGTGCTTTTCAATAACCTTGAATATTTTGTAAAATGTTCATTTGAATTGTTCAGTTACAATATTAAATAAGAGTCTTTTACAGCTTCATTTAGTGTACAGGAAAACATTTTCACAAGGCGAATTCCTTCCTTATTACTACATTTAAATTTATTTTGTATTGTTTATGTAATACAGTATTACAATTCCTTGAGATGGTGAATTTGTTTGGTTTTTTTCTTTTGCATTAAACGATGAATCATCAAAATAATAAAACACAAAATCACTAAATATTTAACAGTATGCGGTGAATCTTCAGTAGATAAGTTGCACTTACGGAGTTGAACTAATTTTCCACAATATTGTGATTTGAGATGAACCAAGTGTAGGACCATGCCCTCAAGCAATCATATGACCACATTACGACAAGATAATGGCAATTCTATGAGTATTTAGATTCAAATTGTTGTGGTCATGGTAGCAGAACTATTGTTGTTTGTATAGTGCAGCTTTTAAATAAATGGAGCCAAACTCAAACCTGGATTCATTGAAGTCAGAGCGGTTCCTCAGAGGACTTCTCCTGCGCCTGTTTTCTCTCTCCTCTTCTGGAGCTTCAATCTTACAACAACCAAAAAAAGCAATTATCACTCTTGGTTTGTTTAAAATGTGGAAACAGCAACAACTGATTCTGTCTTACTTCCACTGGATCTGATTTAGCTGGAGGAAGGTTAAACACTTCTTTTTGAGCATCCTTGGCAATGGGGTTCCCTTGGTAGTTCTTGCTTGTCAGACATTCAAAGAGTTTATCCACAAAGCCTACAGTCTCTGGAATGACACGATAACTAAATGATTAGGTTAATGCATCTTTATTTGTCATATAGCGTCTTATGAGCGACCATGCTCATTCTCAACTAACAAAATCATTGTAATTCATCCCATTCAAACCACGATAACTACACAACCAGTCCATTAAATGAATTTACTCAATCATTTCCAGGAGGCAGCAAAAGTAATATTACGTTTGATGAAATTTAAAACACTAGTCATGATTCACTACCGTGACCAAATGATTTAGTGCTGGTGTCCCACAGCTGGTCAAAAGTGACACGTGCCTCATTGATAATAGGTAAATAATTAAAATCGAAGTAGTTCAGCTGTGACAACAGTATTTGTTTTATTTGGAAGGCTACTAAATATCTCGTTACAATGGGCTTCTTCTACGGACAAAATCCATCCAAATGTAGACATTGACTACGTTATTCCGGGGGGGTTGTTACCCAGGCAGCATGTTTTTAATAAAGAAGCGAGCGTGGCTCCAGCAGTGCTGGCAAGCAATACCTTTTTGTAGGAAGACGTCGAGCTGATCGGCACACAGTGCTTTGAGCTCCTTCTCCGGTTTGTCCTTCTTCACCAGAGCCACGACGTAATTGGCTAACGCAGAAGGGTCAGCATCACATCTGCGATTCGCAAAATAAATCCATTTTCAAGCCTTGGTTTAAATTGCTAAGGACTTAAACAATCATAGTAAAATAAGCACAAAAACATGCTAGATTGGGCTAGTTTGTCAGAAATGTGTTGAAATTATGTTATAAATTAGTTCAAAGTTTTTTACACGGATTGTTTTATTAGTCATTGCAGTTCAGCGTTTTAAAAAAATGAATATTTTAGAATTTCATCTTTTATTTGGCAGTCCGTATCAAAACTCTGTTAGAAATGGTTATACAATCACTACAAATGCATCTTTTTTCCATCTATCTATGCCAGCGATGTATAGCGGCAGGAAGAAAAATAAAATGCACTTCCACTAGATGGCAGAAGATATAATTAACCCATGTTATCCACCTGTTGCCATCAATACACCAGAATAATAGCTTTGTGTTGTATTACACGCAGGGTAAATACATTTGTGTGTAAATTAAGTCAGGATAATTCTTATTGCAGTGGACCAATGCAAAGTATTTCCACTGGCTCAATAAAGTTTGGGATGCCTCCTTGTTACGGGCCTAGTATTTTTAGTTCAAAGCATGTTTGCTAGAGATTTTGTTGTGTGTGTGCCTAAGGTTGTGGCAACTGAGTGGAAATCAAAATAGAAGCTTTTAACACTTTATGGCAACTTAACTGCATGTCATCTTGCTGTAAACAGAGTAATTGTAATCATTTATTTCACAGGTGAGCAATGGTAACTATGGTAACACTCGTGGCAAGCGTCTACTCTTAAACATTTTTTCACAGTTTGAAATTATATGAATCCAAGAGAGCTTCTAGAATTGCAAACAGAAGGGTGCATGCTGTGCTGCAGTTAGGAGGCGCGCTCGAGAGTAAAGTTGTTTTCTCAGGAGCCAATTATGTTCAAGAATTTCTTTGTCCAACCATTTCGAGAAGCATAGTGAGCATTTCATAGCCCAGTAAACAGAAAGCCAAACAATTTCTTAATAGCAAGCGATCGGCCACGGTGATCAGTTTCCAGCAATCACCCCTCATTGATGCTAGCACACTTAGCAAGCTACGTAGCGTGCGAGCTAAATGACATTTCAATTCAAACACTCACATAGGCTCCAGAAGTTTTGCCAGCCAAGACTTGAGAGCGTCCACATTCTCTATAATCATCGTGAGGAAAACGATAACGCGGTCTAAAAAATGAAACAGAGCCTCCAAACGCCTGCTTTCATCGTCTACAAATTTGTAAGCTTTCGGGGCCTTCGCTCTCCACTGGCAGGTCGCATCGAAGCAGTTTACGGCACGTTAACTCACTCGAGGTGTCGTAAAAGAATGACTCGTGCACGCTGATGATATTTTGTAAGTCGTTTCTTTGACTTTAGCCTACTGTAAATCACTAATATACTCCCAGAAGACTGTGATTTGATGATAAAATAAACACGTTCTCCTCCTTTTTTAAATAAAATTCAGCAAGACATTAACTTTCCCGGATAGCAAGAGTAATACGTCTAACCAAAACTATGGACTCCATCTCCCAGAATTAATTGCGAGTGGCTTGGTGTCATCAGCCGGGCATCGGTGGCGTGGGTTTCCTTTGCCTTTGCTGCTTGTTTAGCGCTAGAGTTTATTTTTGACGAAGCAACAGAATAACATATCGGTTTTGCCAAAATGACGGTAAGTTTGTTCTTTGGTAAGTATTACCCAACCCCCAAAAATCGGCGTAAATAGCTAGCGTGGGCTTTTTTGCACTACATTGACATGCTGTAGCTTTTAGCAACTGTGTGTCAGCTAGCAAACAGCTCGTCAGTCGAAGTACTGCGACGACAGGACCCTACTCTAAGGAACGACACTAAAGTTTGATATTCCGTATGAAATTTTCTAGCCCCCCCCCCGCTGGCGTTTAGAAACGCATTGATTAATTTCAAGCTTCCACTGTTTTTGTGTACATTTTGCTTACCATGTCTTTGCAGGAACGCAAGGGAACCGCAAAGTTGGACTTTTTGAGAAAGATTGAGCTGGAAATGCAGGCTAAATGGGAGAAAGACAAAACGTTTGAGAATGATGCAGCGACCACAATTGGGGAAAGTGCACAGTAAGAGGATCCTTTATGTTAAATTTCTCAAAGGGCTTGACATAATACTTGCATAATACTCTGCATTTGGCTTTGGAGGATTAATTCCCATGGCATTTATAAGCACAGTCGATATAGAAAATGGATGAAAGGTGTTCTATTTCACATTTAAATATTCATTCAGTGATGCAATGTTATGGCTCATACTTTTCCTCCCAGATTTTAATCAATAACTCTATTTCACAGCAAAAACAAGTATTTTGTCACCTTCCCCTACCCTTACATGAATGGGAGATTGCATCTTGGTCACACATTCAGCTTGTCGAAGTGTGAGGTAAATTCCAATTATTTAGGAAGGGAAAGAAGGCCTGAACATGGAAATGCATCTCATCTATGTTATGATTTCTCAGTTTGCGGTTGGCTACCAGTCCTTGAAAGGGAAGAAATGCCTTTTCCCATTTGGTCTCCACTGCACAGGCATGCCGATCAAAGTGAGTTCCTCAAGATTGTCTCGTACGTGCAGTGTTTAACACTGCAAGAAACAAAACAAAACATCATCATCTTTTTCACAAAGGCCTGTGCGGACAAGCTCAAGCGGGAGTTGGAACTGTATGGAAATCCGCCCCAGTTTCCAGACGAGGAGGAAGAGGAGAAGGAGAAGCCAAAAACGTGTGATGAAATCATCATCAAGGACAAAGCCAAGGGCAAAAAGGTCTGAATTTGAGATGCCTTTTAGGTGTATATATGGCTTCTAATTGTCACTATTAGCCTTTGGGTGGAGGCGTCATCCACTTTAGACACATATACACCTGCCTCAAATAATGACTCAAAAAATGTGTTGTCACTATAATCAAATTCGTTCTTTGACTCTGTTGTTAACCCATTGACTCGAACGCAGCATTCCACCAGATGGCACCAAAGAAGCGCATTGCTTTGGCATGAGGACAAAAACAGCAAACAGATACTTTTTTTATGCAGGAAATAATTGACGGTAGATTCCAAAAAATTAAGCATATTAGCAAATGTCAAACTGCCAATACGAGTGAGGGTTTCACCTTTAATGTTTTTGTTTTTATCATAACGGCTGAATTTTTGATACTATGTTGTTGGAAATATGAAGTCAAATAACAATTACACTATTATTATGTTGTTGTAGTTTCTGCCATATTGTAATTGGCTTTTCCTGTCAGAGTAAAGCTGTGGCCAAATCCGGTTCCGCCACTTTCCAGTGGAACATCATGAGATCTCTTGGCCTGACAGACCACGACATTACCAAGTTCGCCAATGCTGAACACTGGCTGGAATATTTCCCTCCTCTGGCTATTAAGGATCTCAAAATGATGGGCGTCAAGGTACAAAATCATCTTTTGCAGAGTCTTTTTTTGTTTGTTTGTTTTAAACACATTGAAAGGTTATTAAATGTGCCCTGTGATCTCCCAGGTGGACTGGCGGCGCTCATTTATCACCACAGACGTGAACCCTTTCTATGACTCCTTTGTCCGCTGGCAGTTTGTCACCCTGAAAGAGAGAAAAAAGATTAATTTTGGCAAAAGGTGAAATGAAAACAATCAGTGTTTGTTGGATGTCAGTTTATATTTGTGAATATTTTTTCAGGTATACCATCTACTCCCCCAAGGATGGACAACCATGTATGGACCATGACAGGCAGACAGGAGAGGTACGCTTACCTGTTGCTATGAGAAACAAGAATAGCGTTTTCATAAAATAAGAGCTTTATTAAAAAAAAGGTTCAGGTTTGTTGTTGAATTTAACCTGGGAGAAGGTTTATGAACATATACTATTTATCATATGATATTGTTATATTTCTTTTCACCTCACGTGTAGGGAGTAGGACCTCAGGAGTACACACTCATCAAGATGAAGATTGTTGAGCCGTACACAGCCAAATTCAAGTCCAAAGTTTTTTACAGCAGGTAACAAACATTACTACTTTAAATTTCTTAAAAGTGAAGTACATTATTGACGCCGTCCTCCCTGCAGCGCCATGAAAGGAAAGAACATCTACCTGGTGGCCGCAACCCTGAGGCCGGAGACCATGTTTGGTCAAACCAACTGCTGGGTGAGGCCAGACATGAACTACGTGGCCTTTGAGACCACCAGCGGGGATGTCTTCATCTGTACTAGGAGGTCTGCCAGGAACATGTCCTTCCAGGGCTTCACAAAGGAGAATGGTGTGGTCCCTGTAGTCATGGAAATGCTGGGACAGGTATGCAGATTTTTAATTATGGGTGTGTTACAAGGCTTGGTTCATGTGATCATATAGATCATTATTGCAGTAAATATTTGTATGAAAAAGTTTTGTAAGCCATGGATATGAAACAATCTCAAGAACAGTAAGTACTGCGTGACTACTTTTTCTTACGCCGCGTCATATAATAGTTAATTGTGCGCCGACAGCTTCGTATGTCTGGGGTGTCGTAAAGGGTGAATCACTGTTCACCGTACCTATGCCCACTCAAACTGATTCCTTACTGGAAAAAAACAGCCACCCTTATGTCATCACTGCATGACAATGGCAGCCATCTTTGCAAAAGTTGTCGTCAATACTTATAAAAGCAATAGCGGTGCCCTTTAAAACATTGACTTTCACTGCAGTCCATTGACACGCAAAACATTTTTACTCGCAGGACATCCTCGGCTGCGCCCTGAGCGCTCCCCTGACGTCCTACAAGGTCATCTACGCTCTGCCCATGCTCACCATCAAGGAAGACAAAGGTACAAGAAAGTGAATCCAAAACAATTAAGCATTCAAACTTGCACACCAGTGTTTTTCTCTTTGGAAAAAGTTAAATGTCAGAATCAAACTAATTACCCTCAGGTCCACCTGTTTTTAAAGGTTAGGGGATGCAATGAGGTGTGTTAAACACGGATGGTTTTCGTGCAGTGACATTTCAGTGGCTTCCCAAGCAGCTTTATTTACCTTTTCCTCTTCGGAAATGTTCATCACAGTGCTCATCACGCGCAGTTAGACAGCAGCTCGTCTTTGGTGTACTGTGACACCAAATAGCGGAGTAGTGCAGCATTAAATTTGTCCTAAATGTAACAGCTTTTCTCTTTTGTTTGGGTTCCATCAGGCACGGGTGTAGTTACCAGCGTGCCTTCTGATGCCCCTGATGACATCACTGCTCTCAGAGATGTCAAGAAAAAACAGGTAAGTTGCCAATTTTTGTACACTGCGTCACCTCAATAACAGAAACTCTTCAAGTTCAGTGGAGAAAACGTCACATTTATCCTACCAAAGCTTGTTAATCTTAAACTGAATGTGTATATTCCGTAGGCCCTGAGGGAGAAGTATGGAATTGAGGACAAGATGGTGCTGCCTTTTGAGCCGGTAAGATCATCTCCTCAGATATGTCATCTTAAACTCATCAATTGTAGTTGTAAAGCTGGTATGTGTATGCCTGTATTTCAGATTCCCATTATAGACATCCCAGGATATGGAAATTTATCTGCCCCGCTGGTCTGTGATGAGCTGAAGATCCAAAGCCAGAACGACAAGGAGAAGCTGGCCGAGGCTAAGGAGAAAGTCTACCTGAAGGGATTCTATGAAGGGGTTAGTCCACCTTGTCTGACTGTTTCTCTATCTAATGATATAATACATGTTGGGTATCTCTCACAAGGAATATATGTAAATGAATGTCTCTGGACACTTCATTAAGAACACATAATCCGCATAGATTATCCATCTGACCAATTTGGAGACGGGCACGCCTCAATCGCATTGCAAATGAAGATTTCCAGCCATTCACACTCACATTCACACCTATGGGCAGTTTTGAGGCTTCCATTTTTTTTCCGTCCATCCATCCATTTTCAATACCGCTTCTCCTCACTAGGGTCGCGGGGCGTGCTGGAGCCTATCCCAGCTGTCTTCGGGCAGTAGGCGGGGACACACACTGAACTGGTTGCCAGCCAATCGCAGGGCACACATAGACGAACAACCATCCGCGCTCACACTCATACCTAGGGGCAATTTAGAGTGTTCAATCGGCCTGCCATGCATGTTTGTGGAATGTGGGAGGAAACCGGAGTACCCGGAGGAAACGCTTCCATTTTTTTTTTTTTTTTAAATGAACCTTGTTTTGGGGATGCGAGAGGGAGCCCAACTACTTGGAATAACATGCAAACTCCAGACAGGAAGGCCAGCGCCGCGATTCAAATCTCAAATCTCAGAACTGAGAGGCTGACGTTCTAACCACTAGGTTGCCTTACTACCAACACTGATTATCTTTAGTCCTACATTGTATGTGGGGATTGATTTGTGTTGTGGGTTAATCGTGATGCAAAACCCTTTATCCACTGAGCAGCACTCATTCACATCATTATTTACCCAATCGTAATTAGGGTTCACATCTTCAATTTTTACTGTCTATTATACTGATGAATTAATCCCCTCAGATCATGTTGGTTGACGGCTACAACGGGCAGAAGGTCCAGGATGTGAAGAAGCCTATTCAGAAGATGATGGTAGAAAAGGTAGGACCGGTTCTGTATGGGGCCTCTTTGTAATGTATATGGTTTCATTAAAGTACTGTTAACTGATTAATTTGTATCCCAAAAATGTTGACTCCTAAGCATCGCTGGTTTTCAGGGCGAGGCCTGCATCTACATGGAGCCAGAAAAACAGGTCATGTCGCGTTCGGCTGACGAATGTGTGGTGGCGCTCTGTGATCAGTGGTGAGTGACATGAACTGAGCGCAACTTATGGAACTGAATATTGTGAGCATTATTCAAATCAGCAAATTTGTATCTCAGGTATTTGGACTACGGCGATGCTGAATGGAAAAAGCAGGCCAATGAAGTCCTCAAGTCTTTAGAGACGTATGACCAAAGCGCTGAAATCATTTGACACATACATTTTATGCCTCTTGCTGGCTTACCAAATGGATTTAATATAATTGTACTTTGCTCATGTATTCCGTTCTGCCCAGATTTTGTGATGAGACAAGGAGAAACTTTGAGGCTACTTTGGCATGGTTACAGGAACATGCCTGCTCACGTACTTACGGGCTTGGTAAGTGTTCAGCTCAAGTGTACCAAAACTAATTGACCATTTTTCTCATTAGGTCTTAGCTTGATTGACTCTAATTCATTATAAAAAATGCTATTGCTCATAAAGAATTTAATCAATTGAGCGATTGCATCAACTGTTTTATGTTTTGCAGCAGCAGAGCAATTTTTTAGCTTTCTTTTCTTCATAGTCTAGTCCATGACCATCCATCAGTGTCAGCACGTCACTATAAAGAGGAGAACTTTTACTTTTTCAGCTTTCAAGTGGAACTTTCCATGAGCGAGTACATAAAGCCATCTTGCGATGGTCTACTACTGACTGAAATTGACTAAAAGGCTGTTGACAGACGAGACACTGCGGCTAACATGTTTTTATACACCTGAAAGGGAGTGAATGCCTTTTTGTACGTTACAACTATACAAACCGACAGTGGCTTATCTTCCTTTGCCAGGAATACTCTTAAATCAATTTGTAGGTTTCTATTTTTTCCTTTTTTATGGTTTTCTCAAGCTTATTTCCCCCTGCTTTGACATAAGCCTGCTTTCCTTTTAATGCCTTTGTTTATGTGTGTACATAATCATATCAGTGTGTCATGCATGTTTGTGCTTTGGTTGCTATAGGAACGCGGCTACCTTGGGACGAACAGTGGCTGATTGAGTCCCTCTCGGACTCCACCATCTACATGGCCTACTACACTGTGGCTCATCTCCTCCAGGGAGGTGTGCTCAATGGACAGGGGGCCTCGCCACTGGGCATCAAGTGAGGACACAAATCACGACATGTACCAAAGAAACGCATCATACACACGGAATTGATTATATAATCGTTTCTTCTGTGTGTATATATGTGTCTCAGACCACATCAGATGACCAAGGAGGTGTGGGACTTTATCTTTTTCAAAACATCCCCATTTCCGAAGACTGACATCCCGAAAGAGCATCTTCAGAGGCTCAGGAGGGAGTTTGAGTATTGGTACCCGGTGGACGTGCGCGTGTCTGGAAAGGACCTGGTACCCAACCACTTATCTTACTACCTCTACAACCATGTGGCCATGTGGCCCAATGATAGGTAGGCTGTACAGTCTTTTTATTTTTTTTATTTTATCTTAGCAGAAATCCCCACTATGTCACAGAATTCTGCAATTTATTGTTTTTGTTTTATGTTTTATTTATTATTATAATTACTTGCTGTATTGCCCTTGCTTGTGGGATAGGAGAGCCAATGCCGTTGATGCACGCAGCTGTTTATTGAACACCAAGAGAATTGTAAAACTTACAAACACAATGAGAACACGAGTGCAGCAGCTGCCGTTGGCTGCAGCCCAGGCCCAGACTTGCTCAGCAGTGTCACAGTGTCACCCCAACCCGCCTCTTAAAGGTGCATGGAGACTACAGTACCAACCATGATTTCTGTCTCCCTTAAAGTTAAAAATTGTTTAAAGAGTGTTGTGTGGAAGAGGGAGAGCCATATATTTAAAAAAAAGTCTCTTTATATTACGGGTGGGTATAGAGTGAAACCCTTAACGGAAGCGGAAAAGCTTAAATTGTTTCCAGAAATGGCTGAGAAAATTATTTTTTAAATTATAAACTTTATTCATACCACCGCCAACGTCGCCCTCTATTGTCCACAGTGGGAAGTGGCCACAGGCTGTGCGAGCCAACGGGCATCTGCTCCTCAATTCTGAGAAGGTGCGTCAAATTTTAATGATGTGATTTGTCATATTTAATCAAACAAACTAGTCACGGTTAAGCGATGGTACACTGCTTTTGATGGAATTCTCTGTGGGAATCTGTGGGGTGTGGCGTTACCATCTGTTTTTCTTGTCCACCAGATGTCCAAATCAACCGGAAACTTCCTCACTCTGAGCCAAGCCATCAAAAAGTTCTCAGCAGACGGTACTCTGACTCCTCCTTGCCATATCGCTTCATCTCCGCAGCATTTTTTATTCTCCACACACTTGACAAATTGAATTTGGGGGTGATAATGAATTCAACAAAAACGTTCAAAACTTGGTTATGAGACAAGTCATTTATTTTGGATCTATGCTTTAGCTGCTGTCTTTGAATTTAAATCACTCAATATAACACATGTGAAAGCATCACTCAGAAGTTACTAGCATATGTTCAACAAGGAAAACATCAAACTCCTCCAGTCCTCATTTAACTCCATCTTCATTTAACTTGAGTGACGTTTTTTTGTTGTTGGTTTTTTTCCTTTGCTCTCGACAATTTTCAAGATCAATGAAACATCTGCCAAGCGCCTGAGTCATTACACGTTATTACACAATAAATATTTAGTTAGAAAATAAACAGCATCATTTATATTCCTAATGAGATGCGGGTCTCTGCCAGATATAATTTACTGCCCTATTAGAAACGACTTCCTGTATGATCATTTAATTTGTTTGATTTGCAATTTAGCTATTAAATGGCTCTGATTCCATATGCAAGTCCATTAGAAAAACATGATAGATGACAGTTAAAAATGTCCTGTTTTAATGTCCTTTTTAGCTATTAATTATTTAATATTTGTGCCTTGGAGAGCGTATCGCCTTGATTTTATAACCCTCTGATACCCTGTTTTCCTCTCACTTCCTTTTGGTTTGAGGGAGTTGAATAATAGATAGATGAGCATGTTGCGTTGTCTGTCTGGAAGCCCGCGGTGGGAGTAAAGAATCTCATGTTCTGACAGCAGACAGACATTTCAAGTGCACGGCCCATCTGATTCCTGTCGGGCGTCGACTGACGGCTTACGCCTGTAGATGGAGACAGAGGGCCCGGAAGACGGTTTTCTGTCTATTGGTGCTTTGCGGTTCAGACAGCTGTGGGATCAACAGTGTGTGCGGGTGCGTGTGAGCGCGTGTGCGTGCATGCGCATGTGCGTGCGCATGTGTGCGTGTGTCTGAGCAAAGATTTTCTGGCTGAGGGTGGGCAAGAAGGGTGGGAGGGATATCCTGGTGGCATCACTTTTATCGTGATGTCTCATTAGAACATGTCTTGATGAAGATGTCTCCTGGCTGGAAATTGTGTCCGCTGGGTATTTGCAGGAGTCTCAAGTTGACAGTCATTTTGCTGATGAAGAGATGAAGTCATTTGTCTTCATGTTTGCCTATGTGTGAATTAGCACCTTTCCGCAAATAGTGACCCCTCCCACTCTGATGGACACCATGCCTCGTCTCGATGCCGGCTGCGTCTTCCTTTGAACAATGAGATGCTTTGCCCCAAATAGACTGCTCCCCTTGCCCCCTCTCAGGGCAAAAAAGAAAGATGTAAATCCCTTTACCTTGGCTAACTGATCCCCCCAAAGTATGCTGATAGTGATGCATTACTTTTAAGGGTAATGTTGTAAGATGAGGAAGGAAACAAAACTGTTTTGGGATCAGAGGTTGAGGATTATAGTTACAGTTTAACTATTAAAATTGGGAAAAATATCTTTTTTCTTTTCCATGATAAAGCTTGTTCTCCATTCCCCGTGAATCGCGAGGTATTATTTGTACTCTGGTAGTCGTTGACGTATCAAATAGAAGTACCCGGCCACTTTTTGAGGAGTTATGGTAAACAGTAGGGTCCTCAACCTTGTTGTTCTATCTTAGGTATGCGTCTGGCTCTGGCTGACGCAGGTGACACGGTGGAGGATGCCAACTTTGTGGAGACCATGGCGGATGCCGGCATCCTGCGCCTTTACACCTGGCTGGAGTGGGTGAAGGAGATGATCGCCAACCAGAACAATCTGAGGACCGGATCCGCAGACACCTTCAACGACCGTGTTTTCGCCAGGTAGACGCTGCTGTACATTTAAGATGATACCAGGGGCACAAGATGAGCACAAGTAGGGGAGTACCGGTAGTTGTGAATCAATTACACGCTTCAGTCTGGCTTTACTGAAAGTTTTCACTGCAAAAACGGGCTGATCCGCTAACTAGGCAAAATAGCCACAAAATAAATTTTGAGCTTTCTGAGTGGAGTACATACAAATTGATTAATTAAATCATGCTATGTGATTTTGTCAAGCATAGGTTGCGTCTTTTAATTGCACGTTTGACAGGCAGGTGCGAACCCGCACACATAACAATGCCAGCATAACACTGGCAAAATGAGTGGCCGCGGAAGAACTCTTTTTCTTGTCATAATCGTTTTTATTGGCCAAGTATGTTCAAAGCATACAACAAATTTGTCTCCAGTAATTTGAGCCACTCTAGTAAGACAGCAACATGACACTACAACAAAATAAACGTTTGGTCCTCAACACTCAAGCGCAGAGATTAATTAATCAATTTAAGGATACCATTAGTGCATTAGTCCCAAACAATGGCAGCTTGGCAAATGGTGCAGAATTGAATTATAGAGTGACCAGTAGTGTAAATATTTGCGGAAATGCCAAAAACAAAAATTATCTCAATGCCAACCTCATGATCTGTTCTGCATTTAAATTTTGGAGCATCTGAATGATCTAAGGTAGTGGTCACCAACCACTGGGCTGCCGACCGGTACCAGGCCATAAGCCACACATATGGAAGAAAGGAAAGAAAAAAAAAAAAGTAACAGCATTTCCGGTATATTTATTATCCAAGGCTGAAAAAATATATTTTGAAAAATGACAGGGTTCTCGCAGTTACATGCATCTATGTCTGACTCTTGACACATGTGAGGGTGCTATCTGTGTCGGTCGCGTAACACGAATATTAAAATCTTGAACCCACAAGCTAACAAAATTAGTAAAAAAACAGATGCATTTTTTAAGTCTATGTAGTGCAATAACTTTTGCAGTAACCGATCATACCAGTGGGCACACATGCATATTCATTTGAAATTTCCCCCAAAAGCTGTAGTAAAATGAATTTTCAGACTCTAGCTGCGAGCGAGGCAGTCTGGAATCATTTCAGAGGCTGCATTGAAAACAGCTCTTTTTAAAGAATCACCAAGCCTAAACTTGAAAGCATTTTGTGTCTTGGCCAGCGAGATGAATTCTGGAATTTTGAAGACGGAGCAACACTATGACAGGATGATGTTCAAAGAGGCTTTGAAGTGCGGCTTCTTCGAGTTCCAGGTAAATAAAATTGAGTCATCTTCCCAAGCAATTCACAGTTGTTTATTCCCTGAAAAAGGAGGTCCCAAATCCATCCAGAACCAATATTAATATGATGAACGTTTCCTACAGGCTGCCAAAGATAAGTACAGAGAGTTGGCTATTGAAGGCATGCACAGAGAGCTGGTCTTCCAGTTCATAGAGAGACAGACGCTGCTGCTGGCGCCCATCTGTCCACACCTGTGCGAGTACACCTGGGGTCTGTTGGGAAAGGTAAGAAATTTGCTCGGAATCCTGGCCGGCAGATCAAACCTGACTTTTATCCTTTTCTGACGCCTATGTGTCCAACTCCTTTTGTACACTTGAAAGGAGGACGTGGCACCGAAGCAACGTTTTTTTTTTTTTTTTATAAAAGACCAGCGCTAATATACACTATATTCATGAGTACACCCACCATCAACCCGGCTTATTGTATCCACTTCTAACACTCTTCCTCACTTGTCTTCACATACACACAAATATACCACTTTTAAATTGAGGTGCACACTTATCGTGCATGTTCCTAACAACACAGAGGGCTGAGAATATTTTCAAAACTCTACTGTATGAGTACAAAAGAAGTCTGCTGTGTTGGGGATGTGTATTTTTGATCATCACCTAGCAACAACCGAGGCTTGACAAGTTTGATTTCCTACAATGGCTTCTGTGTTTTGTCATTCTAATGACCGTTTTTGCTTTTTAAATCTAAATGTAGCCGGCGTCCATTTCTCTCTCTCTCTCGACAGGCTTCTTCTGTGACAAAGGCATCATGGCCCATAGCCGGTCCAGTGGATGACATTCTCATCCGCTCCTCGCAGTATCTGATGGAGACGGCACACGACCTTCGACTGAGACTCAAAGCATACATGCTTCCCCCAAAAAATAAGGTACCATGCAGGCATACACCTGAGTTCAATTTCTCTGGTGGTAACTTGAACTTGCAAGAGGCCGAGATGATCACTGACCTAAGATTTATGGGTTTAATTTAGGCTGTATTTATTATTCAAAAATGTTTTCTATAGTTGTCTTACTTGGCAGTTATTCTGGAGAACTGACTTCAACAATCTTAATTTAAAAGTACAGAGGCAGCAATTTATGTATTAAAATGTTCAGAAACAAAGGTTGTCTGAAAGTTTACCGTCAATTACCCGTACGAAAATATTTGTCGAACAGCATTGCCTCTCTGAGTCAAAATAGCACATGTCTCTTTGGGACTGTGTGTGAAGTACACACTTTCACTGAGGTGTGGTTCTGTGTAAACGTGTAATTCCAGGCCCAGGACAGGACAGGATTTGATACTGCGTTATTATATTTCAAATTTCATATCAGACGTCATTTAATTATATGTTTGCGCTACAATATTCTACGGAAGAGGAAAAAAAAACTTTGCATTCCCTCGCAAAATATTTGCGTTCCCTTGCAAAGTTTGCGAGGGAATGCAAAGTTGATTTTTTTTTTTTAAATTTATTTTATTATTTTTTTAAATGCGCGTTTATGTACTTCCGGGTCATCTTCCATGTAAACAAACGCATCAAAAGTGGAGCGTGTTCACCCGTTGGCGAGTTTAATAGAATTTTACTTTGAAGTTGGCTTGAGATACAAAGACATACAATCAGTTCTGGATATTAAGCACGGTTTTCAAGTAAGTGAAAGACATCTGAAGCGCGTGCTAAACAAAACGGACTATTTCATCGTAAAACGTTCTCTGAAATGGCAGTCCTGTTTGACTTTACTAGCGGTCAATTGCAGCACTCCGGACAGATACACGGATACCCTTGGGTGCACAGTAAATGCAGAAAACATGGACTTCTAGTCAGGAAAGAGGATGTTTGTCTGGTGCTGAAAAAGTTGGACGCGAGAGGCGTGTCGTGAAGGTAGCCAAGACGTCTGAGACTCTCAAGGGCGAACTTTATTTGGCACCTGGACTCATATGATAAACTGAGGCCCTTTTGCATTTGCATCAGTGGTGCTATTGATGTTTTTTTTGTCAGAAAATAATGTGGCTCAATGCTTACACAACAAGTAGTGACCCGAAGTTGATTGGCAATTACTACATGGAAGTTGTGCAGCGTTTAGGGGTTTGTCCTCGAATCCTGGATGTGAAAGATTATTTCTGCAGACAGCTGTTGTGAAATGCGCTGTACAAATAAAGTTGTATTGTATGTATTATCCCGATCGAGATTTGATAAACTTGCCTGTTAAAGATGATGACATAATTGTCACTCCTTGCTCTGGTCAGCAGGTGGTGTCATGTGTTTAAAAAATGCAACATGTTTCACTGAAATAAATAAATTTTTATTAGCAGTCACAAATTCTTCCAAACATCAATGTACCTGACAGAAGGCAAGGTTAGGATATCTGTTCACAAACAGCCTTTGGATGGAAATGGGATGGCAAGTGGAAAAACACATCTATTGTAACAGAGCAAATATTTTTTAACTATTCAGAATGTTTTAACACTACATCACAACAAATCTGAGCAACAGTTGCTGTTTTTCCCATAATGGCATGCCTTGTTCCGCTACCGTTGGTTGTCCTCACTTGATGATATTCATTGCCATAAAAATTGAGCCATCCTATTTCAAACTCCCCGAAACTCTTTTTTGCAGAAACATTTTTATGTCTTGCCATTCCCTCCTCGTGGTTTTGGAGCACACATGGAGTTCCACTCAGTAGACGTTTTTTCCTTGATCTTATTCTGTCCCTGAATCTTTGGATGAGAGTTTCATTATCAGCACTAGGCATTTTCTGTCAACAAAAGCAAACGACAGCTACTCGATCACCGTAGGAAGTGATATATTTGCCCAATTGCTCGTCAGTCAAAAGGGAAATTACTGCCATGTCAACCTGCAAATATGAAATATGGGATTAAATACTTGCAATGTTTACTTACTTAAAAACTTATTTTGTATATATTCACATGAGTAATGGCGCACACAACAGTCATAATTAAATGTATTCAATATTAAACATCTGGAAGTGGCAGCACATTTACCATTTTTGTAACGTAGTTTTTAATTTGAGTTAAAATATCTTCAATCCAGTAAGAGCATAAACAGTGCAGCTAGACTCGATAGAAATGCTAGCTTCACCGCTCCCCGAGTTAATTTCACACTGTATTTTTACCTCTGTTACTCTTACCAGTAGTAATAATACTACAAAATAATAATAAAATTTATGCTTGTCTTGCCACTTAAAAGGTAAACAGTTTGCATGCTAGTATGCAAAACAGAAAGTTAACAGTAGGGACCCATATTGCTATTATTAAGGAATTATGTTAGAGTGAATTGTATGTACCTTGTCGCTTTTGATGCGCATAATGTCACCGGGACATCTCTTGACCGCAAGAAACGTTCCAAGCCCTCCTCCATGATGATTGCCGCCTCTGACGTGTCGTCTCTCGAACAGCCGCGCATTAGAGGCAAGGGTAGTCAAACTGACCCGGAAGTACCTAGATGCCCATAAAAAAAAAAAAACATTCACTGGAAAAAAAAAAACAACTTTGCAAGGGAACGCAAAGTTGTTTTTTTTCTCTTACATGTCCCCTAAGGGGCTCCGTAATATTCCAACCAATTCAGAAAAACAAGTCAGTTTTGTGTGATATTTGTGCACGTCTTTGATATCTGGAAAACCAATCACTCACTATCACAAGTTTCCAGTTTTTGCAAGTGAACTTTCTATAATATTCTCATTTATTGAAAAGCACCTGCGTACACATAATCAGATCCTACGTACACTATGTAAATATTTCTTTTCAGCATCCGGGTGTATATGTAATTTTCATTATTTAATCACTTTGTATTCTTTGATCAGAAAGGTGAGTCAAAGCCCCCCACCAAACCTTCACACTGCACCATCTACGTGGCCAAGACCTATCCGACATGGCAACACAGCGCCTTATCCCTGCTAGGAAAGCATTACAAGGTCGGTAACACACACACACGCACAACCGCACGCAAGCACACGCACCCATTGTGTTAGATGAATGCCTACATTGCGCCTTTGTTTGTCCTCTTCGTGTAGAGCAACAATGGCGTCCTTCCAGACAACAAGGTGATAGCAAGCGAGCTTGGTGCGCTACCCGAGCTAAAGAAGTACATGAAGAGAGTCATGCCCTTTGTGGCCATGATCAAGGTACACAAGCAACACTGTGGCAGCTCATTTGCTTCGAATGAACAAAAAGGGATAGACAAAACGGCCCGCTCTGTTCTATTGTAAGCATTTACATTCTGGAGACAATTTGTTGTTTAGTTTAGATGGATTTTTTTCCCTTAAATTAATTAATCACATTTAAATGAATTGTAATGAAACAATTTTTCATTTCTTGGTCATTCTACTTATTTTAGATGTGAAATATTCGTAATCTGAACAATTTTGCGTGAACACATTCAATTCTTGGAAAAAAAAAATACTGCTGTGCTTTGAGATTTGAATTTATCTCATTCCATGACCTGATGAAAATGCCATTAATCTGTCCTAGTCTCCCCCCAAAATTAAAAACAGTATATTTTTTTTATAACAATGGAAAATAGCACTCTATCATATTGTACAAAATTCTTCTATATATGTCACGACTGTTTAAAAAAAATACTTCAAGCCACAGTAATATTGACAAATAAAAAGACGTGCCTATTAGTTATTGTCTATATTATGGCAAATAACCATTGCTAAAAGCGTTATAACACCCCGCATGGTTTTATTTCTTAGCCAGTCTATGGAATTTTCATCATTTGTTAGCATTATGCTAAGTGGCCTGAAGGCAAAGCTGTATAATTGTTTTAAATACACAACGTGTAATTTTCTTTGTTTTATGTTTTTCTAGAAAGCAAACTCCAATTGGGATTGACATTAAACACCCTAAGCATCTTTTTTTTTTCACTTATTCATTTTACCCACCAAACTGTTGTGAAGTGGGTTAAGTTCACTGCCACCAACCAGCTTTCGTATCCCAATTTTTAAGTAAAATAAAAAATAGAGAAACAACTGCTCACATGCCACCCCCAAAAAATTCAAGTTGGTTAATTTTTATTTCAAGGCACCACAGTAATTGATTCATTAATTCAAATAAATTAAGGATAAAATTTGAAACTTTTCTTCATTTATTTTTTTTAAACCTCAACTAAATAACCTGGCCTCTCAAACAATAATAAAAATGAAAAAACAACAAATCCCTTGAGCACAAAAAAAATCATTCAACAAAATATGTTTTGTCTTCTGTCTGTCTGAGGACAATGAAAAGCTTTTCTTTTATTCTAAAAAAAACCCCATAATTTCCAATAGTTTTCAGGCTACATCGTTGCTATCAACAAAAGAGGAAAAACCCATACAAAATGTTATTCTTCTCTTTGTTGTTTTTTTTTGTTCTCTGTTGTTGCCCCTCATACACACATTTTTCATCAATATCCATTTTGCAGTCAATTGTGTGTGTGTGTTTTTTGTTTTTTTGTTTTTTTAATTCCTTTCACCGACTGCACTGCAACTCTCAATTTAATTCCCAATGGAGTTATATATTGAGTCAGAGTTGTTTCCCATAAACTTAAATGACAATGAGTTCACCTATCATGAATGCGGCTTTCCACAGGAGAACCTAGAAAAAAGCGGCCCCAGGGTTTTGGACCTCGAGCTGGAGTTTGACGAGCGGGCAGTTTTGATGCAGAACCTTGTTTACTTAACCAATTCCCTCGAGGTATGTTGACACCTCTGAAGACTGATTAGGCTCTCAAAGATGCCTGACATGTGTTCCTTTATTTCTCATGCTTAACGAAGCTGGAGAGGATCGACATCTTGTTTGCGTCCGAAGCCGACGAAAAAGTAAAGGAAGACTGTTGTCCGGGGCAACCGTACTGTGTGTTCAGATCTGAGGTGACCACACGTGTGAAGGATTGCTTCTCAAGGTTACATGTGGTCATGTTAAATTTGAATTGTGCAATTTGTTGGCAGCCGGCAGTTTGTGTGACCCTGGTCAACCCTCAGCCGTGCAACGGCCTCTTCTCGACCAAGCTCGACATCAGACAGGGGGACAGCAGGGACAGCGTCGTCCGCAGACTCACCAAGGTTAACAGACTTATCAAAGGTCGGTTATCCACCACGGTCCATGTTGCAGCAAACAAATTTGGACTTTGTTTGGTTGAAAATGAATGAAAGATTTTTGAAAGGGGCTTGTCGATACCTTGAGTTGATACGTCATGTCGCCACGCTTCCTCCCACCAGATCTCTCCAAAGTGAAGCTGATGAGGTACGAGGATCCCCTGCTGGGGCCCCGTCGGGTGCCCGTGCTGGGACAGGAGGAGCTGGGAAAAGTCATTATCTCGCCTCAGTCCGTGTTCAGCATCAACCTGGATGAGAAGAAAGTCACAGTGGCTGACAATGGCCTCACTGTGGACATCGGCGACACTCTGGCCTTCCTGGTTTAATTTAAAACGAAATGTTGCGACACAACACAACATCATGATTTGAATTATGGGAAGTTTTTGTATTAACAAAACAAACAAAAAAAAAACAAAACAGCAAAACACCCCACACTTTAGAGCAACTTTCATCAATAATATATGAGCTCCACTTGTTTTCATACTGATGGAATTATGTCTGCTGGCTTGTTTTGTTCATCTAAGTTGAATCGTTATTGTCCCCCCTGTTGTCTCCATAGACACTGTTTGTGCTTTTTTTTTTATTTCCAGAAATAATAAAACCTGTGAAATAAAATGTTTAGCATCTTCACCTTTTTTCCTGTATCACACCCTCCTCATACATTGGTTTTATTCTGAAGTCAGCCCAGTTTGAGAGGGTGGCCCACCCTATACCATATACTGCTGTGCCAAGGGTAAGTGTGCATTTTGTTACCATGGCAACAAGGGGCAGAACTAATGGGTTGGCTGCACTTTGAGCTCCAAATATAAAGTGACTGCAAACTGAAAAAGCCCACAGGATGCCCTATAAGACAAAAAGTGGATTACAAATACAAAGTAAGCCAAAGTATTCTCATTATTTTCCTCTCTGAAGTCACACCAAATTGAACTTGCCAAATATGTGTCACGCCCTAGTATGCCCTCCCCGTCAACAACTTGGTAATCGTTCAGATTTGGCATGAATTCCTGATCAATAATACGGCAATGCATGATATATTTCAGTGTGTTTCATTGCTGGATGCTTGTCATTGGAATAAATGCAAGCAAAACCAAATTGTTGCCTAGAAGAGGACACCATTAAGCTCTTTAAAATGACATTGGGATTCAAAAAAGCTTTAGTCCTTCAAGGTATTACCTCAGTGCTTCAAAGGCAACGTGATTTATACTTGAGCCCAGGGGATGGCTATTATTCAAATGTGTTCCTTTTGATGTTTATTTCTGTGAAACAAAGCAAACATATCTTTAATCTTCTAGTATTTCACTGTTTTTACTTGAGCGTTCTTGGTAGGGGGGTCGATCAGAACAATGTGTCACATCGTGTCACAGCCAACATAACAAAATCAATCACTCTTTTGCAGGTGAGCTGTAGATATTATCTCCCTGAATCAAGTTTCTCCTTGCCTGCGCCTTATTTGTTGGAGTCACTTTTTGTTTTCCTGCCCAAGGGTGAGTGTAGCATTTACGTCCTTTGGGTTTATTAAGAATATGCTCATCAGGAAGGTGTCCCAGTGTGTTACTGATTCAAAACTATGAAAAATGTTTCACCCTTACATACTGTTCATTTTTCATATGCACATACACCCCATTTCCACGGTTTCATAAAAATATACATGGATAAATTTTAAAAAATTACATTCTTTTATGTTTTCGCCTCTCAAATGCCAAAGATGCCCGGTGGTGCAACTGTCCAAACAATTTAGCAGCTAAAGAAAACTAATTATTTTGGTAATAATTTAGGTTTTAAGTCTTTTGGATATCGTGTTGTTGTCATATCAATCGTTTTAAAACTATTTAAACACCCGCAAAACATTTGTCCAACAATTAACATTGACTAAATTTATGCTGCAAAACCACAAGCATTAGACTTCTATTTTGAAGTGAAGAGACAATCGCTGTAACCAGGATGTTGGCTCAACAGGAGGACACCAATTGACCCTTGTGACTAAACTGAAAGGTTTGTAGAGCTCTCAAATACTGATTTTAGTAAGTTTAAGTCGTTTTAGGTTGTAAAACTACAAAATTATTTCAATCATAAAACTCCTTTGATATTTATTTTTGCAATGGTCAGTTTGATCTTGATGAAAATGGTAGATGCTGAAGTTATCATCCAAACAGAAGCTTTTTTAATTTGAGATATTTGCAATAGTCTGTCCAATCAAAATTACAGAGATTAAATCGAAGAATTATCAAAACATTTTATGCTGCCATTGATTACAACGGTAGAATAGTCGCTGGCCGTCTACATCACACTTTAAACTCATGCGTCATACAAAGTCTTGAGTGATGGTTTTGCCAAACCTTACCCTGTAAAAGTTGCCTTGAGGGGCACCTTTGAGGATCCTTTGAGCCCCCCAGAGACTTCAAAGGCGCAAGTGTGTCATTGTGGCCTATGATGGGCTGCAGTTTGGTGAAAAGAACTTAATGATGTTCTGTTATTGCAGAACCTAAGCCAGCAACATTAAACTGGCATAAACTGAGTCATTTAATTAGTTTGGTTTTTGATTAAATTTTGAGTGGAATTGTCATGTCATTTGGCGTAACCAGTCATGATGTGGCGTGACTGTTGCAATAACTGCCTTCAATGTCGAAATAAGATGATGAATATACTGTATCTTAATAAATTAAATTACCAATGATTATATGTAAAAAAATATATAATTATTTCCGTATTTAATTAATTATTTCGTGGTGTTGCAGTGTGTCATTAATTAATTTTCTTAATTCTTTATCTTTAATTAAGTAATGACACATTGATTTAATTAATTCCATATTTAATTAATAAGTAAAACATTTTATTAATGACACCTATTTAATTATTTTATACAATAGAATACAACTTTACTTATATTTACATTGGTTCATTTATTTATTTATTTATCACATTTATTTAATTCCATATTTAGTGCATTAATGAAACAATTAATTAATTGACAATTTTAACTCAACATTTCATGGTTTATTTATTTATTTAATTATGGCACTTTCAGTCCTCCATAATAATATGCTTAGGTGATTGATTTGTAATTATATTTTTTTATCATTGAATGCAATTTACAGGATAAAAAGAAATTTTAAAATAGAGACTGATGACTGATAACACTTGAAATTAAAGTGCATTTTTAACCATATGTCATACAAAAATCTAAAATTATAGTTGACGGAGTCATAAATAGTACGTTTCTGTCAAGTTTGTGTGCTGTGTATCTTTTGCAGTTTTAAGTGCAGAGGACAGCCAGCAGACTTATCTCTTTCGGACATTTTTTTTTTTTTTTTTTGCCAAGCATTGGGGTGAGTTGCTTTATCTGTCCCTGACATGCTCTCTAACACTGGGTGGATGTCACTATTTCCTCCTTGTCATCTCCCAGGCCTCACTCTCCCTCCCTAGATGCCAGCAGCTTGTTGTTATGGAGCAGAGTATTGTCACACACCAGTAAGTGTTTGCCTTGTCGGTCGCTTGTGTTCACCACTGAGCATGGAGTGTTTCACGAAACTGCTGTGTGGTTTCCTTCTTTCTTGGCATTACATTCACAGGCCTCAACAGTAGGCGCATACTGACAGTAAGTATGATCTAATGAGATCCGGTATTGAAGATCTATTAATAGTTCTGACTTACAAAATAATAATGCTCACATTAACAACACTCAGAGATAATACATTTGTTTACTGTTTTAAATCCTAGAGACAAGACTCTGATGTATTTTGTCTAAAAACTTTCAGTTTCAAATTATGGAAAGTTCCTAAGCAAATTAGGAAAGAAGGAAAATTTTATATTTATTACAAAACCCTTTTAACTCTACATCGAATGTCTGAGTGACATTTTAACCTATTTGACTGTTGTGTGAGATTAAAAATAAGGAGAAGTGGAGAGTAAATGTAGTCCACTTTGCTGTTTGCCTGTTGAGAAAATAAAAATTTGTTTAGAAGGCCAATTATGTAGAGATCAGCAAGCAGATAGGCGGCACGGTGGTCGACTGGTTAGCACAATGGCCTCACAGTGCAGAAGTGCAAGGTTTGATTCCCGCTTCGGCCTTCCTGTTCTCTCCGTGCCTGCGTGGGGCTTCCTCCGGGTACTCCGGTTTCCTCCCACATTGCAAAAACATGCATGGCAGGTTGATTGGACACTCTAAATTTCCCCTAGGTATGAGTGTGAGCGTTGATACTTGTTTGTCTTTGTGTGCCTTGCAATTGGCTGGTAACCCGTTCAGGGTGTACCCCGCCTACTGCCCGAAGATGGCCGGGATAGGCTGCAGCACCCCCCCGCGACCCTAGTGAGGAAAAGCGGTACAGATAATGGATGGATAGTAGTATGTAGATAAGTAATTGGATTATAAAAAGAAGGGATCAATGTAGATCGATGCCTGCTGTAGCACAGCCAAATCATGTAACAAAAAATTCGAGAGTGCTAGTTCCCTTATTAAAAACACTTTTTTTTGGGGGGGGGACGAATGATTGGCATTGCAATTCATTTTAATGAGGAAAGATAATTTGAAAGTGTTTTTAGGAACAAGAGAGATCACAGAATGAATTAAGGGGCAAAGTGATGCCTCTAAAGAAACAAAATTCACAAATGAGCTCAAAATATACTGGCATAAATAAAAAGTATGTTTTATTATGTTGAATTTTATTTTTTTCTATTTCTTTATGTAACAATGCCAGTTTCACAAAACATCTCCTGCTTGCAGACCCTCTCGATCAGGGTCCATGGTGGAGGAGAAGGGGGATGGAAGTTCCTCTACAGTAACTGACACCAACTGGAGGTCCACCAACTTTCCTTACGTGAGCGCAATAGCTTTGACTCAGCCCGGCTTGGGTGTCACCACGACGACCGTCACAACTATCACGCAGACAGGCGGCGACTGGAGCAGCGGCCTGTTTGACATCTGCGGAGACAAGTGCACATGTGAGTGATGTTCTGCGCTTTTTTGATTCCAAGGCTTGAGGTTATGTTTTTCCCGCGCAGGTGTCATCGGTGCTCTGGCGCCGTGCTGTTTGGACCTGAGTCTCGCTATCCAGTATGGCGAGTGTCTCTGTTTGCCTCTTTTGCCAGGGTCCACGTTAGCTATGAGGGTCGCACTCAGGGAGCGGTACAAGATACAAGTGAGTCACATGTACAGGATCGATGGGAAAAAAACATAAATATGCCATGGGCAAAATTACAGCAATTAGGTGAGTATTTCAAACAATAATGTAGAATGGCTTTCAGGAAAAAAAAAATGTGAAAGCCAAATTTTGAATATGTGGTGGAATGATCTACAAAACCAATAATATGGGAGTTTTGTTCCACAGGGGAACATATGCGAAGACTGGAGCGCCGTGTGTTGCTGTTACGCCCTGGCTGTGTGTCAGATGATGCGAGAGATGAAGCGGCGCACGGGGGCTCGAATGTACCACGTATCCACCGCCCTGGAGTGCTCTTAACTGGGATCACCGTCGCCGCCAAACGTGAACCTCAACATCTCACCCACTTGAACTCTCAGTAGCGTTGATTCTGAGGTCCCCTGATGCAAGCCTACATTGGCCACTTCATTAGGTCTCTAAAAAATGCAAATGCGCACGTATTTACTCTGTGTCGGTCATAACGAAGCATTATTACTACTTTGTTGATTTATGGTAATCATTCTTTTTGGTTCCATTATTTTCAACATGTGAGGGACAAAATAATAGGAACAGCTTAACGTTGGATGTAGTTCAGTGAATTACAGCCACAGTAATAAATGTACAGTATAGTTGAATCAATGTCAACAGAGTCATTGAAAAAAATGGTTTTATGATGAGTCATAATCAACCATAAGGTGTCTTTGAGACTTGGCTGCTTCAAACAATTTCCATTGAACTTCATATTCATTTTATTACGTTAATGAACTGCTGTTATGATGTCATAAATTACCTGGAAGCCAACATTGTGCATGCAGACAGCAAAATACAGTATGTGAGCCTCCTGACAGGGATGACAATATCACAGTGGACATTTTTGACTGATGTTGGCATTTTTATGAGCCCAACATGGCCCTTAAGTAAGTGGACAGTAGACTGTTAAACAAATGTGTTTAGAATTTCTGAAATAAATCTCCAACCTTTACTGCCGTAATTAGCTTTGTCTGGTTTTCATCAAGATGCACTATAGGAAAAAAAAAAGGATTACACGTCTGGAGATGTGAGCCTCATAATCTTTGGAGCCGCGTTTTAATGCTTTATGGATTTTGCAGGTCTGAGCTTTTTTTGATTTTTGTCTTGCACGCCAAAGGTCAGCTGACACATTAAATGTAATCCCTCTCTGGTACATGACAGCGAGATAAAACGTGGCAGCAATGCGGGCGAAAAAGCTGGGCATCTGCAGAGCCAATACAAAGGATGTCAAAAGTCTACACACCCCTGTTCAAATGCCAGCATTTTGTGATATAAAAAAAAAATTAGACTAAGACAAATCACTTAAAACCTTTTTCTACCATTATTGACACATGTACAAAGTTTAAAAAAAACACTTTGAGAGGCAAAAGAAAGGGTTGCACAAGTGTGCACACCCTTTGAGACGGGATGTGACTGTTCAAAATCAGTCACATTCAAACTTAAATACCTGCCACCACTGGGTAGTACGTGAACCCTCCGTGACCCCTTGTCCCCAAAGAAAAACACAACTGCAGTTAAAAAGCATGTTGATTTCCATACTTGATATCATGCCTTCATGCAGCCACGCCCACATTCCTACACCGCAGGCATTCAATCATGTTATAAATCCTGATTGCTACCCTCCCTCAATTTGAAATGCCAGCCAGCAATCGTTCACCGTAAGGGTGTGAAAACTTTCTACACGAACCAGCTGGGTGCTTGAACGGCAAAAGTGGGATTTATTACCATCTTGTGGAGGTGGCTGACTACCTGGCAGCTAATTTCGGGAAAGTCTCATTTCTGATGTTACAGAAGAGAAAGTGTTGTCTATCGGTGAACCCAAAACTCAGTATGTCGTGGTACACTTTTTGCTGTCTCACAGTATATCACAGGATTTTGGTCTGATCATTTTTCTACATTGAGTGTTTACTGCCCACCCAAAGCGTTAAATATGAGCCAGGAGGAAAGAGTGCGTAAAATACACAGAATGGCCAAATTTTGGGATCATTACACAATAAAGTGCAATGTGTCTACTGCAAATCAGAACTGCACGTCCATGACCCAACCTGCGTTCAACATTGTTAGCTCATTTAATGAAGCCACACACATTCAGAGTTCCACATGAGGATGGCAAGAAAGTGGAAAAATAAGACATGCACCCAACACATTTATTTTGTATTTGTGTTAGGTGCAAGATTTTAAGTTCACCCTTTTAAATAACCAACATATTTGCGTATCTTTCTCTGGATATTTTCCTGTGTAACCTGTCCTCAAGCTTTTTTGTATTAATTCTGGAACTTCCTTGAGATACGTCTGCTGACAAAATGTTTGAGCTACAACTAAACAAAACAAAAATATCAGTCCAAGTGATGGCATGAGGGTGAAAGAATGCCAGTCAGTTTTTCACATCTTGCTGGTTGGGTACTGCCAGCTGACCCACTGTGACTAGGGAACGTTTTAAAGCTAAAATGGGGATGAATATGCTATGCCAAGCATAAAAAAAATTAAATTAATTAAAAAATAAAATAAAAATAAACACCCTCCCGAAACACCAGGGGGCAGTCTTGGTGCAGATGTGAGTTGACCGTTTTGTAATAATCTTAAAGAGTGAATCTGTCCAGGGGGAGAAGTTGTCCAGTGTGCTGATCTGAGGTCAGATTCGATTCCCCTAGTGGGAGAAGAGGTCAAGATGTGAAGCAGTCTTGGCGCATCTGAAGTCAGCAGGCGGCCCATAAAACGTGTATGCTCATATTACTTCCTGCACTTTCAGCATCAGAACGCAGAGATGCATGGGGTTTGGAGTACACGCGCTTATAGAAAACAGCCCTTTGGGGAAATGTGTATATGAGTAATTTAGACTATCCTTGATGCGATTCCACTCTTTTGCCGCTTGCAAACAGATGAAATCAAAACATAGCTCAAGGGGGACTACATCAGAGTCTCAAGTTGCACACCCACTACCACTGTAAAGATGATGAGGTGACAAAGAAGTGTTTGGTACGCCAACCGCCACTCTTCTTTCTCCTTCCTAATCTCCCCATTTATTTACCTGCTGTCTCTTATTTTTAAGAAAAAATCTTTATAATAAAACAAAGAAATGCCACCAGTTAAGCCCCTTGACTTCTTTTAAGAAATTCTCGCTCACAGCATTTTCTGGGCTTATAAAATGGCAAAGTCACGAGCCACCTCGCATCACAGATGTTATTTGTTAATTTCTAGAACAACATAGTGGTGTTATTTAAATTCCTATGCAAGGAGGTGACACCGCAGACGAGCCCGCTGCCTGTCTTGTCAGCCAAGAGGCGTCCCGTAAACCCATTAGCTTGCTAGCTAGCTGATAGCTAGCACCTCTTCTCACCATGTAGCAAGCAAACATAATGGCATGTGTAGGCATTAGAAAAAAGCTAATTGCGTTCATTCTTCAGCAATTACATATTTAGTAGACATACCCATAACGTTTGAGCACAGAGCCAATGGCTTGACTTAATGCAATTTTGAAGCCTCTGTTTAAATACTTGCTGAGTTTTACTTTAATCACTTAAATTTAGCAAGGCAGGGTTATTAAAAAAACTGCTCCGTGGTTTATGAAATTTACAAGACATTTATTTTCACTTTACAGGAGTGGAGTATTGAGGATGTTCCATGGAGGACGTTAGCTCCTCGACAGCTAAATTTGAAAATGAGCACATCTCAAAATTAAGTGATTAATGTTTTGTATTGGTCATTCCTTCAATATTTTAGCTGAAATATAAATATTTTCTTGAGTCTCGTGTTTTACTTGGTCCATTTTCCAAAGGTCTGGGGCCACCAAAGTTAACTTGTAACGACTGCATGCTTAAGGCCTAAAAGGGTCAATTCGTCTGTTGTTCCATTTTGGAGGATGTTGAATTTTATGACAGTCAACACTTGGACAGCAGACCAGGAGAAATCTGAAAAAAGGAAAAGTGGGGTGAAATCTGCGAAGCAGGAGCAGTTGCTCCCCTGGTGATACAACACGCAGCACCTGGGTATTACACGCACACACTTAAACACGCCCCCCACCCCCCCCACACACGCACACTTCCACTCTGTTCATATCACAAACTCACTGAGAGTCTTTAGTTGCAAACTGCCTTTCCTATGTCTCCTTCTGCTTGCCTTATTGTCTGCTTCTACTTTACTCTCTCTCTCTCTCTCTCTCTCTCTCTCACTCTCTCTCTCTATCTCTCTCACGCCTCCTCTTACTCTGACAGACACACGCACCCCCCCACCCCCCACACACACACGCACGCACTTCCGCAAGCATACACGCATGAAGTACAACATGGTGATTGGAGGTCATTCTAGCATTTCAAAACCAGTAAAAAGTCGAAAGTGAGTCAAAAGCCCCAAAAAATAATAATAAATAAAAAGGAGTTTTAAGACAAGTTTTAAAGATGGAAATCGAGGGGGCGTGTCAATTTTGAGACAGTTGGCTTTCGATAAGGAGATAGGGCCCAAGCCAGCAGGATGGGAAAGTACAAGGGCCACTAGGACCAAACACCCGAACTTCTGTCTGAAATTCAACCCCAATTCCATTGAAGTTGTGATGTTCCGTAAAATGTATATAAAAACAAAGATGGGGCGAGATTCACCTTTTTGTGAACAACTACCTGAGAAAACCAGCATGGGCTCAGGAACACTTCAGAAAACCAATGTCAGTAAAAATAGTTCTGCGCCACATCCATAAGTGCATCTTCAAACTGTACTAGGCAGAGCAAAAGTCACACACCCAGAAATTAGCTTCTCTGGAGCCAAGCTCATCTAAAATGGACTGATGCAAAGTGGAAAAGTGTTCTGTGGTCTGACGAGTCCACTTTTCATCCTGTTTTTTGAAAACTGTGGATGTCGTGTCATCCAAAGAAATATCCGGACTGTTATGGTCGCAAAGTTCAAAAGCCAGCATCTGTCGTGGTGTGCCAATGGCATGGGTAACTTACATTTGTGAAGGCACCAATAATGCTGAAAGGTTTTGGAGGAACATGCTGTCATCTTAGCAATGTCTTATAAATAGCAGAACTGTGAAATTAGCCTCATTCTTGTCAATTTCTTTTAATGAAATGACATTATATTATTACTCATTATTTTGTTTAATTGTAATTTCAGGCAATCTTCGACTGAACACATAAGTAACTAATTTGTGTACTTGATGTGCTATGTTAATATTTTTCCCATTCACAGTTGTGTCAGAATAAAGTAGCAAGAAATGGAGCCCGACAGTAGCAAAATAATGAAGGCGAGGTGCACATTTCTCACTTTGATCACAGAGGTGACTTGCTATTCGGTGGAATATATTGTAGACACTGTGCACTCTCACATACACAACTGTATTACTTGTGCAGCACAAATGGTAGTTTACGACACCAAGATGAAACTGAAAGACCTGGAGAGGAGGAGGAGGAGGGAAAAAAATGCGTAATTAGAAAGAATTTGTGCACCAAGGGCAGCTTCATTGATTTATCGTCAGACTACACACGGTGCAGATGTAATACGTTTTATTTTGGGGCAGACTTGCGGTACTTCAGAGAAATAGACTTTGGAACCGTTAGCAAGTGCCAAATGTATTTGTTTTTTTCTTTTTTTTCATGTTAAATCTGCATTTTAAAACTTTTATTCCAGTGAAGAAAATGTTTTTTTATTTTTTTTTATTTAGACTACATTTCCAAATACAGTTCATTTGAATCTAACATTTGAGTACATTTAAACTTTCATAGTGGCTTTCAATGATATTTATCATCCATTTTAGAGTAATGTCTGCCTCGATTTTTCCGAACACTTAGGCCTACTATGCTACTGAATTTTAATACATAGGGAAGGTTCAAGTCAGGAAGGACATTCATCCATAAAACATGCATCAAAACTTCTTCTAAAATGGTGACTGAGGACGGAGCACAGAATGCCATTTAAATTAATTTCAATGGAGAAAATTGATTTGATTTGAATAAACTGAGTCGGCCGCTCACAGCTAAGTGCTAACTAACGTCTTTGAGCCATATTGGCGTCTGAAGAAATCCAGAGGGGAAGAACGTCTCCTTTGAAGGTACCATTTTGACTCCTTTCATGTGACAGCTTCAAAGTGAATGTTTAGGCTCATTCCACGAGGGCTATTTGTCATTCTGCTGCGCGGCAAAATATTTTGGTGGCCGGGGGACCTTGTGATGCCGATGGGGCCCTTGTGCATCAGGATCCGCGACGCATTCCTGAGTGCTTCCATGGATTTGAGGAACAGGAAGTGTAGGTAGGATGAGGCACCTTTTTCCGATTAAGCTACATACACAACGTTACAGTATCATACCTCATTGTCTTCATGTACCTGTGCTGCATATCACAACTAAGACATAAGTACACATTATCACAGTTTTAAATTCCTAGAAATCACATGCTCTAACCTTTTTAACTAAAAGACTGAAGGATAACACTGGTCGACGGCAATTTTAATCAGAGATGGCTTTATGTGTCCCTAGTCTTTGCAAGCGTTTTCTTTTAAAATATATTTTCATTTTTTGTTTTGAAGTATGACCTCTAAAAGCATTCGAGTTTGCATTTGGATTTCAATGTCATTAAACTACTACTACCACTGTCATGTACAATTTGATTACGGATAGACTGGGTCAACCAAACACAGCATTGGAGGCAATGCACGCAGTGCAGTCTTTCAGTAGCAGCTCTGTGATGTGTGTCCCTTATGACCCATGCAGGTCCAAATTAAAATGGAAATGTTTTTTTTCTGTGCGAACAACGATTCTTCCACCAAAGCCTTCAGGACAGAAAGGCAAAAAAAGAAAACGATCCCACAAGCCCAAATGGAAAACATGGTGTTCAGCCAGTGACAGAGGGCCTCCGGGCAAAAGCATAACACAACCTTTTTTACATGTTCTAAATTGCATTTTCTCTCCTGTCACTTTGCAAAAGATACACATGAAAGGAATATTTTTGACAAGGCAAAGAGCACTTGTTTTTTGTCTTGTGTGGTGGCTTCAGTCTGCCACACATTTCAAAATGAACTCTAATTCACAGTTAGCTGATGGAAATATATATATATATATATATATATATATATATATATATATATATATATATATATATATATATTAGGGCTGTCAAAATTAAAGCATTAACTCAGGTGATTAATCCCCAAAAATGTAACTCAGTTAAATATTTTAACTCAGTTAACTCACTTTGATTTACTTAAAAAATAATTTGCATACTTGGCAAATATTGTGCCATATTAGCTGTCTTTAGCACGTCTCAGAACAAAACACTGTGTTTAAGTTACCACTGGGCCTTGCAAACCAACACTGCTGGAGTGTGGCGCTTGTGGGCAGTTTTGAGAATTGTTTCGAAAATAAATGTCTGCAAAGATGTCTTAATTTAGATCGTATTCAAGAATCCAAGAAAGCTATTAGGACAGTCTTTGAATTAAATATACTTCATATTTGGTGAGTTAGCATCGATTCCAAGTTATTATTCAAGTAAATATCTGTTATAAGCTTCACAAAAAAATAGCAGTTGAAAAATGTGATTAATCACAATTAATCATGGAATTTTATGTGATTAATTAGTTAAAAATTAATGACTTGACAGCACTAATATATATATATATATATATATCTATATCTATATATATATATATATATATATATATATATATGTATACATGAACAAGGCATTTAGAGTAGTATACTTGTACGTTAATTCTCACTGTCATTGATTGACACTTCGTCTTACCTCTCTGTAAGCGTTTACTTTCAAAAAAATGTGTCAGTCAATTATATTTCTATCATTGTTGAATTTAGTTTGTTAAATTTTATCGGGGACAATAGTTTTCCAAGGACCGCCTCGTAATTTGAACACCAAATAAACTTAACGACATTTACCCCGAAATGCTATAATAATTAAAAATGTGCTTAGTTTTTCTTTTTCTTTTCTTTAATATTGCACATTTTACTTGCTTGACTTTACTTTACTTGTGCTATTGTTTTTTGTCCCTTATACATTTTAATTAAATCGGAGCGTTTCCTATTTCAATGTCTTTATTGAATACTACCTGCTGTATGATTGCACCGCGCTGTCACCTTGTCATTATTGTTTAGTGTGAAAAACAACACCCGAAGGCCATTTGCAAGACGTCACACCACATTAAATGTCCTTGTCACTAGTACCAAGACCCAGTTGTATATGTTGCCTCGTATATAAGATGTTAACAAGTGTTGCATAATGCTTTCATGTCCACTACACACACACGCACACCCACAAGCAATGAAGCAATATGTTAGGTAATCTGTCCATCCATATGTCCACCGCTTGATCCGTTTGTCACTTTATCCATCTGTCTAATAATCTATCTGTCCTTCTACCTGTCTATCCTTCTGTCTAAATCAGGGGAAAGGAACTCCGGTTCCTGGAGAACCATATCCTGCTTGTTTTAGATGCTTTACATTGTCCCACACACCTAATTCAAATGATCAGGATCGTTTCAGGCTTCTACAGAGCTTGTTGAGCAATCGATCGATCGGTCGATCTGTCGATCAATCAATCAATCAATCAATCAATCAATCAATCAATCAATCAATCAATCAATCAATCAATCAATCAATAGGTCGATTGATCAATCGATCAATCAATATTATGATCTGTCGGTCATTTTTTCCTTTGACCCATTGGTCCATCATTCATGTAATTGAATAATTTAAATAATTGATCTTTTTTGGAATTGTCTTTCAATCAGTTTGTCTAGCCTTCTGTTGATCAGTCAATCCACTGGAGCAGCCATCCATCCATCAATCAATCAATCCCTCAACCACTCTGTCTGTTCTTTGACCGTGTGTCCATTTGTCCCTGTACGTCCATCCTTCCACCCAATTAGCTACCACGCAAATAATCTGTCCATTTATCAAATGATCTGACTGTTCCATTTGTACACCCATGTCTATCAATCTGTCTGTCCATTTAATGATCCGCTTGAATTGCCATCTTTCTTTAAGTCTGTCAATCAATTTTTCAATCAGTCAATCTATCCATCCTCTCAGTCTTTGTTTCCATGCTTCCATGGGCGTCTCTCTCTTTTTGTCCATCCATTCATTTTTCAAGCAATTTGCTGGAGCATCCATTCATTCTTACAACCTTGTGAAAGGTAAAAGTTGATACTGAGCTGAACAAATTACGTTGTTCACCATCATCGTCATCCATTGACCGGAAAGTAACCTGAAAAATAAACATCACCAATTTTATAGTCACCTTTGTTAACATTTGGGCCTTCGGGGGATTTCTAACTACCGGTGCACGCATTTCAACAAATCCTGCAGATAATGTTTAACCACCAAGGTCGGCTCTCTTCAAACAAAGCATGCGGGATGTGAACAAGTCTTAGAAATCTAAAAATAAACAAGAACCAAGCGGCCTTGTCTTCCTTCAAAGACGAACGCAAGCTGCGATCATGCAAGCGTGTCCAATCTAGCGAGCGAGCGAGCTTCTTCTGAGGATGACACGTCACTCAAAGGCAGACACAAACAATGAAGCGCGATGAGGCGTTGAGCGAACCGACTGGTGGAGGTGTCATTCAGCGCTTGGAGGACACAGGCCGATATACATGACGCGGAAATTTGTGTGACAGTGATACGCTGACCCGGGCGGCCTACACCACTGCCTGCACGGAAAAGGTTACTCAATTCAAGTATGCCATTAAGATGAAGAACACTTGTGTGGACTATGATGACTGACGAGGCGGCAAAACACTCTCCAGAAGAGAGACTGACAGTTTGCTGTGTTCACCATTTGTGAGGAAATAGATCCAATTATGTGTCAGTGTTGCCAGCAAACTTCATTGTGTCAGAGACACAAGCCTGATGGGACCAGTGCTGGTTTGTCTTTGCAATGGATGACATTGTAGCGAAATGTCAGCACGATGTTAGATTTGAATTATTAGCACAACTTCAGTGCCTGTGCAATCTCAAAATCTGTCCATTCATGTGTCCGTTGATCCCTCTGCAGTCTTTGGACTGGTCTGAACGCCAACGTCTAATGACCTCTCTGTCCATTCATCTCTCTGTCTCTCCATGAATCTGTTGATGCATCTGCTCACTGGTATGCCTGCTTGTTCTTCTGTCATCCATCATTCTAGTGATCTGTCTGTCTGTTTGTCCATCTGGTTGACATATCTTATTTATGAAAACCTGCTCTTCCCGTCCTCCATCCATTCGTCAATGAATCTGTTTGGCTATCATTCCATACGCCCGACCATCTATACATCCGTCTAATGATCTAGCCTGTATGTAAGTCAGTCGGTCGTACTATTGATGTCTGCCAAACTGTGACCATCTATCCATTTGCTCATCCATCCATCTGTTCCTCCGTACTATGTCCGTCTACAGATATTTGTTCATCCATCCAGACATCCATGTCTAATAATTTATCTGTCGATCCATCTGTCCGTCTTTCAGTCCCCCGTCAATCCATTTCTTAATCTACGCGTCCGTCCATGCATCTGTAAGGCACTGCAATTTGGACACCCACCCAGTCACCAAATATGTCTCCTTGTCCAATAAAAAGTGGACACACATAAACGACCCTGTGATCCAGGGCCGATCTGACAATTTATGGTGCGCTAAACGTCTGAGACAGGCTCCTATTTTATGAGAGGCCCGCTGAAAAAAAAAAATGACACAATAGGAAGCAGAATTCAGAGAGAAAATCCCTGGAAAGAATCTCAAGACAGAAACATGTCGAGGCAAAGGCAAGTATAAATGAAAGAGACAAACGACAGAGCACAAAGACGGATAAAGCCACAAGTAAACAAATGGGCACAAGCTAGGTGTTAAAAGTGAGAAGCCATCGAATTGGGGGACAAGGAGAGTGACAGAGTGAGCGATAAATCAAATGGACTAAAAAAAAAAAAAAAAGACATCCAACAAATCCGCCGCAGCTCAGATCCCACATGACAGACGGGTAGGCGTGTGAGGCCAGTTATTTAAAGCTCTGACATGTTCTCATTGTTGCCAACAACAACAACAATGCAGAGCTCAGTGCTGAATAGCTACAAAGAAACAATCATTTGGAGCTATAACTGTACAGGGCATCTTCAGTTTGCGACACACAGCGTTTGGGGGTTACAAACTAGTTTGCCCAACAACAACATGAATTTGGCCTACAAGTGTTTTTCATTAGAATATATACTTTAAACCTCTACCAAAAATTTTGCAGCAATGAAATCCTCATGAGAGCATAATTTATGTCTTCCGCCTTAGGTTATTCAGAATCAGAATCAGAAATCCCTTTATTGTCATTGAACTCAAGTGTGCAACGAGATTAGAGAGCTCCCCCCTCCAATGCAATACAACAATAATTCTATTGAATATATAAATTAGATAAATAAGAGGATAAATAGTGAGATGGAAAATACGAAATAGGATATATAAAAACACATCACGTCGCTGTTCTGCAAGGTAGGGGTGGTCGTGTGTGTGTGTGAGAGTTTTTGAATGGAGATGGCTCTTGGAAAGGAACTGTTTCTCAGTCTATTAGTCCTTGATTTGATGCACCTGTAGCGCCTGCCAGAGGGCATCAGGTCGAACAGGTGTGAGCTTGGGTGGGTATTGTCTTTGACGATGTTGAGACCCCTTCTGAGGCACCGGGAGGTGTAGATGTCCGACAGTGAGGGGAGAGGGCAGCCAATAATCCTTTGCGCTGTTTTGACTGTCCTCTGGAGCCTCACTCCGTCTGCCTCAGTGCAGCCGCTGTACCAGGTGGAGACACAGTACGTCAGCAGGCTCTCGATGGACGAGTGGTAGAAGGCCAGCAGCAGCTTCCTGTCCAGGTTGAATTTCCTGAGGACTCTCAGGAAGTGCAGACGCTGGTGGACCTTCTTTACCACTGCTGTGGTGTTGTGTGTCCAAGAAAGGTCATCGGAGATCTGTACTCCCAGAAACTTGAACGTGTGGACCCTCTCCACACACACGCCTTCGATGCAGAGGGGGGGCGGCACTGTCTTGTTCCTCCTGAAGTCGATGACGATCTCCTTTGTTTTTGCAATGTTGAGTTGCAGTCTGTTGTCCTCACACCAAGCCGTCAGTCTCTGGACCTCCTCCCTGTAGGCTGCCTCGTCACCTTCCGAGATCAGACCGACCACTGTCGTGTCGTGTTGTTACCGTGGGCCGGGCTGAAGTCGTAGGTGTAGAGCGCATATAGGAGAGGGCTCAGCACGCATCCTTGAGGGGAACCGGTGCTCAGCGTACGGGTGGAGGACGTGTAGGGGCCGAGCAACACAGTCTGGGGTCTGTTGGTCAGAAAGTCCTTAATCCAGATGCGTGTGAGGGCAGGGAGGCCGAGAATGTCCAGTTTGGCAACGAGGATGTCTGGGATGATCGTGTTGAATGCCGAGCTGTAGTCCACAAAGAGCATCCTGGCATAGCTCTGCTGTTGTTCCAGGTGGCCCAGCACAACATGCAAAGCAGTGTCGATGGCGCCCTCCGTGGATCTGTTAGCCCAGTATGCAAACTGGTAGGGGTCCAGAGTGGGAGGAAGGCAGTCCCTGATGTGCTGGAGAACCAGTCTCTCGAAGCACTTCATGATGACTGGCGTGAGAGCAACAGGACGGTAGTCATTCAGGAGGACTGCGGGTGACTTGTTTCAACCTGTGTGTCAATTAATCAGCTCCCACCTATAGAGGACTGAAGTGCCAAAATTAAATAAATAAATACACCATGAAATGTTTAATTAAAATTGTCAATAATTAATTAAATACATAAATAATTCTATAGATTTTCTTTTACATATAATCATTGGTAATTTAAATAATGACTAATAATTTAATTCCACATTTAATTAATAAATGAAACATTTAATTAATTCATGACAATTTTAATTAAACATTTTGTGGTATATTTATTTATTTAATTTTGGCACTTTTTGTCCTCCATGCCCCTCAGCCACATGTGTCTTGTCCACGTTTGCCTCATCTCTCATCACTTTGTTTGTCTTTAGTTTTCTATGTTGGTTCATTGTTGATGTTGCTGTTTTTGCAAGTTAGGTTCCTCTTGTCATGTCATGATTCTTGTAGTGGTAAATGTTTTGTGGCTGGTGTCCTCGTTGCTTTGAATTTAGCTTATATTAGAAGTGTGTTAATTCAATATTTAGATTTTTTATCCTTGTGGCTTTGTTTGCATTTTAAAAGTAAAAAATATTTTTTATCATCAATTATATATAATAACTGTTTTGATAACGTGGCATGTGCCGCTCAATGTAGCTGGGACCCCAATTTTAACAAAGAACTGCCTTTCTTGAAACCACTGCAAACTTTAAAAAAAAAAAAAAAAAAAATATATATATATATATATATATATATATATATATATACAAAAAAGGAGAGCATGAAGTTCTAACTTACAGCTGTATTTGTGTGCAGGAATTAGAAAGCTCCCTGAAGGTGTAGTTTTAGCGATGAGTTTTTTGCGTGCACGTGCATGTGTGTGTGATTATTGTCTGCTCTATTTGCTCATAGAGATGGACTTAAGTTCAAATTTCCCACAGTGGTTGTTTCAACGTTGACTGAACAACCGCTGAACAACAAAGCATGATGGTGGAGGGGCAAATAATAATAAAATTCCGGCAGTATGTTTGGAGTAGGCCAGGTCATAAATATGACATATTTTGGCTTGTGCATTAGGGGTTTTCTGGATAATTGCATAATCCATCAATTTTGTACTCTCCAGTTCATGGAACCTTATCTCGGGAATAGCCTGGATGAAAAACCGGGCTCCATCAGAGCGTAAAACTTTTTCTAAAACCACTGGCAGTTATTTTAACCTCTGCAGTCATTTTTTGCTGTTTGAAGAATGGCTGATGTCTACTCATATTTATCTCAATCTATCTATCTGTCTATCTATCTATCTATCTATCTATCTATCTATCTATCTATCTATCTATCTATCTATCTATCTATCTATCTATCTATCTATCTCTCCACATATATATATATATATTTTTATATATATATATATATATATATATATATATATGGTCTGTCAAAATTAAAGCGTTAACTCAGGTGATTAATTCAACATTTTTTAACTCAGTTAAATATTTGAACTCAATTCACTCAGTTTTATTTACTTCAAAAATAATTTGCATACTTAGCAAATATTGCGCCTTAATAGTTGTGCATCTTTAGCAAGTCTCAGAACAAAACACTGTGTTCAAGTTACCACTGGGCCTTGCAAACCAACACTACTGGAGAGTGGCGCTTGTGGGCAGTTTTGAGAAATGTTTCGACGGAAAATGCCCGTAAAGAGGTCTCCATTAAGATTATATTCAAGAAGAATCAAAGAAAGCTATTATAACAGTCTTTGAATGATTCTGATTCAGATTGTAAATATACTTCATATTTGGTGATTTAGCATCAATTCCAAGATATTCAAGTAAATATCTGAAAAAGAATAGTAGTCGAAAAATGTGATTAATCACAATTAATCCTGGAATTTTTTTGTGATCAATTAGTTAAAAAAATCACTTGACATATATATATATATATATATATATATATATATATATATATATATATATATATATACAATATGCTGGTTATGGTATATAAATCGTAATTAAACCGAAAGTCACACACTCACAATCATACATATGTGTGTTGTTGTGCTTTATCCATTTTTCATCAGCTCCATGCTCCTTGCAAGTGTTTTCATTTATTAGCTCTGTGTTTGGCTGCTTGACACATTCAATAAACAGCTGAAAATAAAGTAATGATAGGAGCTTCCCTTTTTTTTCCCACTTCATTTAAGAGGTAGCATGTTTGAAGCTAAGATGGGGGTCACATAAGTCAACGTACCTGTGTGTATTGAGCAGTTATTGAGTGCACAATAAAATTAAATTTAAAAGATGTAAAACTGCTTTTGGCTAAATTCAATTTATGTTACTTAAAATAATATGGTTATTTAATTAGTAGTTTGTATTTTTTTTAAATCATATTCAATTAGACAGCCACATGTTTTCCAAATACATAAGCTCAATTTCTGGTTGTACTGTTCTCATGATACTTTTTCTTCTATCGTAAATAATTTAAGACAGACTAGAAGCGTCCAACTTTGTTTGCTGGAAGAAATTCATTAAAAAAAAACTGATTATCTATGCTGTTGAAACCCCATGAAACAATTATATAAATATCTGATCAAGTACACATTTAAGCCCTGGGGCCCATCACTACTGTAAAAATTGATTTTAAGCTAATGTTGTTGAGAGAGAGAAAAAAAGAAGCTATAATAGTGCATTAAAGTAGGTGATCCAGGGTTGCCATGGCAATGGAACAGGCACTCATTACAATTACACTTCATCTTCTTTTGGGGTCCTGAGATGAAACAGAAGTTGGAGTGGAAAGCTCGCAAGAGGACTCGACACTAGATTTTTATTTGCATGCATTGAAAGACACGAGTAGCACCCTTCAGTAAGCCATCAAGCCACCCCAAGCTAAATCTTGTCTTGCTATCTTTGCTTGCGCTTTTGATTGACACTCTAATTAAGAGGACGATGTTTCAATGTTCCAGTTAAAAAGTTGCTGCCTCGGAACAGATTTCCTTTCAATGGCCATCCAATCTTATCCGCAGCTTCTGCACTGTCATCATATTTTTCTTCCAACTGTATTTGCTTGGACTTCACCAAGTGAACATGAGGACTTTTTTCTCCATCAAGATTTTGACTGCTTTTGTGCAGAAAATATAATTCTAACATTATGTATTGAACGACAATATAAGCACAGGCTTCTAATATAGCAGCAATTGTTTTGCTCTTATTTTCACGATTTTTATTTTTTTTAATACACACAATATTTTTCTTATCCTTCATAAATCTGTGTTTTTGAGTACTTCTCTGAGATAATCAACCTCCCTCACATCTGTGGCGTGCCATCATGTTGATTAGTCAGCATGATGATTGCACAGGTGTGCCTTAGGCTGCCCACAACATGTGGCGTGCCTGCATTATTTTCTGATCGAGTTCTTGTCACGAAATCAACTTTATCTCCTATTTTTCTTCATGCAACCTTCAGTTGAGGTGTTGGTGACATGATTTCCGACAAGTGTGCTCTTTCACGTCAATCTGCACTTCATCACTCATCCCCTGCCTCTCCTCGGTTGCCCTCGTAGTCTCATCCGTTTCTTTTTCTCTTCTAAAACTCCTTTCCTACTCACTCATATTCCTCCTTGCTGTCACCGAGCTGCCTGAAGGCAGAGCCGGCGTTGGAAAGTCAAGTTTGGTGCAAGGGAGGAGGCCACTTCATTAGTCACACCTGCAATACAAATGTAGTTAAAGGTGACATTGTATGCATTATTATTCCCTACGCTATATTATTATTTCCTAGTTGTCTGTTTGGTCAAAATAGCCTGAAAATTACTCTTAGGTACCAAATATTCCGATAAAAGAATTGCTTGATTGTTTAATTTCACACTTGACTGTTGGCAACTCCATATGATTTCCTCTTAAAATTCTGCCTCGTTTAAGACAACAATGCTCAATGCAGCGAGACTGTCAGAGAGCAAAACTGCACGCTGATCCTGCTTTACCCTTGAGAATTCACCCAAAATAGCACAGCAGGGTCCTTTTTTATATGCTTTACACAATGAAAAGTATACTGACAAAGGAGTCGAAATGAGTCACAAAGGAGCTAATAACATACGAGGAAAAGAAACTGAAAGTTGTTATGGAAACGCTTGACAAAAATACAAGACGAGCTGATTGGCTGACACAGAAGGAGAGCCATTTAGTTTTATCACGCACTGGTGAACTATTTAAACATTTTCACCTTCATTTAACACGATTATCACCTGATATTTACAAAGATTCCTGTCACAATTCACTTGTGAGCTATTCAGAAGAACTTTTGACATTTTGCAAGCATCGCACACACACATGCACAATATGCCCCGAAGAACGGAAAATAATGCTGCCGTGTTGCTGCGGAATGTGACGGCTTTTGTGTTGAGGCGTAAACAACATTATGCGAGTCGGTGACACATACGTCAACTCGGCACGCGTGCACCATCTGACCTTCTGATTTGCACATGATGAATGTATGAATGGTTGAAGCTCATCTTGATACGTGTGACAGAACAGACCGAGCGTGATGTGTTCGTGTGGACACACACAATTTTTTTTTCATGAGCGACTCGCTCATTCTCACCTCACACAGAGCCGTTGTTTTATTGAAAAGACTCACACACAAAAAAAAAAGTCTTTCTGTGATTACTCCAGTCTCTCCGCATCTCTCTTGCAATCTGCTAATGACACTGTCACTGAATCGAGAGGCTTCTTTCCCCCGGGAAGATGATTTTTGAATGGCCAGGTGCTGAAACATTGACAATCAGACATGGGCATGCAAAGCTTGACAGAAAGTTTTATTTAGTTCCCCTGTAAAAGATATAGTGATTTTTAAGTTGATCCTGAAATTTTACCAGAAAACTCCAAAGTTTTTGGTAATGGTAAAAGTATTGGTATTTTAATAAGAATTCAATACATTCAAATTAAAAGTCATAAATGACAATACCCTTGTCGTCATTTTTTATGTTTTTTTTATGTGGACAGTATTCAAGATTATTGACAAAATTTAGAGGGCAAGTATTCAAAGCAGTGGCCTTAAGCTGTTTATTGCCACTCAAGTTGAAGTATACTGTCAAAGTAAACATAAAACAAAGACGGGCTCATCAGCAGGAGCAGTCCAATGGCAATTCAATTGATGCAGTTTGACGAAAGCGATCTTTGATTGTATCATTACTGCATGTTATTCTAATATCTGATTATTATAATACGATACAATTCTATTTTTCTCATTAAAAAACATTCCATTATATTGAAAAGGTATACCTAATGTTGCGCCCGTTGGCATACAATCCAACACTAACACGCTACCCCATTGACAGGCTGTCCTCTGTTGTGTAACAACTCCCACACGCACACGCGCACACACATGCACACGTGCACACTGGCTTCTATTCTAGCAGTCATAACTATTTGATGACAGAGCTTCTGGTTTCTTCACCTCGCTTTGGTACACACGATCCTGGTGTAAATAATTTAACATGCTTACCAATAAAGGTGGGCCAATAGGGGCTCAATGTTAAGCAAAGGCAGCACGCCACACGCTCAGAGACAGAAAAAGTATGGGCTTCGTCCACCCACCTTCGCACTCACAGCTCTTAAGCAGGACTCTCATCCAGGCTGTGCTTTGTCTTTTACCGTCCATCACAGAAGGCGGTGGGATGACATCTTATTGCCGACATTCTCACCTTATGGATTGACCCGCCTGCTCTCTGCATCCAATCAGCCGTCATGGAGGAACCCCAGAGAAAAAAGAGTCAGCGACATGAAGGCACCAAGCCCAGGAAGGTGAGTTATCTGGGGAGAGCTCGCCAAACGCTGCTTGTCAGGCTGTCAAATGCTGAAAAAGTACCTTGGCATCACTGGCACACTGTGGAGTGGGCCCAGAACCGGCTTGTCCAGAAGGCATTTTACGTGTTACTAAGAGTTACAAGGGACAAGATCGTAATAGTTTTGGATTCGTTTTTAAGAGTTGTTTTGTGTGTTTTTGTATTTTATTTCTTTTCCAAAAAGTTTCGTTTTAGTCTTTAATAGTTTTGGTATTAGTTTTATTTTTTTCCAATGTATGGAGTATTTGTCAAATGCAAACAAAAAAAAAGGTCGCTAAATATTGTAAGCGACAATTTCTGAACAGTTTTACCTTCTTACGTCAGTAAGGCCGGACATAATGCTGAAATAAATGCAATTCTATAATAAATTTAGAAAGCTCATGTATGATATTAATTGAGAAAGATAAAGATGAACAAACAATATTTTCGCTATAATTATTGTTTCAAATTTTGTTTTATGAATTTTAAATAGATTTTAAGTTAGTTATTGTTGTAAAAGCTCTCTTGTTTTTTAAATTTTAATTGTAATTATTCAGTTAGTTTTTGTTAACTATAATAACCTTGTCAAAGGCCCAACAGAATCAGGAAAAATTCAACCTAAATATAATTATATCAATGATTGGCACCCGATTGCGGTAAGGGGAATCATTGATGTGAGCCCAGAAAACATGTAAACATGTCAAAAAAGTAGTTGGAGTTGCATTAGTCAAACTCCTTAACTTAGCATTAGCTTTGCATCTGTAAATCAACATTTCACTGTCATGACAAAGTTGTATCTAATAATGATGCATTAATGTGTAGAAGAAAATATGTATAATTTATCTTAAAATTGTTTAAAAGATGTCATCAAAAAATAATGTTATAAATAAGAGACAATGTTGATCTTTCTTTTCTTTTGCAAATCGCTTAATACAATTCACTACATTTGTTTAGTACAGTTCAGTTGTATTTAACTTTTACTATTTGTTTTTTAAATCTTTAAATGTATATTTTTATTTTGTGCAATACATTTCTATTGAACTAAGAAGTACTTAGTTTTCTGTATATATAAAGGCAGTGTTAATGTTTACACTGTGTCTAATGTTCCAGTACTTTACAATGATTTGATGTTGGGGGTACTTTTTAGGAAAAAAAAGCCTTGTTTCCACTTAGGCCTACAATGCTACGGAGAGCTAAGTATTTTATGACACGGTACTTGACATTTTCCTTATTTTTATTCTCACTCTGTGTTGTACGCGTGTAAAAAGAGACGACATGAAAGCCTGCCTCAACGTTGACACGCTCATTATAAATACGCATCTCCCATAATAGATCAATCCGTTCCGCTTTTACTGATCATCCTCTCGGCAACCAAGCAACCGCGTTAACGCATCACTATGCATCCCGACAGCTCATACTATACGTACTATAAAAGCCCACTCCGCTTCCAAACCACCAGGTCAGGTTTAAACTGGCGTCATCCTACAGCGGCCGGGTCCTGAAGCACGTGTACGAGGACGGGCAGGAGCTGGACAGTCCCGAGGAGAGTTACCCTCACAGCTTCCTCCCGCACGGCACCATAGCGCCCAGCCACCTGGAGATGGAGCAGCTCTGCGGCTTCGAGGAGGCTTCTTCAGAGCGGCAGGGTGGGTTGATTATCGTTACAGAGGCAAAACGTTGAGCACTGGATCATGGAAAATGGATAGCCGCACTTTGGTTTGCTTGGGAGGGCCTCTTTCAAGGACGCTGGAAACATCAGGGGCAGAAAAAGTACGCTTTTATCTGAGTTCCTTCAGCATACCTGTTGGGAGGTTTGCATGAGGAGAAATGTTGCCTTAAATAGTTATGGAAATGTGCTTATACCACGGCTTTGTGATGATGATGATGATTATGATATGATAATATTTCTAGAACACTTCTACTTTAGAATTTCAATGCCAAAAACAACAACAACAAAAGGTTCCAAAAATGTCCTCTTATAAGTCACAATACATATAAGTTCTGTGAAATCAATGCTAGACATCGGCAATTCTACATTTATCTTATTCTTTTTTCCAGCATTCAGATCATTTTAAAGTTAAAAATATTTTAAATGTTATCAAACTTTTTTGGTAATTTATTTTACTTACTTATTTGATTACTACTTTTATTTTTTTTCTATTTTATCTCCATCTTAATAATTTAAAAATTGAATGCTACGACTACTACTACTGCTAATAATAAGAATAATGCTAATGATAAACTTTTTATCTTTTTTAACTGAGGCCGATATTACTTATGGTTCGGCACCTAGATTTATTCACTGATTTTTTACGTTTTAAAAAAAGATTTTTAAGGTTTGTATTTTTTTAGGAGATTTTTTCCCCCTATTACCACCCTCCGCCATTTTTTTTTTTGTTTTTGTTGGGGGGCGTGAAAAATATATATTAAATGTATATCAGCGTTGTTAATATTTTTTTGGGGTGGAGTATATTTTGCAAGTGTACTTTTTTTAGCAGCCAGTTAGAACAGCTTTGATCACAGGTGTCAAATTCAAGGCCTGGGCATCAGATCCAGCTGCCACATCATTTTATGTGGACGGTGAAAGCAAATTTTTTTCATCAAATACCTTGATGATTCTTGATAAAATGTGCCAAGATTTCAAATTGTCATAGGTAGTAAATAAAAAAACTTTAGATATTGCTGCATTTTTGTTTGCCAAACCGCTTTTTACAGTAACTTGAACACTGATTATTCTTGACTTCTGATTTTGCATCAATTTGTTGTGTATAATGGCGTTAGGTAAGTTTAACAGTCATAACGCTCCTCTGAGGCAAAGCGTAACTATAATATGGCCCGCGACAAAAATGAGTTTGACACCTCTGACCAAAGTTAACGGAATATTACTGTCGTGTCATGAGAATTATAAGTAATGATAAAACAATTTCAATATTTGGATATAGTTTTGTTTCAGTAAATGAAAGTGAATTTCCCCAAACACCAAAAATGTTGGCACAGTTGAGGAAGCAATATATTTTCATGGAAATGATAATTCACTGAAAAATGTGTGGTGATTTCAAAATGTTGCAATTACCAACTATCGTCATGAATTTCCATGAATTTTGCATCAATACTCAAAACAAGTCAAATGTCTAGATGCATTTTTATAATGCAATTAGGGTTGATTTCTAATTGATATAGTAGCATCTAGGACAGGATTAGCCGGACAGCATGTTGTTATTGTGCGCCCAGGTGTGGAGCCTCCAACAGGGCTCATTGCCCAGAGAATCAACGTATACAGAGGAATAGGAAGCTACAAGCCTGCTGCCGTCCAGACCAACTTAACAGATGGAGACACTAAAGTAAGCAGTGGGCTCATTAGTGACGTGACTTGAAATGCATTCCTTGTTTCTACTGCTCATAACATTGTGGAGCGCTCATATGGTAGTCTTTTGGAACGCCCATCTCATTAATGCTGAGCAGGAACTCATGCACTTACTTTATAAGTTATGACTCCACACTTAAATTCGACTGAAAGACTTGCTGCTGTTTTAGTTAGCAAAAGAGTTAACGTAGGCTCTTGACTTTCTGTCATTTTATATTTTTACTTTTTTGAGGGGCGATTAAAAAAAAAGTTTCAATTTATGATGATTTTGTACATTTTTTAATTGTCTTCATTTATTTCATATATATATATATATATATATATATATATATATATATATTGGTGCTTCTCAATTATTTCCTGTTACGCCCCCCCCACCCCCTACCAAGAAGAAAACAATTTGTACCCCACCCCACCCCACCACCCACTCTCCTCCGCAACTATAAATAATATAATTTTCATTGCAAAACAAACCTACACCGTAGAGTTAATACTCGCTGCGCACAAAGGGCAAGGAGCGAGCCACTGCCAACTACTGGAGTGTAAGTGCAATTACACTATATTGTAGTACGGAGGGGAAAAAAGTATGTTCGCCAGGCCCCCCCCCAGCATATTACCGCCCCCCCAGGGGGGCCCGCACCACTTTTTGAGAAGCACTGCTGTATGTAAATCATAAGAAAGGAATTATAATAGGATTGTAGCACTGCTTGTATTTATATTTTTCTTCCCCACTTAGAAGAGAAACACAACAACAACAAACAGCCACCATGTTTCATAAAGACGCTTAGAGAACGGGGAAAAAAAAAAACACAGACCTCGAATGGGAAACGGGACAAATCCCTGTGCAATTAAAGTAACTTTTGGTTCGAAGGGGGGAAAAAAATGTCAAAACAATTAACAGGCAAACATGAAGTCGACACTTGGGCGACAATATCAGGGAAACCTGCTGGCTTAGAGTCAGCTTCATCCCTCACACACAAAGCCATGAGCCGTCTCAGACGCCACAATCTTATCACGTTTATCAGCCGAGGACAGCAATGTGGATTTTATACAAGAGTGGTATTTCCTTTTGGGGGGCATTTAGGGTTCACAGACATGACTACTCTCTTCTATATCCGCCCCCATTTTTGTCAAAAGACAGACTCTGTTGGAGCACAATGCTCCTTATCTGATTGTCATTTCACCATGTTTGAAAAATGCAAATGGCTGCAGATATCTGCACGCTATGAGATATAAAAAGGAAGTAAGTGTGAGCGATAAGTAACAGGAAGTAATATCGGACAGCTTTCAGCATTGTTTTTAACCCCTGCTTGATTGATGCTAATATTGCGTCGGTGCAGATTTTAGCCACATAAATGAAGTAAGGATATCATTAAATAAAATGAAAATAAATGATGCTAGCATTATTCTACCAAGAAACTGTAAATTTTTACATCGTTATATAACAATTGTATTATTATTATCATAGTATTATTGAATAAAATTATTTTTTCAAAATAACAACAATCATCTAATTTAATACATTTGAAGTTAAATTTAAAAGTGGTTGCAGTCAAATGTAGGTATCACAAATTTGCTCGACAACTGGTTGTTCGGCAGTTTATGGGCTCTATTGATATCTCAAAACATCCTCTAAAAACAAAATTGGGTTAGCGCTTCAATGGAACCAAAAAAATAGAAGAAAATTATTTATCTTCAAATATTTGAAGTTTCTGTCGTTGTCAATATCCTAAACCAACAACAGCAACTAAAAAAAAAGAAAAATAAGACCCTGATTATTCACACTCTCTGCTTGCCCTCAGTCTTCAGTGTTGGACTTCGGAAAGATCATCATCTACACCAGCAACCTTCGCATCGTACGAGCCCCTGCAAGGAAGGCCGACACATTACACCACGGTATAGCGCCCCCTGCGTCCTCGGAGGTATACCCACAAGCCCGCGAACGACCGCGCAAACCGACCTCACACATGCAGGTAATGATCCTCCACCAAAGCATTCTGGCAGAAGTATTTATTACCTCTATTTGTGTTTCCTGTTATTCACATTTCTCCATATTTCTGAGTCTCTCTGTGCCCCATGCACTCTCTAAAGAGATGACATACTCTGTGCTGCTATATTGCTGTCATTCTCAACCCTCTGTCCCTTCTGATGTTTTTTATAATCTCTCTTAAAATATGGCACACACACTGAAAATCAAGCTTTTCCTTCCCCTTTGCGATCAAAGTCAGCGAAGGTATCGTTATTGAATGTCTCAGCGTTGTTATCCTGAGTGATTATCCTGAAGTATATTAAGATTTTTCCTCCAGACTTGTTCAGAAAGAGATAAATTTAAACCCAGTTAATTTTTTACTATCACAAAACCTTTATGCTGTGACCAAGCCACAGAATTTGTCATTGTGACATGAAACCGAATAATTGCCAGATTGCGAGCAGACCCCAATGGAAGCGGGATGCACACAAATTGCTAATATCACCCGATTATATTGTCTCTTAAAGATTATCATGAGCGATCATCCTGTGATGATCGCACTTTAATTGGATGTCATTCACAGACAAGGATGTCGGATTGTAAAACTTGAGCAGGATTAATCAATCAATCAACCAAACAATTAACTAACCAACCAACCAACTATCAATTAATTGTTCAATCAATAATCCAACAATCAAACTTTATTTTTAGAGCGCTTTGCATGCGTGCCAATGTAACTCACAATTGTTAATCATTGGTTTAACATTCATTATTGTTGGATTCAACAGAGAGTGAGGAAAGTATCAGTCTTAACACACCACAGAATAATCACTCATGATAATTATTAAGAACCTTTTCTGACTTGATTGGGAGGGATGAAAAATATCCAAATTATCCCCAATTTTTGGAATGCGTGTGGCCCACTTTAGTTCCTTCCTTTTCATCTTCTTGAAGGATTGCCCTTTGCTTTGCCTTCATCCTTTTTTTCTTCATCTTGTTACTTTCCCATTTTTTCTCTGAAAAGAAAAGTTTGCCCTGCTTGTTTTTTTTTCCCTCTTGCCAATTTTCTCTTCATCTCGGCTGCGCCAAGTCCAAGAGTTAATCTTCTTTTGTGATTCTCCATCCCTCGCGCAGTTTCAATGGGTTAGCACACATTTTGCAGTTGTTAAGACAATCTGGAGTTACATTTCTCTACAGTCGCTACATCAGATTCTTATTGTGATGTGTGTATCTATAGTCGTACACGCAAGTGTGAGATAATGCTTGGCTTGCAAAATTTTGGTAGCTGCTGGAAATAGGACTTGAGGCAAGGATCATACGGTGACATGGGAACAGGGAGAAAAAAAACAGAAGCCCTTGCAGCTTTTGCCTTGCAATGCAATCAAGTTTCTTTCTCCAAGTTCATTCCATTCGCCCAAGTTTGAAGAAAGATTGAGAAACATCCCAAAGTGACAATGAACATGAAACAAGTTTGGATTTGTTTTGGCTAAAACCCGCTTACAATGCGAGCCAATTGTATTCCGCCTCACAATTTTTTTTAACCTCAACATTTTTTTAATGGAGGAAAATAGTACTGTAATGGAAAATATAAAAATAAAACAATATAAGAGAATTTACATAAATTAACTGGTTTTAACAAGTGCAATGAAGCAACAAGTCAGAAAGAAACACACTTTAGGGCAGGGGTGTCAAAATCAAATACAGAGTGGGCCGAAAAGTAAAACTTGAAGAAAGCCGCGGGCCAGCATTGATCAAATGAACCTTTTAATACGGACCCAAACAAGATTTGCTTAAACATTGAATAAGAAACAAGCAACACCTATTACTATACAATATATAACCTAACAGCCCAGATATGCAAAATCTAAAGAAAAAAAACATCAATGACATTCATTTATTAAATACAATTTGTATGATAATTAATTATTATAATTATTTAAAAGATAAAAAAAACAAAAACAATAATAACTGTCTCCCGGCTGGCCTGGGAACGCCTGGGCATCCCTCCGGCAGAGCTGGAAGATGTGGCTGGGGAGCGGGAAGTCTGGGCTTCCCTGCTGAAGCTGCTGCCCCCGCGACCCGACCCCGGGTAAGCGGCGGATAATGGATGGATGATGGATCAAGCCCATGTCTTGGAGTAGCAAGAAGAAGTGCATAAAGAAAATGTTAATTATTGCACAGTTTGCTACCCACTGATCTAATCTGATGTGCCCAAGCCAGATACCTGGCATCTCTTCTTGGATGATAGTTCATCAATGTCCGGGCTCAGGCTTTGAGCTGAGGAAATCCTCAGTATGGAGCGAACGTGTTCATCAGTCAGACGTCTCCTTTCTAATGACATTTTTCTTTAAATTATATTTCATTTTTTAAAAACAATATAAATTCAGATTTTTTTATCTAAATTTTTTATTATAAGTGGTTTTAGTAATGCACTACAATGTTTTGTTTTTAAAATTACTATTATCATTTACAATGTAAAATTATATATATGTATATATATATAATTACACTGTGAGCCAAATTTGGGGCGGGGGCCAGAGTTTGACACCTAGGGGTTGAACTCATCAGTCGACGAGTTGACTATACTCACCACGTTGATGGTAAGAGAGTTGAATAATTATAAATCACTTGTTTGTGACTTTGCATCTTCTAGTCAGCCAAGTTTCAGAGGAATTTTTGGCTCGCTAGTGTGCTGCCATCACTGGATGGTAACACTCTGGGGAGCGAGAATATAAATATAGGGTAAACTTGTTGCAGATGAGAATAGCCTCGGCTAATCCAATTATTGCTTGTCTTAAACTGTTCATGTCAGTGTCACTTGCAAAATATGCGACTATACTGTACTCGACTTTCATCACATTATAGTCGATTTAAGATATATAGATACTTTGTAGATAGCTTGATCTGTAGCTAGCTACCTAGCTCTTTGTCGTAATTCAAGCACCAAATTGAGGCAGACGTGTCAACCAATAGGCTACCGTGCTACATCTCATCTGCAATTTCAGCTCAAATCAATTCTTTTCTTGCTCTAACTTCTATTTTAACCAACGACTTCTTCTTCTACCCTTATTACTGCACGTGTCGCCCATCATGCTCTCCAGAAGCCGGCCGGCTGCCAGCTCTGCGGCGACTCGGGCAGCACGCCGTGCTCGCTGTGTCATGGCAGCAAGCTGTCCATGCTGGCCAACCGCTTCAACGAGTCCATCAGCGAGCTGCGTTGCCAGGCCTGCTACCCTCATGGCCTAGAGAGCTGCCAGGCTTGCGCCGGAAAGTCGCCATTTTTTCCCACCGCTCGTGACCGGCGTAGGGGGGAGCCAGCCAGCCAGTGAATGGAAGTGTGTTTGATGCTCAAGTGTGTGTCCAGGCCACACTATTGCCTAATCTCAAATGTTCATAGCGGGGTTTCAAGCATAAGACAGGGCTGAATAGGGGAATTACGGCTGCGCAGCATGCCTGTAAAATACATTTTATTGTGTGCTGTGAATATAAGCCGCCGCCTTCCTTTTTTTTTTCATTTTGCATTTTCATACTCCTTAATTAAAATGACACAAACATTGACAGTTGCATTTTCACTAGTAAGGACCTATTTATTGCAGTTAGGTTCACACTATCTCTCTGCACCATAATCAAATGTTGTTGATATTGTTCATTTTGAAAAATAATAGTGGAAATAATTACAATTTTAAAAGTGTGTACTGGACTGTCGTGTTGAACCTTTTGAAATGAAAGTATTCAGATTTCTTTCTCAGGATATTGCCAACGTAGATCGTTTGTTTCTAACACATTTATTTTTGGAGATTGTTACATTAAATATTAACAAAGATTGTTGTTAAGGGACTTTCTTTGCCTCAGTGATCATACAGCTTGTTCATATAAAATGCATAAAAATGGTGCAGATGAGTTGATTATTGTTTTGTATATTGCCTCCCAAAGCAAAAAATATGAAAAGTAGACAAAAAAATTACAAGGACTTACTTTTTTTTCCCATAAAGATTGTTGTCGCTACAACTAGACTAGCTTTACTCCAAATATAAATTTAGCTAAAAGCACCAAAGCTTAACTTACTTAAAAAGACACCTAATGTTTTAGAATATTTTATATTAAGTAAGGCTAATTACTGTAAGTAGCACTTTTTTGGAACAGTAAAACTAAACTAATGCTAACTAGCTTTAGCTTTAAGAGCTAGTGTAGCTTCAAGCACCAAAGCTAAAGCTACCCAAACATGTAATGAACAGATTACAGTAAAGTTAAATTAGTTGATAACTAATTTAGCTTCAAGGACCAATTCACTAGTCACCATGTTTTGCTTAACAAGTAAAGTTAATAATTAGTGTTTCGCTTTTTCACAGTAGAGTGTTAGTAAAGATAAACTAGGCTTTAAAGCTAAAGCTGCACAAACTAACGTTTACACAATACACTGAAATTCAAAACTGAAAAATCTGTTTATCTGTTTTATTATGATGCATGAAACATGTCTGGCCTGATACCTGTTTTGGTTCTCAGTGCTACATTGGTGGAAAAATGACCTGACATGATGGAGGCATTTTGCTGAGTCCAAACAAGTGTATTTATTTATTTATTTCTTTATAAAATAATGGATCAACACTTGGCTTGTTGTGATAAATATGCATTATTTTTTTTTTCTCTATCGTCTTGATTTGCTAAAGTTTGTCATGTCCCCAAATCTTAAACGTTTTCCTTGCACATCTGTCACCAGCCAGCTGCTCACCTTGCGAGACAATTTGGCTGTGTTTGTTATGACATAAATATTTGGTGATTTTTCTATAGTAAGGGCTGTATTTCCAATACATTTCAAGTTATTCTGTGACTGGCATTCTGTATAACTTTTAAGAACAATCACAAAAGAGTCCTCAACTTAACTCTTTATTTGGTAACATTTAGCAGTAGGCAAATCATATAGGACACATCTATGTTCAAATTGTCTTTGTTGCAGTGGCTTAAACTTTTAAAATCTTGGTTTTCCACAATTGTGTTTTTAACTTGTTAGTACAATACATCTGCATTAGCTATAATCTTTAAAAACTGTTTGGTTTTATTTTGTTTTTAAATATGTATTTAGAAGGGCTGTCAAAATCAAAGCGTTAACTCAAGATTAATTTCTAAAAAAAATTCACGCGATTAAATATTTTAACTCAGTTAACTCAGCTTTATTTACCTCAAAGATTAATTTGCATATCTTGCAAAGCCAAATTCAAACACTGCACCATATGAGCTGTACATCTTTGCACATCTCAGAAGAAAAGAAGAAAGAAGAAAAATCCTGCTTTAGTTACCACTGGCCATTGAAACCAACACTGATGGAATGCGGTGCTTGCAACTAAATGTAATGTATACGTTTTGACAATTGTTTCGAAGAAAAATTCCTATAAAACCTTTGTTTAGATCGGATTCATGGTACAAAGAAAGCTATTAGAACTGTCTTTGATTTAAAATAAACTTGATATTTGGTGATTTTACATCAATTACAAGATATTTATCAGGATTCGATCGCCGGTGGGCGAGGAGGAGGTTGACCCAGAATGCGAGGAAGCAGGGAAAAGGGTAAACTAAAGGGAATTTATTAAATTAATCAAACAAGGACAAACAACAAGGCGTGGACAAACAAACGTGGCAGGGTGCAAAATGACAAAGACAAACTAAACGTGACTACACAGAACAAAAATGACAAGTAACGAGGACCGTGACAAACACTGGGGATCGTGGGCATGAGCGTGGGCATGAGCGTGGGCATGAGCGTGGGCATGATCGTGGGCATGAGCATGAGCATGGGCATGAGCGAGGGCGAGAATGAGAGCGAGAATGAGAGCGAGAATGAGAGCGAGAATGAGAGCGAGAATGAGAGTGGCCGTGACAGTCCGTAAAGGGAGTAATGTTCCGACGCCGAACTGTCGGGATGAGGTGTTCAAATAGTCCAGTCATTAAGTGAGCAGATGGGGATCAGGTGTGTGACGGTAACCGGGAACAGGTGCGTGGCTGGTGAGGAACGAGTGCTGAGGGGAAACGCCCCACTCAGCTGACAAAACAAACACACATGGCATGGGAAAAGGAACGTGACAAAAACAATAACAAAAACACCTGACATGACCGACACGGGTCATGACAATATTATTCAATTAAATACCTATCACACGCTTCACAAAAAATAGTAGAATAAAAAAAGTAATTAATTGCAATTAATTATTGATTATTTTTGCAATTAATTTGTTAAAAAAACAATCACTTGACAGCACTAATATTCAGATATTTTAGTTTTTTTAGGCAATGTATTTTCTTATTTAATCATTATTATATTCTTATATTCACTGTGATTGGCTGGCAATCAGTTCAAATTGTCCCCCCGCCTACTGTCGAAGACAGCTGGGATAGGTTCCAGCACCCCCCGCGACCCTTGTGAGGTGAAGCGGTACAGATAATGGATGGATAGTTACAGTGCCTTAAATCTTTTCCAAATCCAGTACAGAATGTTTTTTTTTACTTCCCTAGTACAAGAACTCTATACAGTTTGGTTGTATTTAACACGTAAATTGAACACATTTGCACCTAATCTTTAAGGGGTTGTTGTCAAACATTTCTTTAGGTTCAGTTAGTTAATATTTGTGCGCAATAGGAAACATTATTGTTTAAAGAATCAATGCATAATGTTGCTGTGACCTACAACAATATTAGATGTAATTTTTCAAATACATTTTTTGAGGAACACTTGTAACATTGATCGAACTGGTGGTATTTATTGAACAACACTGTTTTTCTTACGATGGGCTCACGACTAATCATTTTCACAGTCTCAGGCTTAAAAATGGAAAGTCTGAAGGACGTTTTTGAGTTTTTTTTATTTTTTGGGAGTCACGGTACAGAGAAGGCCTCAACAATCTGGTTGTAGTCTTGTAAATTGTCCCCCCTGCGAAAATTCAGTTTCTTTAAAATCTCAGTCAAATGTGATTAAAATCTCTATAATTTGTCTTTAAATGTGAGCAGATTTGAGATGATGCTTATCCAAGGGTCCGTTCCAAATCTTCCCCAAGTCTTCTGATGCTTTAGTCTGTTCTTGGTTTAAAAGGTTTTAGAGCCACAGGCCTTGTTTGGGTACGCCTCCAAATAGAAATGTAACGGATATGTTTTATATTAAGCATATATTGATATCTCTCCACAACAAATTGAAAAACAAGGTTAAAATGATTGCCTCAGGAAATCCACACCTTTATTGTCTTGCTCTAAGTGTTGCCACTCGACATCAGCATCTCCCTACAATCGAATAGCGTCGTTCCCCAGGTATCGGGTCGGTGCGCTCTCCACTTTGCCTTTCTCAAAACAATTTAGCCTGCACAATCTTCTATTATATGCCCATCTGCTCTCTAAGCAGATAGCAGACGCTCTGAGCCGTGGGATATTTTTGCGGAGGCTGCCGCTACTGCCGTCGCCTATGCTGAAATGGCGTTTTTAACGCCCGCGAAGAGAGACGATCGATCAAAGTCGACGCCCGCGCTGACCGCATCCCCAAATGTTGCAGTAGCCTAAAGTCATGCCTTAGAAATCCCCCCCTCCTAGATTATCACAATCTCCCATTCGGAAACTCATCTTTGTGCTTGGTGCTTATTTTAGATAGACGACATCAAGTCACAGAGGAGAATATGGCCACTTATTGGGGGATTCCATCCCTGCTCTGGGCTAATAACGGGAACCTTAATCTTGCTGACGTGCCTGGTTTGAAAATCAACCAGGAGGTCAAACTTGAGCAGAGCTGCCCTATTAAATTCTAACGAAAGTGAAAGAAAATTTCTTCTGGCGAAGATCTTGCATACCACAACAATATTTAATGTTCAGTTTCACAATGAACTCAAAAGTTTCCAAAAACATTCCTTGAATAAATTAAACAACGCACCCAAAAGGGAAATTCCTCTCAAACTATCAAGAATCGATTTATTTAGTTATAGGCATGTACCGATACCAAGGCCCGTATTTTATATCGGTGCTGATACAGTACGTCTGTGCAAAAACATGCTCCGAAACTTTCACCCTGACAACACTTTCCCAGCCTGACTGGAAGTTGTATATTCGAATTAAAAACTTGTATCCCGCACATGTTCGGGATTGCTGAATTCCCCCAGTCATAGATTTCTTTGGAACTGATTCTGTCATTTGCCCCAAAATTCAACGATAGATAGTTTCAAAGTAGATTTTTATATTGGCACCATATTGTGGCATTTTGGTGTCAAGGACCTCCATAAGTTGAAGTGAGTTGAGAATATTTAAATAGTGATTTGTTGCATCATGTAGCATGTATTGGTGATAAAACAATTTGAGCTACTTGTAAAATGCGATCAATCTGAACTAATACTAACAACAAAACAGCTTCAACCTCTTTGTTTTCTTCACCGTTTGCCTGCCTCACATACACACACCCACTTGCTCCACACGCAAGGTTGCTCTGAATTTACCATTTGATTGGCTCAGAAGTGTTGCATAGAAAGAATTGCAATGCGACTGATCCATGCACTTGATCTCTACTTGCATTTTACTGTTGTAACACACAGACCAGGCTGTGCGAGTTGAGATAGGACAATAGTAAATAATCCATAAAGTTAAACAGCTTTTAACAAGCGTTCTACTCAAATAGAATAGAAAGGTGCTCTTCTGCACTAGAGAGTCGGCAGAATTTGCCAGAAGCACTGTCCCTGGCCTTCAGGAACGGAGCGCTTCTAATACATAGAAACATTCAGTGAAGCATGAACCGTGTAGATACGCTACAACTAAACCGAAATTTACAGCAGAGGCAGAATTGTTGATTCAGCACTGTGAACCAAATATGACGGTGACAAATAAAATGCAGCTGCCGACAGTCATGGTGCACACAAATGAGAATGTTTCACATTTAAAGGCAAGGCATCAAAGACGAACACAAGTAGGCTTTATGGAATGATCTTATAATTAAAAAAGAAATAGATTTGTTTGCCGATCTGCATATAGAAACCCATAGTATAAGTTAGGACCAGACTGATGAATTGGCCAAGCCAATTTAATTGCCTAATATTAGCCATATTGAAATTGGAAAAAAATCAGTTTTACAGATTTTCGTTTTTTTTTTTTATGACCATTGCAACATAAGACAAAGATAATGACATTAAAACACCTCCCACCCTGTTCCAAATAGTCCCAAAAATGGCTGTTTATGGTAGATTTTCGGAAGTTAAACCAATTGTAAAGTTGGTACAAATACAGGACAAATCTGTCTGTAGTTTGTATCTTCGTTAATCGGCTATTTAACGTGGCTGTCTAATATGTGACAAGTGCTCATAAAAAAAAGGGCAGAGGTTTTAATTTTAGAAAATAAAAACTGGACTTATTTAATGAGTCAACTCAAATATAATGGATGAGATATTTTAATAAAAGCTACTGAAATAAACGTTTGGAATCAGACTGTTCCTCAGGATAATACATACTGTACTTAAAAGTTAAACACAACTGAACTGTTGTCAACAAATGTACCCTTCTGGATTAAAAAGTGCCTAACCCAACACCCAGCATACGCGTTTAGTACATCGCGGCAAGTACTATGTTGTATTCAACATTTTCCAATGGGAAGTACAGTTGCCATAGGGATGTTATCAATTATGCAACCTCTCTGAGGTGATGACTACGCAAGCCTGCATGTCAACAAATTAAGAAGTGAAGATGCTTAATTAAGGAATTCCTAAAGTGAAAGTCCCTGTTGCCTGATCCTCAGCGAGAGCTCATTTGTAAACCATTGTCTACCATTTACTGTGTCAACAGGAAGCTAATTGTTGTTTGCTTTCTCTTCTCTTGCGGTGGGGACGCGAGCGCTTCTCGCCGCCAGCAGGGTGTCGCTGATGGTGGCGGCGGTGATGATGATGAGGGGGCGGTGGGGTGCTTGTGGCTTACCGATGGAGAGGGAAAGAAAAATATTGCAGGCAAGGTGGTGTGATAGTCATTGTCTACATACTAATGAGAAATTAATTGCGCCACAGCTGGCTGGAATGATTGTAGTACTGGAGGGCAATCACAGGGGGCGACGTGCACCAGCCGTGGAATGACAAGTTCAACAATGAAAAGAATCTTACTAAATTTACTTGCTGGACTAAAAGTTGAGGATCCTTTTTTTTTGTTTCAAACTAAATTATTTTGAACAAGTTCGTAAATTATATAATAATAAAATGTAATACAATATAACAAAAATACCTAATGACAATTAAAATAATAATAGCATTTTTCATCCCCAACATAATTCCAATGATTTCAAGTTGGACTACCAGCTTTCCGTTTTTAATTTTTTCTGACCACCAGATGGTGATTTTTTTCTTTCCATTCAAAACATGCAGCAAAACAGTTTACTTTTTTCCTGCAATTGTGCCTTGCTACTCAAAAGAGAAATGTGCATCACTATTGGCATGTGTGTGTAGCTGTGTGTGCGCGCTTGCCTGTGCGTGTGTGTGTGTGTGCATGTGTGGGGGTGCATGCGCGTGGGTGTGCGTGTGTGAGTGTGTGCGCGTTTGAACTCTGTGACACAAAGTGTGGTTGTTGTGCACAAAGCAGGCACTTTTGCTAGTGGTACACGATAAATAACTATGTACGTTCGGTTGTATTTAACTTTTTAGAACTATACACTTGCATTTAATCTTCAAGAACTGTTTGATCGGAAACTTTTGTTTCTATACAATTTTTATTTAATGCTCGTGCAGTGCGTCTTAATTGAATCATTATTTAAGTACAATTTTCAGTTTTCCTCTAGCACAGTGTTAATGTTCAAACTACAACACATTATTACTGTGGCTTACAACAATATTAAATATATTTTTTAGTAGTAAAACCTCTGTCTTGTTTATAATGAATATTGTGGCCTACTTTGTTCCGCATTTAAGTGAAAAAAACAGATCTACAAATAACTGACCCGAGATTGACTTGTCTGAAGTGTGAAAACATATAAATAAAAATTTCACAGCATGACAAAATGAATGTGGCTATTTCAGGACTTTAACAGACACTGGCAAAGACTGGCACGTCTGCGTCTTCCCCGATTCCAGCTGAGCTAAAGGGCAGCAGTGCATGGGGATTAAATATGTATGCATATTCCGCATCGACAAAGCTAGTAGAGATATCTTTGCATGCCACATCATGACCTGAGTTCACTTGGGCGGTTTTTGTTTCTCCTCCGTCTGATGAAGATGCCTGGAGAGCAATGGAATAAATTAATCAAGCCATTTGAATGTTCATAATTAATTTAGTTGATTTTGTATTTGTTTCATTAATTGCATTGTGAGAGCTGTGTAGCACACACGTAGAGGCACCACGCGCCTCTTTTGGTGTCCGACTCAGAAGCAGCAGCAGCTGCAGCGGCATTGTGTGAAGCCCCCCGGGCCACACAGGAGACCAGCTACCCCCCAAAATGCCTGTCGCCACACATGCGCGTGGGGTCAGCTTCGGGATGTTCAATTAAATTGGAGTATTTTACTGGATGAGGGTGTGAGAAGCGTTGCGTCCTCTGAAGGCGCGTGTCATGCTCAATTTGTGTTTCACAGTAAGATGGCTGCAGGGAGGGGCGCTAGTACATTCAGGAAAGGGAGAAACACAAGACCATTGCAAAAAGAAAATTACATCTTAAAGCTCTCCCGCATATCTACAGAAGAGCTGCAATGGAAAAACTGCAACCCTGTATAAGATTTAGATAGTAAACATAAAATGTTCTGTACAATTTTATTCTTGACTGAACCACAAAAACATAGCGTAATTTTCATGAAAAACGCAAATTGCCTAAAAGAGAGGAAACGGCCAAGAATAGAGCAAAGACCGTGGATAATTTGGGAGGTTCACAATGATTAAAGACTTTTGGTGACACAGACTCTCCACGCTTTGCTTTTTTTGCCATAGGTACGTATGAAATTACATGTATGCACGTGTAAGGGCAGTTGCCTATATGTATGTATATATATTATTTTTTTTTTTTTTCTTTCGTTGGGATGAGCCATACGAATGACCTGTTGTATTAATATGAAATAAGTCATAAGTCAAGAGGGAATTGTTATGCAATAGCCCATTTGTGATACATACACACCAATAATCACAAGGGCACACGCAAGGTATTCATTTACAATATTGATCTTAATAAGACACTTCTAGTCTTGGCCGGGAATATGGATATGTATACTTAGTCTATTTTCCAAAGCGCAGGATCAAACGCAGCCAATCTTGTAGAATCTATGGTCAGTCAGAAACCTTTTTCGGGCGGTGTCGATTACTTGCAGTTTGTCCATAAGGCTGTTCCTAACACCCTCAAATAGTCGTCAAATACTGTATGTTCTATAAATGTGACCGTCCCAGGACAAAAGAGAACTTGAGATAATAATGTTTAAATAAAATATTATCCAATATAGTACAAAATGTGGAAATCAGGTTTAATGATATGTCAAAATAAAGACTAAGAATTAAGTCACTTCATTTAAAAAAGAAACACGATAAAAGTTGAAATGTACGCATTAACGATGCATACTATCACTTAACAGAAATAAATAAAATGAATGCCACATATTTCCGATAACATGCCCTTTTTAAATCCCAATTTTTTAAATTTATTTTTTACATAGCTATAGCAACAGGCATCTTGTTCGTTCATTCATGTAATGATATAGATTTAAATGAAATCTGCCACTGCAACCCGAGCTTTCTGTCGATACCAGACATGAGATGATTTTCCTTGTTCTGTGCACGGTAGCAGCCGATTACCTGAGTTGATTTTCGGACATCTGCCAAGAGAATGTTGCAGCACCCTCTCAAGAGAAGCATTTTTCAAGGCATTTCACATCAATTCCAAGTGGGAAGCAATCTTTACTTATTCTTATGGTTTTTGAACTACATAATTTTCACATACAGAAGGTTGGCCACTCCATCCATCATGCTGGCTTAGCCAGGTGTGTAAAATCAATTAGTCTAATTAGGAAGGTTGTTTACCATAACTCATGTGGCGTACTGGCTCCACATGGTGTTTTTTTTTTTTCTAGGGTATAGAACTCAGATGGGGGCTATGCAAGGCTGTAAAATGTATCTTTCCGAATTTTGAATAGAGCCAGAGAGAGGGAGCAGAAAATATAATCTCATCAATCACGACTCACAACGTGGGTACACCTGCATGATGTCATGCTGTCAATGCAGAAATTATACAATTGCACATGCGGAAAATGGTTCCAAAAATATTTTCTTGCTTATGTAAGTTAGCGACATGTAGTTACAGACAGAACGTTTAAATGCTTTCCCACTAGATGCCAGAAGGTACAATTAACCTGCATGTCACAGCACAATAATAGTTTTTGTGTTTAACTAAACAGCGTTAATTACATTTCTGTGTCCACTGAGATGAAATGATTAGTTCAATATACATAACTTTTTAGTGACATTTTTGTTTGGTCGTGTGCTTTTAAATGTTTTGAATGTAAATGTCAGGTTTTCATTAGTTTTTGTGATGATTCCTGTTTTCCCTGTGTTCTTTTTTTCATGTTGCATCTTCTCATTTTTGTTTCCACCTTTTCTCGTCAGGCCGGTTTCTCGCGTCTACCAATGAGATCCCTCTGATCACTCGTCTTCTCCAGGTGGAGCTTGTTGACTCGTCAGTTTGCTTGTATTTAGTTCAAGTGGGGTTTTTTTTCAGTCTCTGTTGGAGTTTTACAATCGTTTTGACTGGATTTTTCATTATAGTTAGTTTCTATTCCATTTTGATTTTTGTTTTATAAATGTAGTTAGTTTTAATTGTTTTTGAGAATGGGTTTGTTAGTTTATCAGTTTGTAATTTGTGTTTCAAAACTACATCGTTTTGTTTGAGTTTTTATTAGTTTTAGTGTTACTTTTGAGTATAAAAAACTCACTAAGTATTGTGTAATGAAGTAAGGTAAACTACAATTTCTTTGTACTTTTATTTTTTTTTTGTGAACATTGTTTAATACTTCTGCCTACATCACAAAAATCTTGTGTCACGACCCGTGTCGGTCATGTCAGGTTTTTTGTTATTATTTTTCACATTTTTGCCATGTCCTGGGTTTTGTTTATTTTGTCAGATGAGTGGGGCGTTTCCCCTCAGCACTCGTCCCCACCAGCCACGCACCTGTTCCCCGTTAACCGTCACACACCTGATTCCCGTCTGCTCCCCTAATGATTGGACTACTTAAACACCCCGTGCCGACAACTCAGTGTCGGTGCATTGCTCCGTTACGGACTGTCACGACCGCTCTCTGATCTCGTTCATGCTCTTGTACTCGCTCCCGCTCTCGCTCCCGCTCTCGCTCCCGCTCTCGTTCCCGCTCTCGTTCCCGCTCTCGTTCCCGCTCTCGTTCCCGCTCTCGTTCCCGCTCTCGTTCCCGCTCTCGTTCCCGCTCTCGTCCCCTAGCATTTGTCCCTGTCCTTGTTCCTCGTCCTTGATCCAGTTAAGTCACGTTTTAGTTTGCCTTTGTTAGTTTTTGCACCCTGCCACGTTGTTTGTCTTTGTTTGATTGAGTTAATAAATTCCCTTTAAGTTACCCCTTTTCCCTGCTTCCTCGCATTTTGGGTCCTCCCCCTCCTCGCCGACCGGCGACCCTTGACATCTTGACAGTAAAATATGTGCCTTGGATCAATAAATGTTGCAAAACACTCATCCAATAGACTGTATTGAAATGACCCTGACAATAACTACTACTATGAGTAATAGTTGGTTGTTGTAGGCTTGGTGGAATTGTAGTTAGCATATCTGCTTCAAACTTCTGATTTATGGAATCCAGACTGTATCCTTCATGTGCGGAGTTTTCATATTCCACCTGTGCTTGTTTCATGGCTTCCACTCACAATCCAAAAATCATACGTATTAGTTTCATTAAACACTCTAAATTGACTAAAGTTATGAATGTGAGTGTGTGTGAGAACATGTGTTTAAAGGTGCTGATTGGTGGGGAACCAGTGCATGGTCTCAAGGTGTTGCAAACCAGTTTGTGGGAACACATTCAAAAGCCACAACATTCGTGTAAGGAGATCCAACATCTCCCTAAAGAGATCACACTTTAAAGGTTCCACGACAAAAGTCTCCCAGAATGATATAGAGCAGTTCCACCATCACAATAATAAGTATTTTTTAAATGAATTCTTCGATTTTGATGGTTTCCATCAAAACTTGAACAGAGCAAATTCATGACACAGCTTATGTTTCATCGCTTTGGTACATTGTTGTCATGAAACTCACTGGAAAGGCCAACCTTCAATTGTTTGCTGTTCCAGCTGGCTGCTTCCAGTGGGGGAAAGAGAGTGAATAATTTGTCCACAGGTGATGAATGCGCTTGGACTCATTTTACCGCAAAATGATCTCATTGGGAAAAATGCATTCGGGCTCGGATTTAAAAAGCACACTCAGTAGACAGAGGTGTGGCTGTACATGAAATAGTTTAATAAATACCTTTGTCCATCAGGGGTTTCAAAAATACGACCCATTTAAACCCATTTGAATATATATATCTATATATATATATATACATATATATATATGTATATATATATATACATATATATGTATATATTATATTATTATATATATGTATATATTATATTATTATATATTCTTTTATTTATCCAATTTCGTTTTATTTTCCATCTCATTATTTATTCTTTTATTTATCTAATTTATATACTTGATTAAATTATTGTTGTATTGCACTGGAGAGGGGAGCTATCTAATCTCGTTGCACGCTGTAAAGGGATTTCTGATTTTGATATATATATATATATATATATATATAATATAATATAATATAATTATTTTTTTTTTTGCACATAATTAAAGTTGAAGAATGTGTGAAAGTGTGATCCTCTGGAAAAAAAATAGACCTGACAGCATTGTTCTACGTGTATAAGCACACATACGCTGTGCCGCTCACCTGCCCCCAGTACCATTTAAAGATTGTAGACAATCGGCTGATTAAATCAGAAAGGTTGGAGGGCTCTTAATTCGCTTGGCCGTGAACTAAGGCCTACATGGGTTTCCATCATGGGGAAAACTGGAAGAAACACAGGTGATGTCAAAAGTGTGTGCGTGTAGTGTCTGTGAGTGCGAGTGTGTGAAAGAGTCGCGAGATGAACGTTCCGCTCGACCAGGCAGAGTGTGTGGGCTGAGCTGGAGAGCACATTTAGTTTCATTCTGGCTGTCTCTCTCCCTTTCTTGGATCATAGGATATCAACCCACCTCTCCCTTTCATCGAGTCAGTGTCACTTAGAAAAAGAAGAAAGGGGGCCAAAAAGAAATAAATGACTTTTTTTAGAAGCTCCTTCAAATATTGCCAGGTTGATGTGAGAATCATTGGAAGCGGTCACTGTGGTAATTAGCGAGATGTCTGGCCTGCTCTGACATATGGAGTAAGAGTAAGACCAATGATGGATTCATTGTTCACAGAAATTATGAATCCATCCATTTTCTTGTTGTTCATGTCCTCAGGGTCGAACTGGAACCTAACAATGCTGACTTTGAGCGAGAGGTTGGATGCACCTGTGACAGGTCACAGGGCGGAAATTTAAGTCAAATTAAGATGAGAAGAAATTACCACAAGCAAGCACGACTTTCATGTTCAGCAACAGGTGCATTTCCTTTTCTGAAACGTCGTAGCTGTAAATTACAATACATGGTAAAATCCATATTGCGTAAGCTTTTTTAGGTCAAACTAAAAAAAAACAAAAACAAACAAAAAAAAAAACAATAAACCTGATGTGCCAGAATAAAAACCAAAATAATTTTAGCGATTCATAAAGCCAACTCTGATTAAACTTTGCAATTGACCAGTGTAATCGGTTCTAAAATTATCCAACAGAATTGGTCTGGAGCAGGGGTGCTCATTATGTCGATCGCAAAGGTAGTATGGGTAGATCGCATGACATTAAAAAATAGACGTCAGCCTATCATTATCCGTCATCTGATTGATACAGGGCACCCAGTCAGATGACACCTGATTTTTTTATTTTTTTTTGTGACACATAGGTCACCACGCATGCGCAAACAACGGTGCTAAGTGCAGCACAACTAACAAGCTAGCGAGTTGGTTACCTCCAATTTTAAGCCCTCGTTTTATTCTCTTGACCTCAAGGGGGGCATAAACATGAAGTGGGGGTGCTGGACCAAGTAAGAAGACACTTTAATCGGGAATGGGAGGAGGAGTTGTTTTTCACGATGACATTTTCGAAGAGCGTTTGCCTCATTTTCCAGTCGACCATTGCAATACCAAAGAAGGGAAATGTGGAGCGGCATTTTCGGACTGTTCATGGAAAATATGAATATAATATATAATATATATATATAATAATATTTCGAGCTGAGGAAGAGAAAGGTGAAGGAATTAAAAAGCCAGTCGTCAGGACAGCAGTCATTTTTCAGACAACCTACTTGAAAAGCGAAAGACGCCACCCAGATTGGCTACATCTACATACATTGTAACAAAAATCCTCTCTCTCTCTCTCTCTCTCTCTCTCTTTCTATATATATATATATATATATATATATATATTTGCATTTTTAAAGTAGATAGATCATTTTTCCTCGGTCATTTTATAAGTAGCTCGCATGCTGAAAAAGTGTGAGCCCCCCTGGTCTGGAGAAACTCTTTAAGAGACAATTTGCTCCAGTTAAGTCAAGTTTGAAACAACTGTAATTGTTGTGTAATTGTAAACCCGCTGATGTCTCAGAATTCTGGCAAGTAACCAGCGAGTCGTGGATTATACAGAAACTTGTCAGGCAATTGGAGAAGGGGCTTCACGAAGCAGAAAATGCCAAGTTCTGCTGTTTACCTTTAATTTGAAGTATATTGGCCAAATTTTCAATTCCATCACCAAAAACAAAATTTTTCGGCAACCATTTTCCCCGTTTCAAAATTCTTGGTAAATTGTCCAAAAGCTGAAATAATCATTCCCACCAGAGTCAGCCTGGCAGATTCAGGATAAGCATTGCAAAAAATGCATGTGGATTTTCACAGGAAATCTGGTAAACATGTTCTCCTTTTTAGATCCATAACAGGACTTTAACCTGCCACTGAGGTTTCATGGCAAAATCCTTTCAGTCTGAACTTCTGTCACCCTCAAAAATATGTCCACAGCGATCCGAAGCCGTTCTTTTTATGAACATAATTCCCATTTATCAGACCAATTCAGTCCTTCAGTTTGTAATCCTTCAACACTTCATCATTCCTGACACAGCCATGACATATTGTTCGCTGATCACCTCATTTGGGCTGCGTGTAATTCTTCTGCCAAACTTTGAAAGTAATTCATGCTAATGAAATCCATTTAACAACTTGGAAATGTGCGCGTGGTGGTTGGGGGAGAAGCCATGAAATAAGTAGTTCATTTGAAGAGCGCTGTAATGAATGGACCTGTCGCGCCGGCCGCTCATTTGAGCCCAATAACGGATGGTGTGATTGGAACCGCGATTAAATTTTGGACCGCACACAAAGACCTCAAAGCTCACGGAATGAAGTGGCCAACACTTGACGCAATTAGGATGGCGGCACTACTACGTTGCATTAAGTCAGAGTGGATTACGCAGGATCATTAATTAGTCGGAAAGCCACTAATTCCTAGTAAGCCTTTGATTAATTACAGGTTTTTAGTATTCATATAAAATGTGTTTGTAGGATAATTCTTAAGTAGTCTTAACTCCAACTGTTGCATTTTCCAACTCTCCGGACCAAAATGACAAACAGGACGTACCATCAACGACTTGTAATCAGTATCTACTCAAACCTGGTTGCTTAATGGAGTTAAAATGTCAATAAGACGGCTTTCAGAAACATGATTTCCTTAAGTCCCTCATCCCTACATTTTGATCATCACTCTTCTCCAATATAGTGTTTAATTAACTTTCTGTGTTGTTTAATTAACCTATTTAAGCATTTTCACTCTCGTGGTGGTTTAATTGTATAACTGACGTGAGAGAAATGTGACTGAATTGCTGAGACGCTGCTGTCAAGCATACAAATAGTCTCTCGAGGGGCTGTGAGCAGTATATATACATAAAAAAAAAAAATCAACTAGGTGCGTTAAAAAAATGTGTATAAATATTGTGTTTTCTTTTTCCCCGGAAAGCATGTTCCTCCAAATTTAGTATTCTCTGCCATGTGTTTTTGTTGCCTTATCTCAGGTTGACTTGTTTTCCTAGAGGCGGTGAGCAGTATATATTGAAGAAAAATAAATCAGTGAAAAAAATGTGCTGGTTTAATCCAAAGTCTGAATCATTGTTTTCACTAAAAACATCTCCAAATTGTATGTGTTTTTTGTATTTCTGTGAAATGGATGTCTATTGAAATTTAGGAAGTGTTCTTTTTTCCAATAAAAATAGTCACATTTCTCTTAAAAAATTTTGAAATTTTGTTCATTGTCTAATTCCGCCGAAAATAAAAACCTTCTTGTCCTATCGAATGCATGTACTCCGCAAAGGTCGTGCATTTTGACAAAAAACAAACAAACAAACAAACAAACACAAAGACCTCAAACTATTTTGAGATATACTTTCTAATGACAATGACATGAAACAAAAAAAAAATAAAAAATTCAGAACTCATGAGAAGAAGTTGTTGACATTGACCTGAAATGTGCACATTGGTGTTATGTCCATTTGGATGCAGTGTGTGGCCGAAGGTAATGGCAGCAAAGGGCCAAACAAACCAGGACAGATGCTGAAGCAGCAGATGGTGAAAATATTGAAATGTGCTGATCAACAAAATAATGTTTTTGTTTACTGCTATCTGCTGATGTTGATGTGACCTAGCCAACTGCTGGTTGCATGCACAAAGACCACAAGCTGTACTGAAACATAATAATTGGAGACATGTGTAACTTCTACATAACATGGAAAAACAGAGGAGGCAGATTTTCATACCCATTCACCAGCTACAACAATAGGCAGCAACACAAGTATGAATGTGATCGTTTAATTCTAAACACGGCTGCAGTCCTAGTTATGAGGGTGTGCACACTTGTGCAAGCATGTTTTTGTAATTCTCCTCTAATACATATACATATATTACACACATATATGTTTCTATATATATATATATATATATATCATCTTTTATTTTATTTTTATTTTTTTCCCAGTTGAGCTGTAGAGGATATAGAATAGAATAGAATAGAAATCCCTTTATTGTCATTGTACTCAAGTGTGCAACGAGATTAGAGGGCTCCCCTCTCCAGTGCAATACAACAATAATACAGACAAATATATAAATTAGATAAATAAAGAAGACAGTGCAATGGAATTCAGTACTGAATAGGGCATATAGAAACACATCACAATGCTGTTTTGCGAGGTTAGGGTGGTCTCGTGTGTGTGTGAGAGTTCAGTATGGAGATGGCTCTCGGAAAGAAACTGTTTCTCAGTCTATTGGTCCTTGATTTGATGCATCTGTAGCGCCTGCCAGAGGGCAACAGGTCGAACAGGTGTGAGTTTGGGTGGGTATTGTCATTGACGATGTTGAGAGCCCTTCTGAGGCACCGGGCGGTGTAGATGTCCGACAGTGGGGGGAGAGGGCAGCCAATAATCCTTTGCGCTGTTTTGACTGTCCTCTGGAGCCTCATTCTGTCCGCCTCAGTGCAGCCGCTGTACCAGGTGGAGACACAGTACGTCAGCAGGCTCTCGATGGACGAGTGGTAGAAGGCCAGCAGCAGCTTCCTGTCCAGGTTGAATTTCCTGAGGACTCTCAGGAAGTGCAGACGTTGGCGGACCTTCTTTACCACTGCTGTGGTGTTGTGACTCCAAGAAAGGTCATCGGAGATCTGTACTCCCAGGAACTTGAACGTGTGGACCCTCTCCACACACACGCCTTCGATGCAGAGGGGGGGCGGCAGCGTCTTGTTCCTCCTGAAGTCGACGACAATCTCCTTTGTTTTAGCAGAGTTAAGGTGCAGTCTGTTGTCCTTGCACCAAGTTGTCAGTCTCTTTACCTCCTCTCTGTAGGCTGTCTCGTCACCTTCCGAGATCAGACCGACCACTGTCGTGTCGTCAGCAAACTTGACGATGGTGTTGTTGCCGTGGGCCGGGCTGCAGTCGTAGGTGTAGAGGGCGTACAGGAGAGGGCTCAGCACGCATCCTTGGGGGGAACCGGTGCTCAGCATGAGGGTGGAGGACGTGTAGGGGCCGAGCAACACAGTCTGGGGTCTGTTGGTCAGAAAGTCCTTAATCCAGATGCGTGTGAGGGCAGGGAGGCCGAGAGTGTCCAGTTTGGCGACGAGGATGTCTGGGATGATCGTGTTGAATGCCGAGCTGTAGTCCACAAAGAGCATCCTTGCATAGCTCTGCTGTCGTTCCAGGTGGCCCAGCACAACATGCAGAGCAGTGTCGATGGCGTCCTCAGTGGATCTGTTAGCCCGGTATGCAAACTGGTAGGGGTCCAGAGTGGGAGGAAGGCAGTCCCTGATGTGCTGGAGAACCAGCCTCTCGAAGCACTTCATAATGACTGGTGTGAGAGCAACAGGACGGTAGTCATTCAGGTGGACGGCTGGTGACTTTTTGGGGACAGGAATAATGGTGGAAGTTTTCAAGCAGGAGGGGATGACTGCCTGAGCCAGGGAGCGGTTGAAGATCCTGCAGAAAACATGTGACAGTTGGTGGGCACATGCTCTGAGGACCTTGCCTGGTATTCCGTCGGGTCCAGTAGCTTTCCTGGGGTTGACCGCCAGGAGCGCGCGCCTCACATCGTGTTCCTCTACGATGAGTGGGGGGGAGTTGGAGCTTGAAGTGCGGGGGTGTGACGGTTGGGGCGAGTCAAAGCGAGCGAAGAAGCAGTTAAGCTCCTCTGCCAGCGATGCACTCGGGTCTACAGAGGTCGTGCTGCTGCCACGGAAGTTGGTGATGCTCCGTAGACCCTGCCACACCTCCCGTGGCCTGTTACTGGCAAGGTGGGCCTCCAGCCTCCCCTTGTAGGTTGCCTTGGCTAGCTTGATGCCTTTGCTCAGGTCAGCACGAGCCACCCTGTACTGGGCTTTGTCGCCTGACCTGAAGGCAGCGTCACGGGCCTTGAGGAGAGAGCGAACCCTGCTGGACATCCAGGGCTTCGCATTTGGAAAGGTCCGTATAGTCTTATGTTGGGACACAGTTTCCATGCAGAACTTGATGTAGTCCAGTACACAGTGCGTGTAGACATCAAGGTCCTGATGATCAAAGAGGTCCCAGTTTGTGTCATGAAAGCAGTCCTGTAATTCACTCATGGCGTCGTCACGCCAGGTTTTCACAGTCTTTGTGGTAGGCCTGAATCTGCGCCTGAGAGGGGTGTACGCAGGTGCGAGCTGCAAGGACAGGTGGTCTGACTGGCCGAGAGGGGCGAGTGGGAGGGCTCTGTATGCGTGCTTGATGTTCGAGTACACATGGTCGAGAGTGTTGTCTCCCCTCGTTGGGCACTTGACATGCTGGTGAAACTCTGGGAGTACAGTCTTTAAATTGGCCTTATTAAAGTCTCCCGCTACTACGTGAACGCCATCAGGGTGGGCCCGCTGATGTTTATTGATGACGCACGCGAGTAGCGAGAGCGCCGTGCTAGTGCTAGCGTCGGGAGGGATGTAAACAGCTGTGACAATCACTACCGTTAGCTCCCTCGGGAGAAAATAAGGCCGGCATTTAACGGACATGAACTCGATGTCGGGGGAAGAGTGCTTCTCGACGATCGTGCTATCGCCGCACCAGTTCTCATGCACGTAAACACAGAGCCCCCCGCCCCTCCTCTTACCGGTGTCCCTCGTCCGATCCGCGCGATGTAGCGAGCGCCCGGCCAGCTGGATGCTAGCGTCGGGGACGTCTGCGTGCAGCCAGGTTTCCGTGACGACGATCACACTGCTATCGCGCACATAGCGGTTTCCCAGGATTTGTAATCCCAGGTCGTCGATTTTGTGGACCACGGATCTGGCGTTGGTGAGGTGCAGACTCGGTAGTGGTTGCCTATGGGGCTGCCGTCGCAGCCGTTGCAAGACACCGGACCTGCAGCCTCGCTTCTGCTTCCTCTCTCTGCGTCGCCTGCGCCGCCTCCCGGCCCCGATGACCAGCCATGGTGAGCCGGGCAGCCTCGCCAGATCGTTCGGAATTTTGCGATCATAGCAAAATTCCTCTGTGATGGTTATTTCGCATCGATATCCAATGTTCACGATGTCTTGGCGGGTATATCGATGTTGTGCCTCAGTTGATGCCAATAAGAGCAAGCAAACACTAATAAAAAGTAAAAAGGAGCACTGTGAGGGGGAGCTGTTAGCCGCAGGATATAGGCCGCATGTGGTCGACAAATGAATGAAACAATTTATCCTGGTGTAATTTTTTTTATATATACAGTGAAACCCCGGTTATCGCGGTTAATGGGGACCGAGACCACCCGCGAAAACGGAAAATCCGCGAGGTAGCGGCGCCCCTTCAAAAATGCTTAAAAAAAAACAATACAGGTATACAGTATACACCCCTGTATACAGTACACCATATAGAATACGGGTAGAGAGAGAGAGAGAGAGTGAAATTCATGTTATAACAAAAAAAAAACAAATTATTATTAAAACATATTATTTTTTATTCCCCAGCCATTATTTTTGTATTTATTCAATTACTTCTTTTTGTATTTATTTAATTACTTCGACTTTTACCTGCTGGTACGCCGTCCGGTGTGCTCTGTGAAATGAAAGGTGGCATTCTTCATTTATTTATTTATTCATTCATAACTGACAGCCTCACGCTCCGCTCGTGCCCGGGCGGAAGGTGCTCCTATTCGGCGTAACGGTCACGCACGCCGGCCGGCCTCCTCCGGAGCTCTCGCACGGTCCCGAACGGAGCGAAATGTCGCCCCGCTCGTGCCCGGGCGGAAGGTGCTCCTCTTCGGCTTAACTGCCACGCACGCCGGCCGCAGCTCTGGTACGGTCCGAACCGCGCGAAACGTCGCCCCCGATCGTGCCCGGGGGAACGTGCTCTTCTTCGTCCACTCTCCTCTTCGCCCACGCTCTTCTTCGGCGCACGCCGGCCGTCTAACCGCTCCAGCGCCCCGTCGTGCCGCTCGGCGAAACTACAATGCCCCCGCGGAGCGGAGCGAATGGAGAACCCCGATCGTGCCCGGGCAAAAAAGTTTTTAATTTTTGAATATTTTTTTAGACCCGCGAAGCACTGAACCCGCGAAAGGTGAACCGCAAAGTAGCGGGTTTTCACTGTATATCACATGACATTTAACAGGGGTATGTAGACTTTTTAAATGCACTGTATGTGTCTGTAGGATAAAAGAGAGAACAAATTATACAAAAATATACCATCTTAAAGCTAACAGACAATGCCATAAGGACGAATGAAACTAGCATGGCACACAAACGCTGCAGCAACACGTAGAAAGGCAATTCCACAGGCATACATTCATAATCCTCTTAGAAAAACGACCAATTTTACTGCAGCTTACGGAGTCACCTAGTTGTGATACTCTACTTTGCGTATGTCTATATTATACTGCCTCTTTGGCCAAGGTGCGCACAATGGCATTTGCATTCATTTCAGTGGGGAAAGATGAGACATATTCAGATGCTTCAGGGTTGTATAGAAATTGGTTGTGCCTTTGTGGAGGTTTGTGCTCTTCATCGGGGTTATTTTTTATCTTTCTCTCTGATTAATTCATTTAATTGCGCACTAAAGTGTTTTTTCCAAGTGTATTGACACAAACCTAAAAGTTACATGTGTGTTCTTTTGTCTTTGCGCTCACATCATGACAGCACGCACACTTAAAATGAATTGTTCGACTCGAGTTTTGCATAGATCCCGAGATGATTTACATATCTGTCATGCGTATTTATACAGCAAATTAGAGCGCGGGCGGGATCGAGTCTCTGCCAAACACATGCATGCATAATCGCCTCTTTTTCTCTCTTTCTCTGTGTGTTTGATGCATTCACTGTCGTTTCATCCCGCCGCACTCCCAGCCGCTCGCCGTGACGGTTTTCGAGATGTTTGTTAACACAGCTGCTCTGTTCTCGCATGATTTAAGAAGTAGGCCTACGACGCAGAATGAGCAACGGGAAAGAGCGCGTACGGCGCATTCGTCACTCTGGCGCCGACGAAAAGGGCAGCAATGGGAGTAATTATGTTTGGCGACAGGCGATGACATGTTGCTCTGCAGGCGAATAATTTGGGCATCTAACATAATATTTGTGTCTGCAAGTTTTTTTAGCGCCGCAAAGTTTGGTATTTTGTTGGATGAGGATCAGTATTTGGAAACTCACGGTGTATATACAGTATGTATATAGCGAATATCAGCTGCGGGTGTTTATTTACTCAACTGCAGACGGAGGAGGCATCTACTAGGAGGAGGCCTTTATTTAAACCAGTGCTTCTTAAATAGTGGGGCCCCCAGGGGGGCCCGGTGCGATACTGAGAGCGGCGCAAGTGAACCTGGGGAACATGCTTTTTTCCCCGCCGTACTACAATAAAGTGTAATTGCACATCTACTCCAGTAGTTGGCAGTGGCACACTCCTTGCCCATTTTGTGCAGCAAGTATTAACTCTACGGTGGAGGTTTGTTTTGCAACGAAAATACTATTATTTATAGTTGCGGCGGAGAGTGGGTGGCGGTGGGGGGGCACAAATTGTTTTCTTCCTGCTAGTAGGGGGGCGTATCAGAAAATTGAGGAGAAGCGCTTATTTATACAAAGGCCTGTTGTGATGATTTCCACAGATTTGTCAATCCATTTCTTTTTGAATACATTTGTTAAACTCTTAAATGTTTTTTATGGGGAAACTTTATGCAGCGTTGGACTGGGACTGATTTTTCACACCTGGAGTTTAATGGCTCAGACCAGACCACTTTAGTTCATGTTTACATGCACACGCACGTGTAGTAACAATGGATTTTTTTTCCTGAAGCATCATTGCCATAAATTATAAATCGGGGTAAAATCCATATTGCGCAAGCTGTCATGGGTCAAAAAAAAAAAAAAAAAAAATCTCAAAAACCTGCTGTGCTCGAAAAAAAAAATAAATACAGTTTTTGAATCATCATCACAAATGATAACATAAAGCCGTCTATGATTAAAATTTGCTATTGAGCAGTGTTACCACTTTTAAAATCTCACTAATGGGCTTCAACCTGAAAAAGCATTTTGAACCTGACTAGACACCTCATCCGGGTACAATCCATCCTGTCAGATATACGGGACATGATGTCTATGATGCTTGTTGCAACGGGAAGATAAAAACGAGGTGAAAATCACCCCACCATTAAAAATCACAACGTGGCCAGAGGGGTCAGTTAGACGGATCCGCGTCGACAGGCAAATCAACAAACCAGTAGAAGGGAGGAGTGTGTGTCAGAAGAATCTCACGCAATTAGGTCATTCCCAATAATTGGCTGCCAGACATTCTCATTAAAACCATCTCAAGTTTGAGGCCTTTGATGAGCCCACAGACCAAACGGAAATGGCTCAGTGAGTCGGCTCGGCACGCACACATTCGCAAATGATGGGAGTCAGGGTTTCCATTTTGTGGACACGAGCTGCTTCATTGACGAAACTGTCCAATATTCAGCAGGGTTCCAAAAACTGAATGAATGCAACATCAGTATGTCTTGCGTCACTCTTATGATGGAATATTTGGTCATTGTGATGATGAAGTAGCTAGCAGCTGTTATGTTTATACTTGTTTTGGTTATACACACCCTCTAGTTATGACACACAATGACCTTGGTGGTAATATGCTAAAGAGTTTGGCTAAGTAAACCTTGCCTGAAGTGAACAATTATAATCAGAGTGTAACTACTAGATATTTACTGGATATTTACCAGGACATGATGCTACATGCGATATACTGTATGCATTAAATAATGCATTCTAATTGGTGAAGGAGCATGTGGTTCAGTGCCTATTGGACTGTGCACCCCCACCATCGGGTCGGTGGTCGGCTACTTTGGACCAGGCCACGGCGGGCTGCAGAGATGAAATTAAAAAATGCAGGACTTCAGATTTTTTGGTTATTCGAGTCTGAAAAATATTTCATTTTGAAAAGTGAGTGGCTTCTCTCCATTACAACGATACTGATTGTCATGGTCGCATTACGCTAGTATTAAACCCACCAGATAGCGGAATGAGAAAATAACAGACCACGTACGAAGCCCGTTCTGCACATATTCATATGTAACGGTGTTGCACAATCAGGATATAAAAGAAAAGTAGTAGTATTCTGCTACAGTTAGAGAAAAGAAACATGTAACAAGATTGCATTTGGTAAAAACTGGTGGATTTATATGATTTCCATGAAACTATTGTTGTGTCAGGTCGGTGAAACAAAGCCATTGAATTTTGTTGTTTATTTGAATAAAACCATGTCAACGCAGACGCTAACAAGTGCACACTCGAGACAATTATCAGCTTGCTCTCTCGCAACTTAACGGCCTGCCTGGGCCCCAGTGGGGCGATAAGAGGTTTCCTTTAATTTCGTTATTGTTGTACTTAATTGGAGAACTTTGCTTACATTGCTTTGCCCTCTCCAAAATAAGAGCCGTACACATAAAATTGCCCCATCGACTCAAAAAGAATCGACTGCACACCATCAACATCACATTCAAATCATCGGAAAAGCAACGTCGATATGACCGATTCCAATGAGTTTGTAACACAACAAATATGCTAGATGTGTGTGCCTATAATGGCTGCACAATTAATGGTGAGTAAAATAAACTTATTTAAGGCAACTGCTTATGGAACAGAAGGAATAATGCTGTGCAGCAAATGGATGGCATGATGATTTTTAACGTTTTATACGGACATAAAAGCCTCGCCATTAACACCTCACAAGTGTCAAGCAGCAGCACTTTTAACAGCCAAGAGAACAGCTCTGAGGAACCCGGTTATGGCTTTTAATGCTGTGTAAAATGTCAGTATTTAAAGTGATTCTTTAGGTTTTATCTTTTTAATGGTGAGGCAGCAACCATTTACTGTATGTAGGTGGGAAGTCTAACTATTTCATCTTTTTTGCTGCTTTCTCAGGGCATTGATTCAATCACAACTGAACTTTTGAGGTTGTCCAAAAAAAACAAAAAAAAAACACGAAACATGATATAGTGACCATGCTCCATTCTAGGTACGATGCACCTTTGGTCATGAACGGAGTTGTGTTTGCAGCAAACGTTTTGGTATTATGACCAAAAAGTTCAAACTTTTTTTCATGGAAGCATAAAGAAAATATGCAAAATACGTTTCAGAAAATGTCTTATGGGCTCTTTTCTTATATGATTAAAAAATGGTATTTGAACAGGGGTGAGTAGAATTTCTTTCGTACTTTAATATCCAGTTTACACAATCGTTTTATATTTTAGTCATTTCTTGCATTCAGATCCTGAACGCAAAATTTGCCCTCGCATTTTGCCAACTGTTCTTTTCACTGTATGGATTGCCATGGAAAGTTCTTATATTTAATATAATTTCCATGGTAATTTTAGACTAATGATAGATTTTATTTCAGCACAGAATGAAATGCTTGAGGCAGGAAAAAAATAATTAAGAGAACCCACGACCATATTCTGTACATCAAGTGATTTAGATAAAAAAAAAAGTCTGAGAGAACAAGTAGCCCTTGGGACGTTGTAACAGCGTTGGACCTCTAACAAGACAAAGAAAGATCAATCTGCTTTCCTGCTTTGTCAATAAAGACAAGTCCACCGTGTATAAAGAAGCGCCCGTACTGTGGACTCTCCTCAGGGAGTCAATCCAGCAACAATCAATAGTTCCAAAGAGAAGCAACGATGCAACACTTTGCTCACACACAAATACGGACGGGGTCCCTCCCGCAGTGGCTTTGGAGACCAAAGAAGTTAATAAGATTAAAAAAAAAAAAAAAAAAAAAAAAAAAAAAAAGCAAACGTATTCGCCTCTAGTCACTGTCTCGCGTGATATCCACCACACAACATTATGTAACCACCAAAAAGACTGACAACACATTTTGTCATCCAATACGTTTAAAAATTTTCCTTGATCTGTTTTAGGTTGTATATCCACCCATCAATTATCTGTGACGGTTAAATTCTATGATATGCATTTTTTTGTTTTTGTTGATCTGAATAATAAATTAATTCCACTGGAGATGAAATTATGAATGTGACTGAAACTTGATTTACCTTAATTTTAAGAAAACTAATTTTTTGTTAAAAAATAAATATTCAAAACCCAGGGGGTCAAGCAAATAAAAAGAAAACCATTCACATTGTATCAAGGTTTACCAGTATCTAGCAGTTGCCCAAAAAAAAAAAAAAAAAAGAATACTTTCATTCCAACATATTTAACGTCTAATGTCCTTATCACTTGCCATTTTGGTGTTCAGCACTGAATTAATGAAAAAATAATTGTATCTATGCTTATATAATACAGATTGCATCCGTGCATTAGTTAGCCTTGTTAGCCCGTTAGCATTAGCAACAGCTGTTTACAGCAGTTATTATGCGCATATCGTGTTGTGAGCTATTTGCATATTATAGAGTCACCTAATGAAACAATTTGTTGATCCTTGCTTAGTTTATTTGGGTGAATGTGGAATTTGTGTAAAAAATGATGTCGGCTTACCTTGTACGTTACGCAGTATAATTCATTTTGATGGCCACTAGATGGTGCCATTGCACTGTATTTTCTTATTTCGTTTTGGGCAGTAGTAGACACACAACATACACAAAGTCACTCAATTTGCTTCACATAATTAAAAGTGTGGACTCACACAAGCTGCAAACTGCAGGTAGTACAGAATCCAATAAATAGATTTAAAAAAATCCATAAGATCCATACTACAGAGTTGGGGATGAATGGGATCCTATTTCAACTGAAAGTAAAAAGGCCTGCGATTGACTGGGTGTAGTCAGCCTTTCTATCAATGTCATGTGGGATTTCCATCAACTCCTTGAACCTTGAACAGGATAAGCATTATAGAAAATTCAAATATTAATACAGGCTGTCCCAAAAATCACTACAGACTTCTTTGTTTTCTCTTGCTTTTCAGGTATCATTTGGACAGATGTGAGTGTTGTCCCCAACTGGAGTTCACACACCACTTTAAGAAGCTTCATGGCCATTGCTTTTCCCAATATACGTGTAGTGGTCCTGTGTGGTGTTTTGGAGAAGACAAGAAATGGCCAGCACCCGTGATTTCACACATTTTCGTGAGACGTCACCTCATCTCACGTTTGAGTGGCACATCTTTAACTCGCTCGTCCGTTACGTTCTGCTTGATATCGTAGGAAGATTACACTTTCGTCATGCATGCATTGTCCTGACCTATTTCAACCTGAGAGAATATGCCCTCCTCGCCTTCAATACCTCCACATTTTATGAGTTTACACACATGGACGATATCCTTCTGACACAGAGAACGAATGCAAGACAAAGAAAGGTGGAAGTTAATGCGTACAGAGCAAAAGTGAAACAGTCACCTCACAATTCGGACAGAGGATCATAATGGAAAACACTCATTCAAAATATCACAATCATTTAAAGGCAAACATTAACAAACATGAGCGAGACTCATTAGCTTAGCTAGTTAAGATTACTTGTGCCGCGTGTAGACACCTGTAGTAAAGCGATTTTTAAGAAATTCAGCTGACACATTATTCAAAACTTGTATCCGCCATTTCTATATAAGAGACCCCAAAATATGATAATTAACAAAATTTGCCATTAATCCTTTCATTATGTGTGGTATACTCGATCACCAAATGCCATTGACAATAATAGCGAACATGTTTGACATTTACGATTGTTGGCCCAAATGATTTTTCAAGCAGATGGAGGAGGAAATGTCGCTCAACATAACCCGCACCATACGATAATCAGTCAAGATAATCTTTAACCAAGACTTTGAACGTCATCCCACTTATCAACGCGTCTACCATGCTTTTCCAAGGAAAGGTTTGGAATTTTGAAACTGATTAAATTTTTTATCAAAAACCCCCCAAAAAACAGTCGCATGATTGAGAGTTTGAATTGGGCAGAGTGATCTGGCAATCCTCAAATGTGCCCATTATCATTGATAACTCAGAATGTGTCCAAGCCTGAGCTGCCAAATGCTTTAGAAAAAAATCCCCCCAAAAAACGCTCATTTGGAGACAATCAAAATGACACAATCAGTTTCAATCAATGATTGACGGTGCTGCAGGTGTTGCTTTCAAACCGGACCAATTTGAAGTGGGACCCATTGATGAGTGCGGGTCTCCCGGAATGTTCAGCACGCCTTCTCGGCCATTAACGACACATCAATCACCATTCCGTTGGCACATTGGGAATATGGTGTCATAATAAGTTTGGAAATGACCATTTTGGTGTATGTACATGCAAATGACAAATAATTCTGCGGAGTGCTTAGCTCAAATCTATGCCAACTGAGTGAGTATAATCACCAAAGAGAGAGGTGGAAGGGTGTAAAAATTAAATAGATATTGCGAATAAGAAGGTGGATAAAGTTAATGAATACACAGTTTCAGAGGAAAGCAATTCATTCTGAGGATTTTGTTCAGAGTCTGACTTTTGTTTAATTTTCATGAGGGCACACCTTTAAACAAAAATGAAACCTTTGCTCTTTAAAAGTTTGGACTCGGAAATAATCCAAGGCCAAAGAAAACAATGGCAACAAAATAATGAGTCTGTTCTCACCACATGTGAGTAGAGTTTCCTAAAAAAAAATAATGACATCAAATAATACAACACTGACATTTTGGAGCATACTTTTGCAGTGTGATAAATGCAAAAATTGACATTTGATCAAACTTATTCTAAAAAATTACCCGGTTGTCTCAGACAGTTTTCAGAGCAAAAAATGATGTTCAAGCCACAATTTAGTCTGAAATAAGCAACTAAATATTTTGTGGGACACTTAAAGACTTCTCACTGTATGTAGCTTGATCAAGCAGAAATGTGCCCAATTGGTTTCCTTTAGGCTAAAACGTAAAACAAATACTTAATGCGCCATGTGGAACAATCCTTTTATGAACATACTCATTTGGAAATTATGCAAATTCTAATCTGCATGTCGATGGTATGTGGCCTTCCAAAAGTGGGGGTTTGTAACTGTATGGTGAGGATATGTAACATGCATTCTTTGAGGCCATACAATACATATTTTATGCACGGTGCAAAGTCTCTCTAAAGCGATGCTGCGGGAAACGAGCTCTGAATAAACATTTCTAGTGAGTCTCAATCCCGTTACTTATTCCACCATTTTGCCTTTGCTACTTTACTCTCTGTCACATAAAAACATCCATTTGTCTCACTTGCTGCAGTTTTGCGGGAAGACATTTATTTTCTCCTAAGTGAACGTCAACGCTTATGCTAACGATGACGCTTAAAATAGCGCAGAGCACCGAGTGGCAGCATCAGCAGTGCATGTGAAACAAGACCTTATCCACTCTCACGTGTACGGATGAAGGGAAAATACTTTCAGGTGTGAAACCAAAATCAACATTATGGACTTTCTGCCTCCATTAGTTTGTTGACTTGCAGTGACCTTGAGAGGGCTGCTAAAGGAGAAAAAATGCAAAATTACACCTTAAAGCAATCCACTTGTTTGTTAAGTTACTACAACTATTTTAAGGGACTGTATTCCAGTGGCGGGGCGTGCATTTCACACGTAGGCCTTCAATGAAGTCCTACTTAGTCCAACTTGAAATTAATCCCCCTCATATTACCATCATTTATGGCACCACAGCTAGACAAATAATATATAGAAACACACTTACACAGTACTAAGTGAGTCTTGGACGACCTAGCGGCTCTTGAAAGCTTCGTCTTGAAAATGACCTTGCTTGTGTATCCTTCGACCATTGTGGTTTAAAAAAGCAAGAATATATTTTAGATTTTCGAACGGTCGTGTTGATTCCGCAGAGCGCTTGTGAAATCTGCCTGGCAACAGGAGCTAGCTGAATTCTGATTGGGTAAAAACTCTCATGATCAGGATTTCTTGATTATGTTAGGCCAACAGAAAAGGCCTTGAAGGCCTTGACCGCTCACCACTGCTGAATGCAAATGGTAAAGTCCCAGTCAGATGACTTTACATCATTTTCTACTATAAACCAGAAAACAGCCCACTTGTACATTTACAACACTGATAGGCAATTTTCACTTTTGTAAAAAGAATCTCGTCCCATTTGAGTCATTCCAAGGATTGCTCCCACATTCCAGAATGCAAATGGTAGAGTCCCATTAATCGAGTTTTACATCATTCTCCATGAGCAGAAAGCAGCGTACAACTGTAATGTAACTACCATACTAAGGAAAATTAAAGAAGAATTTTTTACATTTATTAGAGGAATTCATTTTTCTTTCTCATTTTAATAATTACCAGATTGTTCCCCCAACCCAGAATGCTAATAGTCCTTTTCATTAAATGCTTCGTCATTTTCCATCAGCCACAAAATAACTCATTAGGCCCTATTTTTGTAGCCAGTGCAAGTCGAGTGCAAAGCAGAGTCTAGCGCATGGGGGAAATTTTCTTTCTTATATTATTTTGGTTTGTGCCGTTGCGGAAGGTAACACAGCTGACTTGGTTGCTGTGCAATAGAAGTGTCTCACTTCATACATTTTAATTTCAGGCACACGGTGTACATCACGGGAGTCCATCCATGAGATCGGCACATGCAAAGTACTTTTAAAAGGGAACTGCAAGAAGGTTTCCACTTGCGGATGATGCAAAAAGTTGGCCGCTGATTTGTGGGCACTTGGAGACGTCTACCCTCAACGACGTGTCCATGTGTCTTTTCTATTTTTGTCATTATAAAATTAATTCCCCGTCCCAGAATATCATGGTGGAGACCCATTCCTCTCATCCCATATCATTCCCTCAGAACCACGCAAAGTAGTGCCAAGATCAGTTTGAGATGAGACCAAACGCAAGACACGAAAGAGATGCTTCCCAAAAAAGCAGTTAAATATTTGTTTCAATACATGGATTATGAGTCACTCAAGGCCAGGCGTGGGCAAACTACGGCCCGGGGGCCACATGCTGTCCCTTAAACCTTTTAATCCGGCCCGCCGAACTTGAAAAAAATTTAAATGAATAAGCCTTGTTAATGTTTTTTTTCTAAATACTGTGGTTTTTGAAAGACATATATATTGTTGTAATGCTTTTGTTAACTTTCATTTAAAATTAAATGTATTTTTTTTCTCTGATGAGGTGAGGTTACCAAAACACTCCATCCATCTGCTCCTGGTCCGGCCCCTGTGTCAAATTTTAGAACCCATTGTGGCCCGCCAATCAAAAAGTTTGCCCACACCTGCTCAAGCAAAGGTTATCAAAAAATGTACCTCCATGTTTTTTTTTTGTTTTTATTTTTGTTTTTTTATCTGTTAAAAATTCAACCTTCTGCTATCAACAAAATTCCGTTCACTTCGATTTTTCATGAAAGATTGTTTCCAAAAGGATGCCAAATGCTAAATAGCTCAACCACCAAGGTACTTTTGAGGTTTCACTGGGCCACCCAGTAGTCCATGGGTCAAACTTTTCGAAGCACTGCTCTGATGTCAAACAGCACCAATGTGACTTTGAAGAATCTTTGCAACTACAAACGACGCGAGAGGACATTTGAAAACCGTCCTTTCAAAAGTGCTCTCTCTCGCTCGGAGACAAGTCGACAAATCAGAGGCGACATGAAAGCCTTGCTTGCCTTTGAACGTGAGTCATTAACAGGAGCCACCTCGGGGATTCAGTCATGCCTACACAACAGACCAATTGAAGTGAAATCAACACACGCGGTGTGACTTTTTAGTGTTTGGTGCACGTCTCCGGTTAGTTGGTTCGCAGCGGTCTCCAGCTGCTTGTTTGCTTGCCTCAATTCCTTTTGCTATTTAGACAGTTATGCCCTTTGAGACTGGCGCAAAGCTGCGGGGAATCCAAAGAAGGCTGTCTGATTTGTTTGGCATATTGCTTGCCTTTAGTCTCTGACGATGGCACACCTTTCATAAGAGCTGAAGAAAATTTTAAAATGTTGATTAAAAGCAAGCGATTTTTTTTTATGGATTCTTTAGTGACTCGTCCACAAACGTATTCGTTTGGCCAGAGAATACTACAGACTAAGAAAGTAAACTATTTCAGGCTTTCGTGTTATTCAGCCAACTCACACAAACAAAAGCATTACCAACCTGGCAGAGGTAATAAAGATTGAGCAATGAAGATGGACAACAAGTAGCTGAACGAGAGAGAACAAAGGAGAGGGTTCGAATGGATTTTTCTGTTTTAACAGAACACGTCACGTGTTGCCTCTGCACAGGCGAAAATCTATCGGCTAAATAATCCGTCATCAACTGTGAACATTCCATTCAATGCTCCCGTGGCCGGTGCCTGGTAGCCCAATTATAGGTGGACTTTAGCACTCTATGTGAGTGAGACCAAGTACTTGAAACCGAAAAGACCACTTATATCAATGGAACTGACTGCGAACAACTCATTGCCCTTAACCAGTATCAATCCTCCATCCATTTTCTAAATAATGTACAGCAATAAAAACAAATATTCCTCGAACCTGACATGGTGGCCGACTGTTTAGCAGGATGGCCTCACAGATCAGAGGTGCAGGGTTTGGTTCCCGGCTTTCCTTCGTGGGGTTTGCGTTTTCTCCCTGTGCCTGTGGTTTCCTCCCACATTCCAAAGACATGCATGGTATGTTGATTGAGCCTTCAGAATTATCCCTAGGTTTGAGTGTGAGCGCGGATGGTTGTTCGTCTCTGTGTGCCCTGCGATTGGCTGGCAACCAGATCAGGGTGTACCCCGCCTACTGCCCGAAGGCAGCTGGAGCTGTCGTAACTGACCAGTCATTAAAAAAAAAAAAAGAAAAATGAAAAAATCCAACTGACATTGTTGGGTATTACATTACATTATCATAATACTTTGAACTGCCTAAAGGTCGAATTACTTTTGTTGAGAAAAGGCATTCAGCTACCTCCTGACCGGAAGATTACAAGTGCCAATGTTTTCAAGATAATAAATGGAAAATCTCCACACTTTGTGTGCAGTTGCTGACTGATACGAAGGGATAAAATCAGGAAAACGGGCAGATAATCTGACCAGACAGTTTATCTCTAATGCACTATAAATGTCGTTTTTTTTAATTTTTTTTTTTATAATTTATTCATATTTTAGCTTCCATTTGCTTGTACGTCAGTACATCAAACGAGTGTCAGAGCTGTGATTTCGCATTAACTGAGAAGGTATATAATGATTTTCCATTGCAGGCGCTGAATGATTAAAATCTAAAAATAACACTTGGAGAATTGAGCGGTGAAAGTGTTGTTATTTGATTTGAACTACTTCACAGAACTACTTGAGCTCGCCACATTTTATAGAAGCACGCTTCCCCTTGAATTACATCCATTATGGATGAGCCTCAGAATTTATACCATTGCCAGCTTTGAATCCCGTTGCAGGGAGAAGGTTCCACTTGAAACTTTTCTGGATGCCAGGGCGCTCTGTCTGTTGCATCAAAAAGATGTACACGTTTGTATGCTAGAAGGATGGTGCGGTGGCAAGTGGTTAGCACATCTGCGAACCACTCGCAGGTTTGAAACCGGGCTGCAGCTTTCCAGCTTCTCCCTGCATATTCCAAAACCAAGTTTTTTTTTGTTTGTTTTATGACTTAAATTATGTAAAGGTGTATAAATGGTTGTTTGCCGATATTTTTCCTGTCCTGTGATTCTCCGCCGACCAGTTCAGGGTGAACCCTCTCTGCCTAAGTTAGCTTCCTCCAGCACAGGAAAGTTGTTGCAGAAAATGTAATGGCAGCTGCAAATGAATTTCTCTCTTAATTTTATAGTAATGTCTGCATAATGTAACATTTAATTACACACAAAAAATGGTGAATTAATCCTGACTTCACTTGGGGTTTATGAAGGCATTTAACATTCTGTTAAGCAGTAAGTGCCACATCCAGATTTCATATTCCGGGGACAGCCTGAGCACTTTTAGTATGAGAGTGCTTGGCTGGAGAGTGTCAGTTATTTGTGTCTGGAAGGGAAGACGACTATCCAAGCAAGCTTCTAAAAGCAGCTAATTAGCGCTAAAATGAATGCCCAGTGGGAAGTGAGCTGGGGTTGAGTCCCATCTGGCCCCTGCTTGGCACAGATAACAGCTGCAAGAAGCCCTCGGTCTCGACACAAAAATATGTATGACCTATGCATACGTCAGGGCAACTTTTTTTTTTTTTGCTAGAGCACTGCAATACTAGAACTACCGATCTGTTATTCAATTTTGAGAGTGCCAAGCAAAACGGAACATGATCATCTTTGAAAAGGCCGAATTTGTGGGACTGTAGTGCCGAATCACTGAGCCGGTGCATCAATCCACCGTGTCGACTGCAGTCTGTGAAACGAAAATAGTCGAGCTTTTCACGGTGGGCGTTTGAACGTGGACGGTGCAAAAGTGATTACGTTCCTGTCAGTAGACGAATATTTACTCCAACAGACGGCCACTGTCGGTGCTGTCTTAATCCACCGATCTGGGGCCGCAAAAATAGATAATTACGCCCCACCTTGTTGCCAAACATTGACTTCTCCTCACTTTTAAGTGATTCGGGGGGGCTTGGCACAGATACTCACGAGTAGAAGAAAAAATATGGTTGGTAATTCAACTAAAATGTCATAGACAGCAAGTTGAACTCAAGCTTCTCTTTTCTGGCAACATCTTCCAAATTCTGTTTGTGAGGCATGCTTAAAGACATCTTTTTGATAAAGCTCGTGGTGAATGCTGGCTCGAGCTTGTTTTGAATTCCCTTCGTTATACTGCCATAGGCCTCGACTGCAAGGAGATTTCCCATGATGCACCTTGCTTTCTTCCTCTGTTTTTGTTTCCAATTACTTTCTCCCCTGTCATAGATACTCCTGGCTCTTGTGTAATAGTACTAGAATTTGTTTTTAGAAAACAAAAATTCCATTTTTGTCGATTGTCTTTTCTTTTTCTGTCAAACCAACTAGATGAGCCCGACGGCCGCCCATCTTGATTGCATCTGAGTTGTAAGCCTGTTCACGTTTTGCTTTGGGGACTTGCCGTCGTGTGTGTTCATTTTGTCAATTGTCAGCACAAAAAAGAGAAGCCACGTGCTGGACCAAGACCGCTTTGCTGGGATTTGGTTCTCTTGAGCTTGATGCGTAATAAACCGAGAAGAAAAAGGAAAAAGCAAAGGTTTCAAAGAACATTTTGGAACCGCTGACGTTCTGCAAGTTTTTGCGACAAAATGGGACTGAATTGTGAAATTTTCCATAACATTTGAGGATGATGTAATCAGGGACAGTGTTGCCACAAAAAGCAAGTTAGTTGCTTTACTGATGAATTGCTTTAAAAAGTTAATAAATTACATTACAAGTTACTGTAATAGTTAAATTCAAGAGACATCAACATCCCTGCTTAACAAAAATGACATTTAATTCTGCCACTTAATTGTATGTGCATTTTATCAGTGAAATTTAAGAATCAAATTTGTATTTAATAAATTTAGAACAGAGAGAATCTTTCTGACTTATCATGATGATTTGAATTTAAAACGAGTCTTGTGTGACTCTTACTTAACATAAGCAGAATTCAACATTTCTAATTACCATTATTTCCAAATGTAACAATTAAATTTGGGGACTTCCTTCACTGACACAATCTGTTGTGACTTTCTCTTTAAGCTTCACTACAAACCGCTCTGCGATTTATGTTTTTTTTTTATGTTGTTTTTTGACGTAATGATATTTATATCCATAACCTCTGTCGACAACACACAATGTGGAATATACCTTGTCATTTTTGTTTCTAGCTGACACAAACTCAAAATAGTGCACTGTACTGTATATGTGAGTATTGGCAATGCGCTGAAAATGATAATGTTACTCTCTCAGAACTCTCCCACAATGCCTTTCACCACCTTCAAGCTGTATATAGAGAGTTTTATTTTCTTATGTGCTCTATAATTTATATAGTAGTTATTTGTTTAGTGATTTTTATGAGTACTATGTTGTTTGGACTTGCATGTGATTTTACTGGGAAACTTTGCAAACCAGCAAATTTTCCCATTAGTTTGGTTCAGACCAGAGTACCGACCAGTGGAGACAATTCCTTCTTTGTATTAGGTAGATAATTTTTTGGGGGGGGGTCGACTAGAAAAAAATAAATACAGAGCCAGAGTTTCAACTTTTATCTCCAGACATTAACATCTGCACCAGTTACAATCCTTGAAAACAGAGTACACAGTGATGTAGTGCAAAATGGAACAATCCTCAAAAAGGAAATATAAACATTAGAGAGAAATATAGGTAGGAGTCACCAAAAAACTAGTGTGCATGCATGTGTACCACTGGGCCAAACAAGACAGCAGGTCAGAAAGACCTCTCCAAATATTTCCGTCCTGTTGGAAAGTAAGCAGACAAATTAATTGGCATCAAGCAGTGCCCACCATCTTCATTCGGACTCATCCAAAGTTGCTTTTGAGAAGCAGAGCATGCCGAGGCAAAATGAGCCGAATGGGGTCAGGAGGTGTCTACTTTGTTCACCCGCAGGAGTAGTTTGCTTTCATTTCTTACACTTCTATGGCTGTAAATGTTCCGCTGCATATCATTTGCTGTGTTTGCCGCCCGAGATTCACGTAACAAACATAATTTCAGGGGAAAAAAATGAATTGTGTTACATTATTATTTAAACAGTTTTAAATAACTCAAATATATCTTGAAAACAATACAATAATAAATACATTTCTATTGATTTGCTCTTGGTTACATGTCCAACAATTATAAATAAAAGATTTTCCAATACAAACAGGAACATTCCCATTATTGCAATTTCAATTATAATTACTGACTCACAGATGTTTGCTGTAAATAGTGTTTTATTTTTAGCATAACATGTTATGAATTATATTACGTAACAATGCTCATGAATTCAAATTGACTAAACAGAATTATCAATTTCAAATGATCATGAAAGCCACCCAATAACATCTGTTTATTATAATATAATAATTGAGGCCTTGGTGGAGGTCTGCCAAGTGCTGTGCTAACGCAAGTTTGTGTTGTGACTTGGAGGCACGATCAGATGAGCTGCATTGGGAGGTGATGACAAATTTCCGTATGTCGTAACTGTGAAATAGTGTGAGACCATTAAAACCCCCTCATCGACCACACCCCCCCATCTCGACATCTGCCTCGCCAGGTGTGGTTCGTATAACCTCTTCACACTTCTCCTCCAGGAAAATAACAAAGCTAATTGATATGGCCCCAGAGTTCAAACTCCCCAGCAAGGTTGTTTTTTGTGTTTTTTTTTTCAGGTCCTGCTGAAAGAAAGCATTGTTTTGCTATTTTTAACCCGGAAACAATTCGCTGACTCTTTTTCAAGGTGTTGCAGCTTAACATAAATTGTCATCAGACAACTCTACAGTTAAAGAGCTGAGAACTTGACCCTTTTTTGACGGTCAGTCCTTTATCTCCGTACGGTTCTGGCCTTGACCCCCCGGCCTTATTCCCCAAAAATTTCGGCTCCCGAATGCCCAATAAAAAACCCCCCCAAAAAAAACAGTGTACGTGCATTTCTCCACCACGGGAGAGATGCTAACGCCAGATGTTTATTTAAAGATCGTTAGCTTTACTATTCTAATGCGTTTACCTTATTATGGACTTATTATGGTCTTTTTTGTCTCCTTATTTTTAGCTTCCTTCATCTTCTTCCTTCTTCTCCATGAATGTACCCAATGCAAATAACTACACACAGTTGGTGTTATAGGATTTGTGATATTGGCCTCCCCTCTTGTAATGGTGTTCCCCAGTAGCAGGTGGGAGGCGCGGGTTACGTGATGTCAGAATAAGGAAATACAGGCACGCTTGAACATAAACTGCTGTTTCACGTCTCTTTCAACACAAACAGTTGGTAGTGGCGCTTTTGACGCGTTAAATTTTTGTCGTTGGCCCATTTCGCAAGTAGGTTCATCACATGCATGAGAGCCAATTTGTGGGCTGGACTAAAATCCACCTCCGGCCTTTGCTAATTGAATCCTTGTTGAAAATGTGTCACCCCTCTCCTACCGCCCCAAAAATGGGTGTCTGGCCCCGTTATAGTCAATATGAGGGTAAAATATTCAGTGTAATATATATCCATCCATCCATTATCTGTATCGCTTGTCTTCACTATACATAGGGTCGCGGGGGGTGCTGGAGCCTATCCCAGCTGTCTTCGGGCACCCTGATCTGGTTGCCAGCCAATCGCAGGGCACACATAGACGAACAACCATCCGGGCTCACACTCATATACCATTTAGAGTGCCCAATCAGCCTGCCATGCATGTTTTTGGAATGTGGGAGGAAATCGGAGACACATGTGTATGTATATATAGTTCATAATTAATGACAAAAGAGTCCATGATTAATTGTGATTAATCACGTTTTTCAACTACTATTATTTGCGAAGCTTATAACAGATATTTACTTGAATAATATCTTGGAATCGATGCAAAATCATCAAATATAAAGTACATTTAATTCAAAGACTGTTCTAATAGCTTTCTTGGATTCTTGAATACGATCTAAATGGAGACATCTTGACGGACATTTATTTTCTAAACATTTATTAAAACTGCCCACAAGCGCCACACTCCAGCAGTGTTGGTTTGCAAGGCCCAGTGGTAACTTGAACACGATGTTTTGTTCTGAGATGTGCTAAAGACAGCTAATATGGCACAATATTTGCAAAGTATGCAAATTATTTTTTTAAGTAAATCAAACTGAGTTAAATGAGTTAAAATATTTAACTGAGTTAAAAAAATTTTGGGGATTAATCACCTGAGTTAATGCTTTAATTTTGGTAGCCCTAAAATATATATATATATATATATATATATATATAGATAGATAGAGAGAGAGAGTTTGTGAGTGAGTGAGTGAGTGAGAGAGTGAGAAATGCCGCAAAGCATGATGGGAAAGCCTCATAAAGTTAGTATCAGTCTGCTAAGTTATTAACCGAAAGTGGTGTGATGTGTATGCATGTAATGTAGCATGAAAAATATAAATGTATCATACTGTATCTATTGCTTATAACACAGATGTCAAACTCAAGGCTCTGTGTTAAGACCTGGCCACAAAATTTTCTCGAGCCCGCAAAAGCAAATTACGTGCATCGACTTCATACTTCTTACTAAACTACCAAAATGCAAAATTGGAACCAAAACTTCTTTTTAAATAAATGTAATAATATTTGAGAAAACGGCTTTTACCGGCATGTGATTTCAAAGGTAGTTATGCATTGATTTGATGTGCATATGTTTCATAAGCCGAACATTTATTTTGGTTTACAGTCCTAACTTTCCCTTCGAAGGAAGCCTTAACTACGATGTGGCCTGAAACATAACCATAACCGCTTGTCAACAAATAACTGAAACAGTCAAATAAATAGATATGAAGAATAGTCTGCAGCATTGTATGTAGCATAAAAAAATAATAATTAATAATATATGAATATATAAAATACTAATATATTAATATAATCAAATAAATACTGTAGACCATAGATTTGATTATTTTATGCATGATTATCCAGTTGTCTTTGTGACAGCTGACAGTAGTCCACAGTCCATCATTGGACCTCATCGCCCTCGAGGTAAACATTTATTTTGTTACAAGAATGAACCGTGTTCCTTTTTTGGCCCCTCCTGAAAATATATTGGTGATGTTTCTAATTCATGTACCTGACTGCGCTCTCCCCGAGGACATCTCGCCTTCCCTCTTTTATTGATATTTATAGTGTGACGCCGTCTGGGGTGCAGGGCTCTGTGACAGCTCACTCTCCCGAGCAAGTTTGCTGGCAAAGCAATAATGTATTTGTCACCCGCTGCCAAATGTCATACGTGCCGCCGTTCGTCTTTTTCGCTTCTATTTTTTTTCTGCACGACGCAGCAAATACGCGGCCTACTTTCGCTGCGGGAATACATTGAAGTACGTTGCAGATGCGTTATCACGCAAATAATTGGCGCTGTGTTTTCGTTCATTAGTATTCAAGCGAGAACATGTCGGAATGTTTGAAATGATGTCGCAAAAAATAAGGTGCATCCAAGCAGAGAGGACTCAATTGAATATGCGATGCCTTGATGAGTGCAACAAAATCTACTTTCATTACAGCCAACCTTTTTTCACTTTGAGCCCTGTTGAATTATTTTTATATTGGTTGGCATTTAGACTTAGTGGACAGTGCATTGAGGTCCAAAATTAAAGCTTTATCAAAAATCTGCCCATTGCAAACGATGTTTTAGTTGTAATTCAAAATGGTTTATGACGAAACACCATTTCCCGAGAATTCTATCGTATGTATATAATAATGCTAAATAATGATGATTGTAGATTGGTGACAACTGCTGCACAGTTCTTGGGTTCTGGGTTTTGAAATTCGGCCATTAATTTTTGGTGTGGGGTTTACGTCGTACGTGGTCTGTTTTTTACTCATTTTACTAGTTGTGTGGCTTTAATATTAGTGGAATACGACAGAGAAAATTTTTCTCCTACCGTTTTTGAAATAACGACAGGAGGAGAGTGTTGAAATTGACAATCACAAAAAAAGTTGTATTTTATTCATTTAATTTTCAGTGTTTTAAGACTCCTTTCAATAATATATACTGTTGCGTGTCAAAGACAAATGTTTTGTTGTAATGCTTTTGTTCATGTTCATTTAAAATTAAAACATGTTTTTGCTATATAGTATTTGTATTTTTTTCTCAGATGAAGTGAGGTTTCCAAAACACTCCATCCATCTGCTCCTGGTCCAGCCCCTCTGACTAATTTTAGAAAACATTGTGGCCCACGAATAAAAAAGTTTGCCCACCCCGGGCCTAGAATAATAAATAAATCGGAAGTGCTCCAAGTTTTTTTTCTTTCATCTGTGCGGCCTAGTGGTTGGGGACTACGGCTCTGGGGCCCCTGTCCTGCATGTTTTAGATGTCTCCCTCCTCCAATACACCTGATTCAAATGTTCAGGATTGTTATTCCGTCTTCTGCAGAGCTTGCTTATTTAGCTAAAAGTGCCCTGCCATTGACTCACAATCAGTCCAGTTGACAGTGTCAAACTTGAGTATGCAGGGAGTGCTTGATAAAGCTCTGATATTGGATCTCATCAACTCAGCAGGTATATGAAATGAAGTGCCAAGTTTTTCTTAATGATATTCGTAGGTCGAACGGCAGAAATGGTGTCGTGCTATGTTCCTGCCTCGCGATCAGAGCCTAGATTCGACTCATGCCTCTGTAATTTCACTGTGGAATGTACATGTTCTGTAAATGCTTGTTTTTGTTTATCTCCAGTTTCTTCAACAAACGTTCAAGCCACTGCCCAAAGACAGCTGCGATAAGCTGCACTTGAGCACTCTGGTCCCAAGTCTAGATAAATAGGAGGGTAGCATTAAGAATTATAGCCATCCAAACGGAGCCAATCACATCACAATATCCTAAGCCCAAAATATCAGTTTTACAAAACAACCCCCATTTGTAAGTCATAATGCCAATAATACCAACTTCAAGTCAAATGGACTTCTTAGTGTTTCACTCTTTGACCAATTGCCTTCCCTCAGTCCTTAGAATCTAATGTAGAGCTCCCAAAATTACGTCTCAAGTAGGAAATGAGGGTATCCCCAAAAAGTGAGTGATGAATATTTGGAAACCGCAGTGACATACCGTACTCTGCAACACAAGCTAGCTGAATTCCAATTGGATAAAAACCCTCACCTAAAAATATAACACTGAGATATAATATGACATGGATGTGATTAATTGATGACTGACAAGCATAATTCCAAGGCTTGATAATTAAGTGCTGACTCGAAGACAGCTGTACAAAACCGTAGCGAGTGACAACTGTTGACGTCACTCTCTGCTTTTGGCATCAATCAGGCGTTCAGAAGCGCTAGCTATCTCAACTAAATCGGTGACTTGAAATAGATAAAGGACGAGGCCATTTTTATAGGGAGTTGGATGAGGGAAGGCCATCCTCAACGATAGTTGAAAAGAGCAGAACGATGAGGGACTTCCTCTCTAATGACTCTCAATGGAGTTAGAACCGTGACAATGATGGCATCGGTTTCCTCAGCATTCAAATGGAAACGGCGTGGTTGGCTCTCGTAAGAATATTTCACCGGTTAAAGAAAAAAAAAAAAGCCTGTCAAAAGCGAGACAGCCGATCCCATCTCTTTGGGCTTTGCATCTAATCGTTGAATAGATAAATTGTGATTTTGTGCAGATGCGTTAAACCTCTCGGCTCATTCCTGTTTCAAATGAAGCGTTTTAATTGGATGGATTAAATCAAAGAGTGCTCACACAGTATGCGGATAGTAGCGAATTTATGTCCAATTTGTCACCCAGTGGTGGCCGGTGGGTATTGCACATTATAGGCGCCTGGGGTCGTTTTGCAAGAGCCGAATGCGTGTTCCTGCTTGTGCCCTTGTTTTCTTTTGTGTAATCACAGATTGGTTTGAGCATAATTGGACAATCTGGAACCTCATTTTGCGATGAGCGCTAATTTACATTCACTCCACAGAATTGCAGCACTGTTCAGGAAGGAGTTTGGGATAAAAAAAAAAAAAAATAATAACAAGAGTGCCTTAAAGTTAGAAAAAGAAAAGTTAGACAGCCATTATCTGTGGTGTCAGCACATCATGCCATCCTTCTGGGCACCTCTCGAGACCTCATTTCAGTCAGAATAAAAAAAAAATACTCTGTTAGTGTGAAGTATTCCTGATGCGTTCAACGCATTGTTGTTTTTTTTTTCGTTCTGTTTCTTTAAAATTGACAGCCCAGCACATCTAAATATGAGACGGAGAATTAAGTTAGGTGCTTCGCCAAATCCCCGATTGATTAAATAATTGATTAAGTTACAAATTCCAACGTGTGTTTGTCCTCTATAATCCCTCCACAGATCACGAGTTACTCTGGAAAACAAGTAAAAACCATCAAGTGCAATGTTTGTTTTTGAGACTGTGTCACCCAGTGCACAGTAAATTAATCATCATATTTGTAATGAGAAGTAACCTCCATTAACCTGACAAACTGTTACGTAAATACTCCCATCCTTGCCAAGCTGACACTATATAGAGGAAACGTGTTGAACATTTTAAACAAATAGTGCCAATAATAAGAAACAATACTGTTACATGATGACATTTAATGATGTTTATGTGCCATTGCTGCCAACATGGGACAATATAAATATCTCGTCCAGTGTGGCAATGCATGCGTTTGAAATGTACGTATCGACAGCAATTAAGCCCTATGGCAGCCAATATGAACATGATCCAGGATAATCACTTAATAGCTTTTTTTGAGCCCACACACAAGAATAATTATGCGCTACTACAAGGTTATTGAAAAGCATTAATAGCATTTTTTTTTTTTTTTACCCGAGTCGGGTTGATCATCGTTGTTTTTCTGCTTTAGCAGTGAAAGAGACACAATGTGCTGCCAACCAAATGTCTACAACTAAAGAGAGGCAAAAATAGATGGCCTACTTTTTTTGGAGAGCGACAGCATTGTTCTATCACATTTCCAGTTGCAACTTCAAAAGGTATATTGACTAAACCATCAGATGCACCGTAGCTATAATAGGCAACCGATTTGCAATATAAATAAATAAATAAATAAATAAAATCTTCAGGCAAAATATTCCTAAAGAGTGAGCTAGAACCACCAACATGGAAGACTCAAAATGAGACTTTACATTTTTGGTCAAATAAATGAGTTCATTTCAAATTGGTGCTAAAACATTACAAGGAAAAACATTGCCAGTAAAGGTTTTATAATGCCGACGGTTTACTCTGGAACTTATTGTTTCTGTAGTTTAGGATTTTCTATTGTTTTTTCAGTTCTAATTTGTCATGTTTGACCTTGAAACTTGAACATTTTTTTGGGACAAACTATGAGCAATTTTGACTCCTAATTTACTTTTTCACACGCACTCTTGTGCATACTTTTCTAAATGGATTATCCAGCCTGATCTGCTGCTTTAACTGTCACAGTCAATTGAGTCTTTTCTCAAAGAATGGTAATGATACGTCCTAAAATAAACCGACATGTCACTTTGCATAAAGGAGTTCAAAATGTTTTTGACACGTCGCGCTCCAAAAGAAGCGTAAATAGGTCCAATAGGCTTTCTGGTCATAATTGCTAGGAGCCCTTCTGTGACTTGCCCACACAGTTAGTTGGCACGCTGGCTGCGTGTCTATTGTGCGGCTGCCATCGCGCAGCAAGTAACGTTTGGCTCGTTTCACTTCGCAGTGAGATAAAGCATTAAATGTTCTTCTAATCGTGCGAATGCAATAGTGGCTCCTGGACAACTGCAGAGGCTTTTGGATCATCCTCCCATTGTGTGTTGTGTGTTTGTTCTGCACAATGCCTGGCATTCAGCATCATTCGCCATCGGGGCCCAGGCCAGCCAATGGCGACAATGGCGATGCGCGTGGTGTGTGCGATTGCTGCACAGGAGCGCTCTCGTTTATGTTTGTGATGCTGGCAAATAGATCATGTTAGCTACAGCGCTTATCTGATTTGGTGATAGGTAACATGACACAAGTGACTCAAACTATGTATTCTGTTGCTCATGTCTGAGAACAAATGCAATCTTAAAGGCAAAATTTCTATACAGGGATGTTCAATAAGTTGCTTAAAGCATTGCAACATAGATGCTAGTTAGCACTTTTATGATGAGGATTCTTTTTGTTTTTTGATCTTCAAGTGGGAATGTCAAAAAACAGTTTGAAGCCTTTTTTATGTGGATGAGATTTCAATCTCATTGTGTTGCCATGTCAACCTATTCTGCCCAAGGCCTACAGCAGGCGTGGGCAAAATACGGCCCGGGGGCCACATGCGGCCCGCTAAACTTTTTAGTTTGGCCCGCCGAAATTGAAAAAAAATGAATGAATAAACCTTGTTAATGTTTTGTTTTCTAAATACTGTTGTCATGATCCGTTCTGTCATGCCATGTCTTGTTATTGTTTTCCCAGCTGAGTGGGCGTTCCCTTCAGCAACTCGTTCCCCGACTCGGGGCGTCATGTCTGGAAAGACGCGCCCTCCGGCCGCGCACCTGACTCTCGTCAGCACCATGATTGCGGGACTACAAAAGCTGACGACGCGGACCACGCGGCGTCGGAATATTCTCCTGCCTCGCTCACGTTCATGTTCCCACGCTACCAATTTTATTACCTTCTCGCTCTGCACTTTGCAGTTGACGCTTTTCTGTTTCTCGTTTTGGTCACGCTAAGGCTTTGCCCGTTTCTGTTTTCGTCCGTTGAATTGGTTTTCTCCTTGCCCGTCCGTGGCAAGCAATTCAAGTTTTTCCGTTCCTTGCCTTTTGCAAGCGCTTTCTGTTCCGCCGTCAGTTTTCCTTTTCCTGGTGTTTGTCCACCAGCGCTTTCCGTTGCTAGTTGTCGGTGCCTATAATTAATGATTGACTTGTGCTCTCTATTATAATAATAAATATCTTGTTAAATTACATCTTGCTTTGTCTGCGATTCTGGAGTCCACCTCGTATTTCCCAGCGATCGCCGGGAAATACGCTTGACAACTGTGGTGTGTCAAAGACATGTATATGTTTGTAAAACTTTTGTCCACTTTCATTTAAAATTAAATGTATTTTTTTTCTCCGTTGAAGTGAGGCTACCAAAACACTCCATCCATCTGATCCGCTGATTTTAGAACCCATTGTGGCCTGCCAATCAAAAAGTTTGCCGACCCCTGGCCTACAGAATTAGTGAGACAATTTGTTTAACCATTTATATTTCACATTTAACTTTGAGGTCCAGTTAAGTAGGTCTAAATGGTGTTAAGTTTTTTTTCCAACTTCCAATTGGTTGGTGGGTAAAATTGACAAACAAAATTCATTCTGCAATTTCTTTTCAGATTCCACAAAACCCGAGTCAGGTGTAGCAAAGCAGCCCCAAAAGCGTCTCATCAATGGATTTCAGTGAACATTGAATTTGTTTCTAAAACAGCAGGGTACCACCAATTTTCTCGATGTGTGTGTGTGTGCATACCTTACTCGACATACACACCGTATATAAAACATTGTATACGTGCTAAATTTCTAAATACGCGTATTTGGCCTTGTTATGATTCTTCTTCTAGTTGTAATTTTTAATGGTGAGTGTACGTCCCTCTCTATACTTTTTGTCATTCATAACTTGTCGTCAAACATTTCTTCACTCCTTTCATCCTTCCATTTTCTCACCTCCCACCCTCGTTCGATGCTTGCACCTCTCCTTCACACTCCCGTCCAAATGCTTCCTTCTCACGTTTTTATCCGTGTTTTCGTCACGGACTGCAGCGGAGCTCGCGACGCCGTCTGGGTCGCCTCATTTTGACGATGGCTAATCCCTCTGAAGCTATTTTTATGTCTCTCCCTTTTCTTTCTTTCTCGCACAGTAAGTGAGCCACCCACCCACAATGTGACATGAAACATTTATTCTTCCTTCACATTCACTCATTGGGACTTTGAAATGGGTGTAATTGAGTGTATCGTCCGCGAACAAGCTGGTGCAACAGAAACGGCAGCTTTCCTTCCATATGTTTGCTGCTAACTAGATGAATCAATTGTCTTTGTGAAGGTGGAAGTGTTATTTTGAATCAAATTAAGCCTTAAATCACGACATCCTTCACAAAGGTAGCATCGTTAAGTGATGTGTCCCGTCTTTCTCACTGCAGTCATGAATCATAACAAAAGATACAGCATTTTTGCCTTAAATACAGTGAAGCAGGATGTCAACGAAACTGCGCTTGCACACTTTGACATTGCATCCCACTTTAAGACAATAAGGTGGTGACATCAGAGCCAGCGTCTGGTCTGACACGGCGTTAACATAATTTTCTCAATGTGACAATATTTCAGGGATATTTAGTTTTCCTAAAAGTTATCCCTAAATATGGCTCCCAATATAGAGAAAAGTGCAAGTTTTGGGAGAACTGCGAAGCCTTGGAAAGGCTTATTTGGCACAAGTCTGGCTAGTCAACTGACTTTGTCGTGGGGATTTAACAAATTAATTCTATTTCCATTTATTTTAAGGGGAAAACGTGCTTTGGTTAGCGAACAGAATCTTGAAACAAAATACATTTGATCAACTGAGGTTCTATTGTATCAAATACTTGTACAGCAAAAAATGTCTGGGCAAGAGTTGAGTTAACTTTATATTTTGTTCAAATAACCATTTTAGAAAACTTAATTCAAACAACACACTACTACTGATGGTGCAACATTTTTTTTCAGTTGCAGGTACCACTTACCTTCTTGCCTCGTCTTTTTTTTTTGTTCGTCTGCTCCACTGCACACTGGCCCCACGCCTGTGAGTCAACGCTCTTTGCAAGTAGTATTGCACTTGGAAAAGACACTCCTTCCACAGCTGGGTTTCTTTCTCAGCTGTCTGTGGTAAACTCAGCAGGCTGTCGAACGTGGTCTTATCAAATATTTGGCCGTTCAATTTTAGCCAGTTCGTGATGTGACATTCATAGCGTCAGATTTCATTCCATTTCACAATTGTAATTTTATTTTATTTTTTTTTGTGATCCAGAGTTAGCATTTTCTTGAGATTTGACTCGATGAAGCAATAAATGAAGACATCAATTGCTGTTTTAATCATCTATTAACTGTGAAAATTGTTCGGTTCTAGCCTAATAATATTCATAATCAAATCCAACTAAATTCAGAAATGGATACAAGGAACATCAATATGCGTTCCAGGTGTCGCTGAGAATAAAGACAAGTCTTTGAACTCTGTACAGGCTGTCTTTGTTTATTAGATGTTCTGTACTTTGAAGTGACTAATATATTCTCTGTAGTGTCTTTAAAGGCAGATGGGGACATCACCAACATTCACTTTCAAATCTTGTGGTACATTTAAGGATCAAAACAATAAAACAAGAAATAATTTTTTTTAAATCACATTGTTCCATTTTTACCCATTTAGTACAATAGTGTAGTTCAGTTCCATTTTAAATCGTGATGAAAGAACATAGCAATCAATCCATTCCAGAGATGGAATTTTATTGGATAAATGTATACATCTGCAGAGGAACAATAGACACGATCAACATATTTGTGCTTTTCTTCTTTTTTTTGTAATGTTAATAGCAGTTTTGACAAAAAGATTCTTCACATCAACAGACTAATCTGTCATAGAGTTTTGAATACCGACATGCTCACAACAATTCAGAACCATTTTTTCTGTGTTTTGTGTGTATCAGAACAAACGTACGACACAAAATCTCACCCATCAGTTTCAAACAGAATGTGCCAAGGATGTGATTTTTCTCTTCTACTTTACAGGAAAGTCAAAGGCAGGAAAGAAGAGGAACCGCGGCTGTGTTTGCAGACTGGCAAAACTTCGGCTTACAAAGAATCGACAAACTCACATACACATTTTCATACTTCACACTTGACTTCATACGAGACTGTTGCAAGTTCCAGTCAAGAAAACCCTTCATCTATGGACCTTTGCAACCAAAGTGCGTGTTGGCCACATGGAAGACATATCACTCGTGGCTCTACGCAAAACGATTATGACCATGATGTACTTTTAGTGATGTACGATGTTCTTTTTATAGGACTCCATACTTTGTGCAAAAAGATCCGTAGTCGTGTCTACAAGGCCTCCGGGTGTCACTCTGCTGGATTTCGGACATGAAAAATGTATTTCAGATCATTCTGAGACATCTGTCAGAAGTTGTGTGAAAACTGCCCGAAAAGCTACCCCCGTCATGTTTGAATTGTACCGGCTGAACATACAATTTGGATTGTGACTTAATTAACGAGCATATATGCATAATAAATGCAGTCAACAATGGCTAATTCATAGTACAAAGTGTTAAGAAAGACAAGTAAAGTTGTGCTCTCCCTCTATGGCTTCAAAACCCTTTGGGGAAATCTTTACATCCATGTCTAATTGCTAACAAACAATGGTTGATTGATACTGAAAATTGAAAATCTCCCATGATGTGATAACTAATTTTAAACAGTAATAATGCTTAGTAATGATAAGGACAGTAAAAAAAAAATATTATTCATGGATATATATATATATATATATATATATATATATATATATATCCTAGAATAGAATCATTTTTGCAAAAGCTTCGACAACAGTGCAAGCCGATAAATTAGCCCAAGCAGCCAGAATCCCAGAATCCATTCACAAATTGTGGCGAAACTCACCCTTAGTAAAGCTGTGTTCGCCATCTGTCATCCAGCGCTCGCACGGCGCTCACAACTTCACTTTGAATGCCCTGTTTACACCGATGTCCAATGGCAAGCTCTGAGTTCATTTGCTGCACTATACAGTATACCGGTACCCACTGGGGGGGCGTGCCTTTAGCTCTTCTTTCACGCGCACCCTTCCCCTCTTTAAGGTGTGCAAGCTATCAACAGTCACGTCTGCCTTTCCTCTATATAAACAAATGCTCTCAGTCAGGCAAGCGGAGTCACACAGAAATATATATATATATATATATATATATATATATATATATATATATATATATATATATATATATACTGTTTAAGAATTGGCTTTCTTGAAACGTTAAGGGCAGTCAGAATCCATTACTTTGTTCTTGATTTCTCACTGACTCTCGGTTTCACTTTCTCTCAACTTTAAGGGTTTAGGCAGACTCATTCAGGTTCCATTACATTTTTCTTAATTTCTTCGTGGCTCCTGGTTTCAAGGGGTGGAATTGGGATTCTACGGGAAGCCTTAAACTCAATTAAATCACACTAAAGGGCCTTGAGTCAATAAGATGAGTCACAGTTTCTAAACGCCACACACTGCGATTTGTTGTTTACGCCCACACGGGATGGTTCCTTAGTGTCATTCGAAGCCATTCGTCATCGATTGTACAGCTTCCCCCAGGAGCCATAAATGGCCTTTCTTTAACCCCCATTGCTACACAACCTAATACCTTTTTATTTGTGCTCACTTCGGCGGAATAAGTGTATACATCATTCAAACTGTGGCACAAGTAACACAATTTAAATGAAATGAGGGCTGCATTTGTTGTAATGCACTGAAAGCAACACATGGAAGTGAAGTCAATGGCTTTTTGTGGCCTCTTCCAAACTGAATTAAAAGGTTCAAATCTTTTAACATTTAGGGGAGTCTGTCCACTAAAATAGAGCAGAAATAGAATTATTATTATTATTACTATTATTTTATTCCATTCGACTGATAAACAACGAGAATAATTACTGATCAATTAACTGATGCATTTGTATTTTGAACAATATTCTTTTTTCAGTAACATATGTTGGCATTTCTTTATTTAAAAAAAAATAAAATATTTTTTAGTAAATTCTATATTGATTTTCTGAGAATAAACAAATTTCATACCACTCAAAATGAGGTTCAAAAGTGTGAGTGACCTACATGTGCCCGTCTGCACTCCCTGCAACATCTGTGCATGCTCCTGATAAGGGAAACAGATTATGTACGTTCATGACACTTTGTTTATAAATCAGTTCGTTTTATGATAATGTCCAACTCTTGGCATGTTTTTAAAAATTACATACAACATTTTTGCCTTGCTCGTTTTTTCCTTCCTCTATTGATGCCACCTGAAGGCCTCTGGCCATGAAAATATGTTATCTGGGGACGGTTTCATGAATGATTGATCGCTTTTTGTTGCAGAAATCCCACAAATAGGGAAAAAAAAGGAAATATATAATATTACGCAGCCACTCTACCAGACGGCGTGAACTGCAATACTATCAAATCCTTTTTCATAAATTTCATTACATCAATGTACATTTTTATCAATTCATCATTCGTGTCAATGTTTTCAGTCTGACGGTGGCAGCATTAGAACCAGGTCACAATTTATTAATATGGAAATAAAATATATATTTGATGGGTTATAGATTTGTATTTAATGTTTTCCTTCGATTCTTGATCGAACAACATAAATATTAAATGGCAGTAGCACACATTAATGGCTACAAAGAAAACCAGTAGATTTGATTATGTACAATGAATATAATACTTAATATGAGTAGATTTATGTTATTTATTTACATATGATACATTGCTTTCTTGACTTGTAAAAGAAAAAATAAATCAGCATTGAATTTGTGTTTTGCAACTGTATGATATAATAAATCTACACCCAAAAAATGGGGAAATGAACAAGATAATTGGGATTCTTTCTCTAAAGGTCTTTAGGTCGAAAAAAAAATAAATAATCTAAATGCTATTAACAGCATGGGCTTTATTTTCTATTGAGCAATAAACTATGTTGTCTTACTTTTGTGCATTAAATCGCAACTTGTTTCAGTGTAATCTTTGCAATTTACAACAAGCTTTGATTGACTTTACATTGTGTTTGTATTTGTCTCCAAAGACAAGTGTTATATATGATTGATATCTGCTTCTATGAATAAATCCTCTGAAATGCATTTTTTTAAAGGCAATTTTTGAAAGATTTTGCTCAGTTAAATGTTTAGATTGCTCATCTATACAAGCAAACAGTCGCTTTTAATTTTATCTTTCAATTTTAGCAGGCCTGCTTAGACCGGTGGGGGCACCAAGAACAAAAAAGTGATTTAATTTGGTCAACTTATTGGAAAACACGTGGAATACTTGTCCCGTCAATAGTGTTTTTGTCAGGCTGCATTAATAACTGTAAACAAGAAGCACATATCAGCGCTGTCACCAGAGCCCTTCATCAATAACTATTGATCAGCTTGTCAACAGTCAAGAAAGAACTGCATAACCTAATCAGGGGAAATTAGTGCTCGTTCAACAACTGCCCCTGATTGTGCTTTGATAACCCCAAGAATAGTTAGTGTATGTTACTAATGATAAACACGAGTAATACAAAAGAAAACACTTGTGTGGGTGGATATGCGCTCCATCAGCACTTTTATTGCGCCCGTGTTTTTCTCTATGATTTGACCATCAAAACCTACGCTTTATTGCCCATCTCGGAAATTGCTCTGCAGGAGCCAAAGCAATTCACGGCGCTGCGATTTACTCGGGGGTGCGCCTTCGCAATAGAACTCATATTAGAACAGGAAAATTAATTTGGGCCGTTGATGAAATCGTAACATTTCCCGTCTCTGAAGTGCGCAAAAAATAAAAAGATAGTTTGTGTGTACCCGTGCAGCACTGCAAGACTGAAAGTACTATCAAGAGAGTTTATCAGCCCCTGATGTAGATAGCAGTGACCTCCAGGTCTAACGAAGTGTGATCACACATACAGGGGATCTTCGCTTAAGAACAAAACTAAATTTTGAGCGTATGAACTGCACCCAATGATCTAGTTAGCATAAGAATACGTGGTCCACAAGAAGGCACGTTCGAGCATCACTATATTTACTGTAATTCATGGCTTGAATATTTATTGTAATTATGACTGCTACTGAGATAACATAGATTATTTTGGGACGTCAGCGTGCAAACCGAGGACCCCACGTACATGCCATGACGTATCCACGTTTTGGATTTTTTCCCATGTGGATCCACCACCTTATGATTGACAGTTACTTCACGTAAAATAAATAGATAAATAAATGAACAAATAAATAAATAAACAAATAAATAAATAAAATAAACTCACCTATTCGCAGTTCACTAGTCACAAATTCACCTATCCTAAAATGGCACAAGAGGGCGTCACAGCCCCAACTAATAGTAAAGTAGTAATTGGTGTCAAGGAAGTAAGTTGTATGTCTATGCACTGTTAGTCAGAAAGCAGCCAAGTTTAGCCTGGGTTGTTAGTGGACTATATGGAAAGTGTTCGTTGAATGTGATTGTACGCGTCCACTTCCAACGTGTCAAATTATGGGGAAGCCATTTTTTTTAAAGTTAATGGTGTTAATGAGCTTGAAATGACATGGAACAGTTTTGGGGATCATAGTTTGTGGTATATTTATGCGTTAAACTATTAATTTAGGCTTTTATAAACTGCTTGAAGGATGGAGGGTCAATTACGCACAAACCTTAGTGACATGCGTGGGAGTGACAAAAGTATGTAACACTAATAACAATTGAAACAAATTGCAACCACTCTTTCCATTATATATATATATATATATATATATATAATTTTTATTTGATATAATGTTTCATTATATGATATCTTCATATTTTGTATTTGACCAAAAATGTAGTTTCTATTTTTGTTTTAAGTTTGTTGATCTACCCTTGATAGACAGGATGACCTTCAACTCTACAATCCGAAACATTAAATGAAATGATGTGTCCAACAATGACTTTTTTTGTTCTGGATTAAAAAATGATCTGACACTTGTAGCGGTCACCTGTTTCTTTGGCATGTGCTTGACTGCCTCCAAATGCCTTTTCACGTGGACATTTTCAAATGTTTATAATTTTATGTTCATAGTGTAATGGTGTCACCATTAGTGATCCTCCTCTAGGTTCATCTGTCTTCCAGCTCGCTTTGGTCCTCACTTAAGTTACTCAAAGCTGTGAATCATTGAATGAGAAAACAGCACATAGTCAGAGTGGGCGGGGAACTAAACGCACACATACTACATACGTTACGTCAATAAGAGATCGGTCTGGTTTTGTATGCTTCTTATGAACTTCAGTGTGTCGCTGTTCAACCAACCGGCATAATGGTGAATGATTGAGTTTAATTGTCCTTGTCGCAACAGTCTCGCTGGACAAAACGTGTAAACAGATACTTGGCCTCAGCGGTGAGTTTGCTGCATGCTCAGAGGCGGTATTTTCTCAATAAGTCCGCCTGCCACATGTACTTCCGCTCAGGAAACCTCTCAGGAATCTTGATCTTGCGAAAGTCCTGAATGCATCTGTCTAGCTCTTCCTCCACCGTCAGCTTCTCTTTGGGCGGCCTCTTCTTGCATGTGTTAGATTCGCGGTAGCCGGAGGTGAGGGTACGCAGCAGGTCGCTTTTCCGCCGTTGTTCCGACTGCTGGAGCCTGGCAACCGGGCCCTTTTTTAGAGGCCTGTCCAGAGTTTGGACGTTAGCGTGCGGGTGCGGCGCGCGGCTGACCGGGCCGCAGATGACCGTCCCCTGCGGAGAGCCGGCCTCGGACTGGCTCTCGGAGCTGGAGGTGGAGAGCTCGTTGAAGGAGGTGCCGCTCTCGCCCTCGCCGTCGCCCTTGTGGTTCTTGCAGCAGCAGTCACAAGGAGCCGACGACCAACGTGATGTGCCACCTGCCAAAAACATACGAAAGGAGATGTCAAACACTTTCAATTCAAGTCCATTTTATTTACATCCCGTGTTTGCCAAGGTTAACCGAAACTAATGAAATAACTCAAATTAAAATTGAAACAGCAAAATAAAATAGAAGCAAAGATGCTTTAAAAAATGTAAACACATTACATTTATAAATCTAACAATAATTATAGTGAAAATGTTTAATTTTTTTCTTAATATTGTGGTATTTATGTATGTCTGTGCAGAGGAAGTCTTTGAAGACTGTAGTTTAGTTCATTACGCAATAATTAGTGTCACAATCTTAAAAAAATAATTCTAAAACATTTTTTTTGTTAAATTGAAATTGCTCTAAAAATTAACTAAAATTAATTGAATTAAAAAAACAAAATATAAACTAAATACTGTTTCATGAAAAAAACAAAATCACTACATCGTTGTGCGTTGTTCACGCCCCCTCAAGGAACTTAATTCATGGAGCAATCTTTTTGTTTTAATGGAGTTATACAGGAAACACAATGACGACACTGACGCAGATGTAAACAATAGCTCACTTCCAGGCACTTTCACACAGACTTCACAGTCCACCTCACCAGGCTCCGCCCCTTAAAGGCACATGTCAAGAGACACTATTTCCATGTGTCCTCATGCACTTCCTATGAACAAATGGGCACTCTACAGAAAACAAAAGGTTCCATGAAGCTTTGTCTATCAATCAATTAATCTTATAATTATACCTTTACAGCAGGGGTTGCTAAACCTTTTGATTGGTGGGACATAATGGGTTCTAAAATTTGACAGAGGGGCCGGACCAGGACCAGATGCATAGAGTGTTTTGGTAACCTCACCTCATCGGAGAAAAATATACATTTCATTTTAAATGAAAGTGAACAAAAGCATTTCAACAAAATATCCGTCTTTGACACACCACAGTATTTAGAAAATAAAACATAAACAAGGTTTATTCAATTAATTCTTTTCAGGTTTGGCGGGCCGGATTAAAATGTTTAACGGGGCGCATATGGCCCCCGGGCTGTAGTTTGCCCACGCCTGCTTTATCATGTATAACTCTCGCCATGTATTTATACTAGCTACATATTTACCGTATTTTCCAGACCATAGGGCGCACTTTAAAGTCCCGTATCTTCCCCAAAACAAACGAGGCGCCTTGTGAAGCGACGCGCCCATTATATGGACTAAGCATCACTCTTGCGACCATCAACCCTTTTACTCATTAGGCTGTTCGGAGGGCATGTTAGCACACCCTGCTGGACAAAGTCGGAGTCATCTATGCTTCTGATTGACCGTGACTTATACATTATGTGATGTATATATTATATGGTATGATTATATGGTGTTTGGGTGATGGTGTAGGAGAAAGCTGGACAAAAGGGCAGCTGTCCACAATGTTGTAGTCTGTCTTATCATTTATGTTATTGCAAGCAAGAAACGTCCCAGGTTTAGACAACAGACTGCAAAAAGCCCAAAGCACAACAGCACATCTCTCTAAACAGCCATGTGATTGGCTGAGTCTGAGTGGCTCCCAAGAAGCCATTTCTGTAATTGGCTAAGGCTGAGTGGCTCCCAAGAAGCCATTGCTATAATCTTTTTGTGTTATTTTTATTTCTTTTGGGTATATAGATGGCATGAGAGATACATGTTTTGTGTTAATCTTATTTCTTTGTTTCATTGTTTGCTTGTATGCTGAGTTTTTTTGGTTTTGATTTGAAACCGTGACTCTAAGGAGTGTGGTGACCAGTGAAGCCCCTCCCCCCGAGTTGTCTACTCGACGTAATGCCATGGCACCTCTTATTGGTTAGAGTCAGTGTTATTGGCAATGATTCCTTATAGTTTCAGGACATCCGTTATTGACTTGGGGTGATACCACTGGCAGCGATCCTTTAAGGGATTGAGTCCTGGTGAGCTGGCATCAGCTAGCGCGGCTCAGCGCGAGCCGAGCCAGCGGCTTGCCGCGAGCTCGCGCCTTGTAGTGCGGCGCGCCTAGTATATGCATTAAATATGGGAATAGCACCCTCAACTGGTGTTGCGCCCTTTGGTGCAGCGCGTCTTATAGCCGTAAAAATGCGGTACTTCTCTTTTTTTCCTGTTTTTCCCTTTATCGATTGCCAGTCTGATTTCATCAAAGGTACTTACACACTGTCATGAGTCAGTTTATGTCATGGAAGCTTATTAATCTTTCCCTTCAAGAAAATGTGAAAAAGCCAACAGTGGGAGGAAAACACCCTTTAGAGTTTATCATGGCTGAAATGAGATCCAGTGAGGAGGACAGTAAACTTATGTGATAGGCAGACGTGCTGAACTTTGTGGCATTTTTCAACAAAATCTCGCTCCGACCCCAGATTGTTGTGACGTCTGAAATTCAAGGTTCCGTTATAAAATGAAAAGCAGCCAGTAGGAAAAAGCTAAATGAAGACTCCATTCCCAAAACCACACAATGAAAAGTCAGCCAGTGCCTGCTCTCAAACAAAGTGGTCCGACATTGAAGACAACTGGCTTTCTTCCAGTTTAATCATGGAGGGGAGCTGGCTGACTAGCGTGCATTGTTGAGAAAATTGCAATCATGTATCCATGCTGTCGATGGAAATGGACGTCAAACACACATCGGTCGGGATGTGAACGTAGTGGAAGACACCAGAGGCTACTGTGCATCACGGAGCTGTGTGTGCATAAAACAAGTGACAGCAATTTTAATGCTACAGTCTGTTGTAATTCACCTTAAAATACCAGCTTTGACATTATGGCTTCTGTCATTGCTATTAGAACACCAAATTGCCGACTTCAACTGACTGGCGAGCCAGCCAGAGCATTTTGTCATGGCGGCGCGTTTGCAAATTTTGCCACATTGAGATGAATCTTCTTTTAATTGAACACAAATTCATATACAACTCAAAAATGTGTTAGTGATTTGCAAGTAAATTCATGAGCATGGCTCCTTTAGCTTGAGAACATTCATTTGTCACATTATTTTCAGAAGAAATAGAATTATGAATGGATGAATTCCAGTCCACTTAAGTCAGTCATTTACTCATCATCTTGCAGAATACACACGTAGGGTGGATTAAGCCTTAAATGTAGGCGTTCCCTGTCATTTCTGTCTTTCCACGCATTCATGGTCCTTCTACTTGCTTCAGAGGTTCTAGTACAGTAGATCCGGTACAGTAAGTCCAGCGTGTATTATGACCACGGGTTGCGAAAAAAAAAACAGTTTGTAACACTGGCTTGTCAGTAAATGCAACATGAAAATGAATTAGGAAACCCCAAACTGGGCAAAGCTCCCCTTACTGTTGCACTCACATCGTGAAAATGTGATGCTGAGAACTCTGTATGTAATGCTTGGTTGGGTGAAATGTCACATCGGCTATCATTCAAATTACTGGTATGTGAGATGAAACCAGTTGAAGAGCTCAGCGTGATGTCCATGTGAGCAAAAGAAGAAATAAGTACACCTAAATGCCGGAAAGAGCCATTTATTTTTCAAAGCAATTCCTGAATAATTAAATGAGTATCTGTTGCTGATGGACTACTGCGTTTAGTGAGGAACCGGATCAAAACCCAAGAGTCTGCCCCTCCACTGGCTACAATAGAATCTGTACAAGCTTTTCATCCATCCGCTACTCATAAATGTTCAATGATGCCTTTGGTCCTTTTCATGTGCTGACGAGCATTCGCTTCAGTCAGTGATGCTATAAATAAAATTGTTAAAAATAAACACATTGCACGCACCTAACCACAAAGAACCCGCTTGAAGCTCCAAAGACATAATTCATATAGCTCACACAATACAGATGAGTAGATGCACCATATGGGAAAATGTACGATTTACAGCAGGGTTCGTTCCTACGGCAGCGGCAGTCTAAAACTAATCTATGCCACTTAGGCATATAAAATAAAAGAATCAAATGAAACACTACAGGTAGGGAATGAAGTGGACATGACTTCTCGTGGTGCACTATTCCTGTAAAACCAATTCCACGTGAGTGAGGAATTATTCGAGACCCTTCGGCATGGTTCAAGTGCCACCATTCCAATTTCTGGGATGGACTCAATATCAGGCGTCTTTTTTTAAAACATGGATCAAATCTGCCAATGTGACTGCGCCATAAAGAGAACGGATATGTATACATTCAATAAGTCACCACAAGATTTCAACAAAACCATTAGAGAATAATTTAAATAATTAAAAATGATTTTAAAAATTTGCTAATTTGCCGGCATTGAAACCAAACTTACATTTTGCATTTTATATATATATATATATATATATATATATATATATATATATATATTATTTTTGAGTTTCTTGTTGACAAGTGGCTAGTGTTGTCCTGTAACAAAATCTCACTAACACATCGAAAAATTAGATATGGTCCAATGAAACCAAGGTAGCAATTACAAAAACTGTATTTGGCGCAAAAGCAACATTGTTCATCATCACAAGAAGGGCATACCTGCACCGACGCATCGCAGTGGCGCTCACATGCTTTGGGTCTGTTTTTGTTCAATTGGATCGGGATCCTTACACGAGGGGGATGGAATTATGAGTGTTAGCTCAAAACATTGACGTTTCACCGGATAGAAAGCAAAAAAAAAAAAAGGTCAGGTCAGGAAAAGCCTACAATAACTTTATTTGGTGGAAGTGGTTTTGCAATTATTTATTTTTGTCTCATTTTTTAAGATCACAAAAAGCTGGCGATTGAACAGGGGTGTGTAGACTTTTTAAATGCATTGTACCTGTAGCAAATTCAATTCCATAAATAAATAAAAAAAATAATGATAGCCAGTCAATTAAGAGCATTTTAACTGATCCTTCAATGCATTCAAAATATTTCATTTGACAGAAACTGCCACATAAAAGATTCAAGTCACTTTTTTATCACACCAAAACACATTTTATACATTATTACATTTTTGTATGGGTTGGTTTCACCCAAATCACTTATTTTGGACCACACAAAATTCACAAAACAAGGTTTTGGTGAAAAAATTATTTTATGCACAACAGTGACTTTTATGGTAAAATGTTTTGCTTTAGTGACACCACAAACCTCTGAAAAAAAATATTTATTCTACAAAAAACAACTACAAAAATGAAAATGTGCTTTTAATGGTCAAATGTATTTGCAAATATCATCAGTGTAACATTTTTACATTTGACAAACTTTCCAAACTATTTATATGCAATTTAGTAGTAGTAGTAATTAGTAGTGTGTGTGTATGGATGTGTGTTTGTGTCTCAAGCTATGCATGTGCGTATTCAAGTGTGTGCATGGATGCACATTATGTCATCACTTCCACTTCTAAATTTAAATAATCTCTCTCTTTTGTGGCACAGATGACAGATGACAAACATTTGATCCGTCACAAGCGGCTTGTAACGGTCAATTTTCCAGATGGTGCTCTCATCTAAAAGAGGCCAAATGCTTCAATTAGCTGATGTGACATTTATTTCCTTACCTTGTCAGCTTGATGATCAAATCAGAGTTGGCCAACATTTTTCCTCACCCATTCCCATTAAAAAAAAACCAAAAAAACGAAATTGTCGGTAATTGATGTAGACTACTCGTCTTTCCTGATGATGATCCTGAATTCCCGTTGATGACATTTCATATCAAAACATTAATGGCCTGTGCAATTGCAGTAATTTGAATTAATGCATTTATTGTATTTCTACGTCAGTTTTTTTTATTTATTTTTTTTATTAATCTTATCTGAGCAAGCACGCAGAAGGCATCTCATAGTGATAAAGGCCTGATTTTTTTTTCCGAGAATCGAATTCCACCCATTTTTTTCCTGTTTACCCTGCCGTGAGCCATGTATGAATTGTCCCTTGAACCATGTCGTGTGAATCCATTTGGACAATTGTGCTCTTCCAACTCTGTGGCCACAGTTTGGAGAAGGCCCTTTTGAGTTCCAGCATGACTGCCCCAATGTGCGATGTCCATAAAAAGCATGCTTGAATGGTTTAGAAGAACCCTTTTCTGGGTGTATGGACACAATTTTCCCCACACACTCCAAAATCTTGTAGAACGTCTTCCCAGAAGACTGGTAGCTGTCACAGGAGAGTTTTGTTTTCCTTCTGCACAAACACTACTTTCCATGTTAATTAAACAACACCAATCAGTGCCACGTTCAATGCGAGTTAAGCCAGCAGCACTGACTGACTTGCTTTAATTACGACTGACACTTACAAACAACCAGGAAGCACTTCTGTGTACATGTCAATGTTTGAGACATACACAATTAAAAAAAAAAAACACATCAGTTGATAGGTAAATAACGTATTCATCATGCATATTGCAAAGTATCATTAGTTGGTTGAAGCTAACGTGAGTTGATTATGTCAGCGTTGGGTGAAAAAGAGGCCCTGTGCTCCATGTGCTGCAACCTCGTAATTGGGGTTTTGAAAAATGTCCTCTGGACTCCTGTGAATTGTTAAAAATGCAAGGAGCCAATTTGTTAGTCCAGACCAAATTAACTGGATGGGATCTGCCAAGCCTTGCTAACAAACTTGACGAACGCCGCTCTGATAAAGCCTTAGCGTCATGTAATTACACTCACCTCACTTTAACTTTTCACATGGCGAGTACCGACCGCGCTACACGGCTCGAATCGTAAATGATCGTTCGACTCGTGGGGATCCGCTCATTTACGTTTCGGATTTTCTATCAAAGCTTTAGTGGAGTCCTGATAAATTGACTGGAAATAAATTCAATCTAAGACATTTGTGGGGCATTAAATCCAATCAGCTCTAACTTGGATATGTAAAAAAAAATAAATAAATAAATAAAACTCACTGCAGTGGTGTAATTAGGCGGTGGAAAAAGACCCATCATCAGTGTGCCGAGTTGATACATAATCGTAGCACATCACGTCAGCGGTAAAAACAATTTACACAGCTAATTGAAGTGAATGTGTGCAGGCTTTCTCGTCGCTATTTAAACTGTACATTCATAATGTCTGGATAATTGAAGTGCAAATTAGGTTACAGTGTTTGTTTTAATTATTGAACTTTTGCTTTCGGAGTGCTCCCACAACTTATCAGCTACATTGATAAACCGTTAAATGACTTTGGCAAAGTTTTGCTTCTGTCAACATATTTGCTCTACTTTAGCTCTATTTGTCCAGCCCCGGAGGGAAATGAAGTCCAGTTAGACTTGTGGAAAAGGACATATGGGGCTTGAGAACGTCTCAACACCAATTACAAGAAATCAAATAAAAAGGACTGCAACACTTAGAATGGGATTGGCGGTTACACCCAATGAAAGCATCCCTTGATTCCCCACTGAGATGCAAAAAAAAACCCCAACACTTCCATGAGTCTCATCATCATGTTGGGAAGTTACCTCCAAAATATTCTGCGTTGAGTATTACTACGGTAGTTACGAGAGTTACAACGATAATCAGGCATCTGGCCCTAAATAGATACAAAATCATAAATGTCAGTGGCTTGGCTGCACATGACATTGGCAAGTCTATATGCGAGTGCTTGAGCGTCAGCTGTGGTCAACAGCAGATTTGATGCGTTTCACTGCTCTCCCGGCATTCAATAAATAAAATGTATTTTCCCTTGGGTGACTGATGGTGTAGTGGTACACTCGGCTGAGTTGCGTGCGGGCAGCGTGGGTTCAGTTCCCACTCAATGACAGTGTCTATGTCTGCCCTGTGACTGGCTGGCGACCAGTTCAGGGTGTAGTGCGCCTTTCGCCCATAGTCAGCTGGGATAGGCTCCAGCACCGTCCCGTGACCCTGCACAGGATGAGCTGTGTGGATAATGACATGACATGACATATTTTCTCTTTACATTGAAAACTGAAATGTCCGCATGCTGAGTATCTCGGGCTGAACAATTAAATAAATTCTAATCGCCGTTACAATAATCCGAAAAGGCAATTTAAATTTATTTTAAATTTTGGTCAATCGGTAGGCAGACACTATGTTTTTTAAAAAATATATATTCTTGTATATTTTTCATGCATTTCTATCGTATTTATTTATTCATATTGTGTCTAGATTACAAAATTTTTGTTAAGTTTTTGTGTGGTAAACATTTTGTAAAGTTGTTGTAGTGATTGCTTAAAAGACATCAACTCAAAGTGCATTGTAAATTAACAACTTTAATTTAAGTAGATAAACTGTCCTTCAAATTAATTCATGGTTGATTTGCCTTTATTTTTGTGTAGGAGCTGCCTCTAATTATTTTAATAAGTGTTTAATCTGTCAATTATTTTGTCAATTAATAAAAAAAAGTTGTAAAACTGGACATTAATTCAAATTGACAATGCAGAAAACGCACAAACATAAATTAATTATGATTCCGTTATTGGTTTTGTCCGTAACATGTCGGGAAATATGATGATCATTGTTTTCCAAAATAAAAGCAAATGTTCAGATTTCATGGAGGACTAGAGAAGTCGCAGAATATTTACTGATGTGAAATTGACAATTTGAGGAATTGTACAATTCAAAATCTGTTTAATCGATCAAGTTCGATTAAGTCAATCGAGTAGGTTTTATCGATTTGTTGTTTATAATCGATCAATAGCTGCACCACAATCCCCCAAAAATGGGATGGCGACCTTGGAAAATAAAAAAGACATTAAATCATAATCACAATATTGAGAAAAAAAATCACGATTACGTTTCAAATCACACACACGCACACACACACGTTAACTCAGATGCGTCCTGACAGCTTCACTGATGTATTGATCTCAGCTGTAAAATCCACCATGTGCACTTCATCTTTTCCACAACTGGCGTAATAAAATGCAATCTGCACATCATCAACTGTTTTTTTTTTTTTTTTAAATCGGTAAAGGAATCATTCAGCCAATTATTATATATTATATTATTATAGTGTTTATTTATGAAAGTCATGCAAATATACTACCGCACACTTATTCCAGCTTTTTCCTCACAGGCTAGTATTGATTGGCCGGGCGCATCAGTGGAAGCATATGGACGATTGGCTTCTTGATTGATTTCTGTCATGCAGCCTGGCTCTGTTCACTGGAGATAAATGATGCCGCAACACCAAAAGCAAATAAATCCTCTGCCCATCTATCACCCGTTTGAGCATCCATTTTCTTCAGCGTCTTTCTCGCCTCTCATCACTCTCCTCGTCACTCTTCGCATTGTCTTTCTGAATCTTTTGTCAGGATTTATCGGCGTTGTGTTGCGGATCAAGTTTATGCTCCCTTTTGCGGCTTGTTAGCCTCATTTGAGTTGTATGCACAAAAGCGGAAAGTTGTCAGGGGTTTTTTTTCCATCTTGCCAGACATGAATGCTCCTTATCTGATACAGTCTCTGGACCCAAAGCCGTGTCCTATTTCACAGGACGTATCCTTCAGAGGCTGCATTCCAAGTTTAGGTAAACAAAGGCAGAATCAGTGTTTTGTTTTTAAGTAGTGACATGTATATGTTATCTATTTTTTTTTATAGATTATAGGTTATATTGGAGTTTATATAACTCAATTTTGTTCTGTTTATTTGGAGCGTATTTTCAGGCAGCCACTAGACGGGGCGCATTATTATGTTTGACACTGTAAATTTGGAAGACGACGAGTGAAAACGGGAAGGATTTCAATATCAGACTAGTTTTTGCGGAAGATTATTGAATGTGAATTGCTCTTTAATCCTGCACTTTATGCCTACAGGATGCAATGGCTGTATGTCCATTTTATAATGTTTGCGCATGTTTATTGATGGATATTGTGAGATGACAAGTGTGTTACGACAAGTGTGTTACTTTGGCAAAAAAAAATAATTGTTTACTGTAAATTGGTACACTGTAACAGTGTATAACATTTTTATCTAATCCATAGCCCTTGCTTGAGCGACATCTACCCAGACCTTCACTATGGCACAACAACTTAAGGTAGGATTGATGTCATGCAATACCTAAAATGGGTGGCTTTCGTCCTTTTCAAACTATCTATCCTGAACGTCTTTTAGTTACCAAAAATAAAGTCTCTATTTTCAGTCCGCACGTCTTTGTGCATGGGATCGGACAGCCTGGTTTCGAGGACGGTACTTAAATCAGGGGCTGTAACTTACAAACTTAATTCCTGAACGGATAAAGAATGTAAGCCACAAGCTGTCGCCGTAAGCCTCATTGTCAACACCACATAAGTCCGGGATCATTCCCACTATGTCAACTGTGTGTTGCAACCATGCTAGTGGAAATTTATCACTGGGGAGCTTGAAAAAGGTGAAAATTGACGTTATGAAAACAAGAAAGGTGTCCCATTCAGAATTTTTCATGCATTATCGATATCGTGTAGTCTCGGTGTAAATTGTTTGGGAGCTATCCCGATAAATTGTCTATGATGCCTGACTTTGAAACACACATCAGTCCTTGTTGTTGTTTAAGGTGCAGGAGCGCAACCCGATGCCATTGCAGGTTAAATACATTGACAAAGCGCTAATGTGTTTATCCTTACAAGGGCACGGGCCACTCGTTTAAGAGAGGTTAATGGAACAAAAATAAAAGTTGGCAGTGATTTGGCTTGTTGGCCAAGGGCGCCAAAGCACAACTGACTGTTGTGTGTGCGCGGGGGTGTGTGTGTGTGTGTCTTGTCTCCGAGCTGTCGATGGTCAGATATCGATTTGGCGCTCCCCGGCCCAGGAAATGAGTTCCGGACAAAGATGTCAGCTGTCCGATAAAAAATTCCAAACGCGGTCGGCATGATTGATGGTTTCGAGATATCTATGCAAGGGTGGTATAATTGATATTAAGAGTGAGGCATTTATCCACCCCTCCCAGCTCTTATTCCTCTAGCGGCCGCATAATTACGGCGTAGCGAGACAGCGTGAAATGATGTGTTTAACAGTTGAGAGGCTAAAAGCTGCCGCATTTAATACGTCGACCCAGTGCTCAAAGATTCAATGCAGCATTAGTGTGTTGTCCATCTTTTCAGTGTGTGTCTACTAGTAGCCCTTAACTGTTTTTGATTAACCTTCTGCTCAAGGATGTGTGAGGTGAGGTTTATCACTGGTTTTCTGTCATCCATCCATCCATGATCTGTACCGCTTCTCCTCACTAGGGTCTCGGGGGTGCTGGAGCCTATCCCAGCTGTATTCGGGCAGTAGGCGGGGTACACCCTGAACTGGTTGCCAGTCAATCGCAGGGCACACAGAGACGAACAACCATCCGCGCTCACACTCATATCTAGGGGCAATTTAGAGTGTTCAATTGACCTGCCATGAATCTTTTTTGGAATGTGGGAGGAAATCGGAGTACGCAGAGGAAACCCACGCAGGCACAGGGAGAACATGCAAACTCCACATAGGAAGGCCAGAGCCGGGATCCAACCCACGACCGCTGACGTCTCTCACTGTGAGGCCATCGTGCTAATCAGTCGGGCCACCGTGCCCTTGATTATCCAAACATCCATTATCTCAACCGCATCTTCTCATGAGGGTCCCAGCTGTCTTCAGGCAGTAGGCGGGATACATCGTGAACTGGTTGATCACAGGGCACACAAAGAAGAACAACCAACCAATTTAGAGTGTGCAATCGACCTGCTAAGCATGTTTTTGGAATGTGGGAGGCCACCGGAGTTCCCGGAGGAAACCCACACAGGCACGAGGAGAACATGCAAACTCCACACAGGAAGGCCGGAGCCGGAATTGAACCCACGACCTCTGCACTGTGAGGCCATCGAGCTAAGCAGTTGTCCACTGTGCCGCCCTGACGAAAATTGCCAAATTAAAAAAAATAAATAAATTGTCTATACCGTTTTTCGGTCCTGATTTATCATGAAATAGAAATGAAAACTTTTCTAAAATTCACCCATTTAGAAATCAAGAGAAGAGTATTTTTACTTTTATTTTCTTACTTGTACTGAGTTTGCTCTACTATTATGACTTAACTTTAGACTATTAGAAATATTGACCACACAGTTAATATTTACTTTTGTACCTAGAACTAATTCATTTACAGAGAGTAACATTATTTTTGATGGTAAAATCATTTTTTAAATCACAACAACTTGGCCGTCAATCAGCATCACGGAGGGCTTGATTTGGACTTTGGCGGTTGCTCTGTATTGAGGCAACAAATGGAAAAGGAGCCATTATTCACTTTCCAGCTTTTTAATCTGTGCATTCATCAAAACCCAGTGCAGTTCTGATTACAGTTTGGCCTGAGTAAAGTGTTCCAGACATCATTGTCATTAGAAAGTGGCACAGGTTCATTCCCCCAGCCTAGCTGCCAAGTCACGGACAAACTCTGAATGGAGGTGGGTACATTTGGCATAAACCTTTGGCAGAGATTCTGTCTTGTGTGTGTGTGTTATTTTTTATAGTAAAGACAATGTATCCTGCCTCCCCAAACATTCCCCTATAAAATTTGAGTTGGACGACAGTTTGAATTTGAATCAGTACATTTCCATTTTCTCTCCTTATTCCCTCTGTCCATTTCATTGACTTCTTTTCTCCCTCCATGCTTCAGTTTGCACTGCAAGCGTGCGTTTTGTTTGAAGCAGCAGGGAGCTAACCAATGTCGGCGTGCTTATACTGTATAGGAGGATGTTGCCAGGGCTTATCCTCTGAGACTGGGGTACACGGTAAAATGCAAATGTGAAACTACTGCGTTTCCCCTTTCATGTTCGTAAGAAGCATAAGAAAATGAGAGTACTCAGAAAGGAGTTTCTCGGGGCGGCTAGACTAAGGGGGGCATGACGATGGGAAATAAATATAAAATGGCTCATATTAAAAGAGTTTCTCAAGCATGCCAGAGTTCTGAATAGTTTTGAGATGAATGAAAATGTCCAATTAACTATGAGCCCACTGCGTCGCCCGTCTTCGCATTTACAGTAGAAGTGAATGTGAATCTCTGCAGCTGTTGATGGAGCACTTCAAATCTTTTCACGTTTAATGCTGCTGATTGTTAATCAAGCTTCTTTGTACAATAATTCATCTTCTTTTCGGCTGCGACAATTCAACAGTTTTTTTCCTTGTTTTATGTGACAAAAAATGCTCGGATCTCATCCATCAGTCAGTCAAATATCATTAGTAGAATGGCACTCAGCAGAGCCCGGCTCTCCACCAAGGGAGAAGAAGAACATCGGAGAACTTTCATGAAGAAACCTGAGAACGGTTTTGAATTGTGAAAAAAAAAAAGAATCTCTGATGTGGTCACATTTTTATCTGAATCGGCTTTAAAATGCAATTTTTACATGATTCTGCAGACTGACCAACTCACAACTGTACTGATTAAAAGATCATGCCTTGGGGGAGGTAATTAGATCAAAATCGCTAGGGTCTACAGGACAAGCTGATTCATCCCCCGTCTGATGACCGATGCCTTCTGCATGCTGATTCATCAGTCGTCTGCGCACGCCGCATAGTCACAGACCGGCACAAAGGTGGCTCAATGCACAGTGGCGACTGATGACTTATCTGCAGTGAGCGCAAACAAACACCGAGTAATGGGCAAACAACCACACGGCCATTATCGCTCCCCTGCAGAGCGCTCGCCGACCGCTATCTCTGTCTTTTCTGTCACGCTCGTCCGCTTCTCGCGCACAATTCCACCAGATTGGAATTAAGCTTAAAGGAGAGTGAAGGTGTCCTGAGCACTGCTGTGATCGCAATGGCGTGCTGAAAATAGGATTCTATCAGGGAGTCAACTTTCTGTCGTTAATAATCAGATTTCTGCTATTTTTTTCATTCCTAGAGTTAGGAATCAGGTTTCCCTGTAATGAATCTATTAAGAGGAGACGTTAGTGACACAAGGCTAACCTGCAGACAGTTTTATTGTTTTTTTTTTTTTTTGGACACTCATACCAGTGCAGATATATGAAGGATGTGTTGCCTTGTTGACGGACATTTCGCATTTGACTTGAGATGATAGATGCTGGAAAGTCCTCGGAAAATTGGCCGATAGGGAGTTGAAATGCCCAAAACATGTGAATTGAGCTTATCCAATTTGTGCTTTAAATGTCAATGTGGACTTGTTGATGAGTCACTTCAGCCATCTGCTACAGTACTGTAGTTTATATCGTCTTCATATTTTTCACCAATATCAGGAACCACGTTATACTTTTGTGGTCCTTGGGGTTTAGATTTGACTGAAACTGCATTGGGTAGCACGGTGGGCGACTGGTTAGCACGATGGCCTCACAGTACAGAGTTACAAGGTTCAATTCCGGCTCCGGCCTTCCTGTGTGGGGTTTGCATGTTCTCCCTGTGCCAGCGCGGGTCTTCTCCAGGTACTCCGGTTTCCTCCCACATTCCAAAAACATGCCTGGTAGGTTGATTGAACATTCCAAGTTGCCCCTAGGTGTGAGAGGGGATGGTTGTTCGTCTTTGTGTGCCCTGCGATTGGCTGGCAACCAGTTCTGGGTGTACCTCGCCGACTGCCCAAAGAAAGCTGGGATAGGCCCCTGCACCCCCACGACCCTTGTGAGGAGAACCGGTACAGATGGATGGATGGATCAAACAACATCTTTCCCCTATTACGTTGGTGACTGAATCCATCATATCTTGAAAGCTACTTGTACATCAGAATCACTGAAGAAGTTTACAAGTGCAGATGGAAGTACCTTCTTCAGTTAATTAAGACGGCACTCTCATGCCACTAAATGTACTTTAAACAAGACTCAGCGTGCGTGTGTGCCGATTAATTCATGACGGAGGGGGGTGCAGGAGCCTATCTTCAGGCTGTAGGCGCGGTACACCCTGAACTGCCAATCGCATAGACAAATAACCATTCGCGCTCACACTCATACCTAGGGGCAATTTAGAGTGTCCAATCAACTGGCCATGCATATTTTTGAAATGCGGGAGGAAACAGGAGCACCCGGAGAAAACCCACGCAGACATGGGGAGAACCTCTGCACCGTGAGGCCATATATATATATATATATATATATCAAAATTAAAGCGTTAACTCAGGTGATTAATCACAATTTTTTAAATATTTTAACTCATTTAACCTAGTTTGATTTATTTCAAAAATTAGTTTGCATACTTTGCAAATATCGTGCCATATTAGCTGTGCATCTTTAGCACGACTCAAGTTACCACTGGGCCTTGCGAACCAACTCTGCTGGAGTGTGGCATTGTGGGCATTTTTGAGAAATGTTTAGAAGAAAAATGCCTGTAAAGATGTCTCCATTTGTTGATGTCTTTGAATTAAATATACTTCATATTTGGTGATTTTGCATCAATTCCAAGATATTATTGAAATAAATATCTGTTACAAGCTTCGCATAAAATAGTAGTTAAAAAATTTGATTAATCGCAATTAATCATGGATTTTTTTCTGATTAATTAGTTAAAAACAATTATATATATATATATATATATATATATATATGTGTGTATGTGTGTGTGTGTGTGTATAAATACACACACACATATATATTAACAAGGTTATGCATCAAGTTGGCAGATGCATTGCACCAAGACTTCATGAAGGATTCCAAGGCAGCCTCATGGAAGTTACATTTTCTGTCTATTGCTCCTGATTTCCCCAGTGGAATGTACCTGATACATGGCTTTATCGTCACAGAAAGTGGATGCAGCTCTACGAAGAGGAGGACTGCCGTGTCTAATCAGGCTCGACTGTATCAGACACTCTTTGGAAAACAAACATGAGCGGGGGTGGCGATGCCGGGCGGGCAAAGGGTGCACTGATGAAATGATTTCTTGACAAGCGGAGGCATCGGATGATGTTGGCGTTGAAAGGTGTCCGATCAATGCAGTCTTACATTGCCGTTAAATTTACCCGCGCCCTGACATGGCCCATTTATCACTCATTCAAAATTATGCTGTCTTTTTACTCAATATGTGTGTAGTCCGTGGGTGGCTCATTTTTTTTTCATTATGGCGGAGGAAAAATGCAGTAGGTTCATTGGGAGGTTTGGTAGGCTGCCAGCAAGGATCATATTAATTTGACCATTCATGTTGCATTTTACTGTTGCATCATTTTGCATGCAAAAATCGCAGTTTGTTGATTTTCCAAATCATGGTAGATTATTGTCCACATTACAGCTTTTAATACAATTACACTGCCCGTTTAAAGCAATCTCATTTGTGAAAAGGGGAGGAGAGTTTATGTCAGCAGACGTCAGCTGTCATCGCGTCCATGAAGACGGCAAAGTGAGCGGACATCTGGCAGTTCAAAGGTGGCGCAGCCTTGAAGGCAACAGCTTTCGTTGCCCAAGCAGTGGAAGACGTGGGGAAGCTCCGGGCGGCTTCCCGTGGGCCTCATTAAGGACTTTGCATGATGGGCTAGATAAAGGAAGTGGGCCACAGATACACGCAACACAATCACTCAAACATTTGGATGCATCACACACGTTGGACTTTCCGTCTGTTTCTTACATGCTGTGGAAGTGCCTCAGAACATGATTTTGCACTAAGTCTAAGTCAGTCAGCAATGTGAAAATGTTTTTGGTCCGATAGTAAAGATTATATCATAGCAACAGTTTCATATTTTTATTAGTTAGAGTTGTGAGTTTACAAATTGTACAACATCAGGGTCGTTCGGTCATGGTCTATTTTATTTTTTTTTTTACTTTCTTTTAACAATCTTTTCATGTTTGTCATATTTTCCCTGTGTGCTTTTTAATATCATTTACTGATTAGGTTTTACTTTTCACCTGTTCTCAACAGCTTGTGTTGCGACTCCAAGACACAAAGAGCTGCAGTGTTATCTTTTTACGAGTCTTTTATTTTGCAAACTCCCAAAATACAAGCACCTGTGTCGCTTCAACACCGTGTCTCAACTACTAGAGTCGGCGCTCAAAGCCTGAATCAGAAAAAACGTAAATCAGTGTTACATTCGATGGCAATGGGGAAAAACAGCGCTTTGCAAAAAAACTGAAAATCCAGCAAAGAATTAGCAACATAAATTAGATGGAGATGTTTGTGAACTCAGAGCAAAGCAATACTTATTTTAACGTCATCATGAACACAATTCGACCACTCATGTCTTGATTTTGCTGATTTTGTTCAGGCTTTGTCCGTTCGTTATTGCTGTTGTCACATTAATCTCGTCATGTTCTTATCTTTTGTGTTGACTTTATTCTGCCATATTTCACTTTGTCAATGGAGTCGTTTTCGTTTTCCTTGTGCCTTGTTTTCCCTTTTCGTAATAAATCCCAGTCTGTTTTCTTGCTTTCAGAAATCTTACCAAGTCAATTCTTCCTGTTCTATTGACTTTCGAAAATGAAGTCAGACGTTACATTTTATCACAATTTTTTCCCCTTGCCTTTTTAAGATCTGCTTTTGCTGGGCAGTGTTGGCCATTAGAGGTTCTGCCGCCTGGACACAAAAGTGACAGTGCTCTAGTTTGAATGGAAACTTCTTTTGCAGGAAAAAAAAAAATGGGGCTAATAGGCGCTAGGTGTTTGACTGCTATCTTGTCAGTTTAGTTAATTAGGTTCCCGTTTTCTTCATCGAGGTCGGGTCGTTCGTCATAGCAGCTTCTGTTCATTTTTGACTTTGGAGTATCTCATTAGTAGCAGCCTGTATCATCAAGTCTTCTCACACAGCTTGTGGGGAAACTGACTTTTATGTATGTGTAAATACAGGCAGGCGCTATGACACCATAAATCATTTTTTCGTTGTTTTCTTTTTTTCTTTTTATTTAAGCTTACTGACAGCGCCATATGGCATCTCCTATTTCCCTACCTACCATAATGTGATGTGCGCTTATTTGATTACAGGCCACCTCTCCCACATTTACATTTTTATCCTAGACAAGCAGCTACTTATGAATGATGCAGTGAGAGAACTAAATGTTGCCATTTTCTTACAATGTGTGGGTGCCTTAACAAAACGTAATATAAATGCAGAAGATACTGCGAGTGTGGGGGTGAAAGTAATCCCAATAGCATGTTTGTGCTGGGGAGATGTTTCAGCTCTAAAAGATTATGTTACGTGCCTCAAGAAGCCTCCAATCATCAGCATCAAATCAGGCCCAAAAAGAGCGACGCATGTAAATGCGTTCACAAATCCCAACAACCGGTTATTTCTAGAGAAATGTCCTGTAACCAGTTGTGAGAGCCAAGCAGGATGATAAGCGTGTTTGCAGAATGCACCTGGCAGCTGGAACACCAAAGTCCACATGCAAATCCGTCTTTTAATGCCGAAAGATTACACCGACAGCAGCAACCTTATGATAACCCTTTTCTTGAATATTGCATTCCTAAGCTTGTTTAAAATAATAGTTTGCAGAGCTGCGCACTTGACCATTTTTTGCAGGTCAGTCCCCCACCCTCTGGGTGCAATCTTGGTCCCCATCCGTCCTCGACCCTTATTCATAAAAATTGTGGGTTAACCATTTGACTTCCTCTCGGTCCTCTCGTCTGTGGTATTGTCCCCACCCCTTGTAATAGTATGCCCCAGTAGCAGGTGGTAGGCGCGGGTTACGTCAGGTCAGAATAAGAAAATGAAGGCACGCTTGAACGCACACTTCTGTCTTACGTCAACACAAACAGCTGGCAGTGGCGCTTTTGACGCATTCAGAGGCAATTTTTGAGATGAACTTTTAGCCGCCTTGAAAACACATTACACACATGAGGTATGATTCGTGGGCCGGACTCAAATCTACCTCCGGCCTTTGTTCATCAAACCCTTTTTTAAAAGTTGTCTGAGTGTAGCAGGACCAAGTGTTAAATGGCAAAGTAATGGACATGTTTTGTTTCAACAATTCTTATGGCTCTGTGTATCTAATTCTAAGGAGCGTGGTCTGAGCAGACATGCGGTATTTCTTGGCTGCAAGACCAACAAATGAATGCGCATTGTTTTGCTTTGTTTTACTAATTTACGACATGTTTCTTTTCAACACATTTCTTAAGGCTTGGTGCGTTTGAAGAAGAGTGAGACTGAAGCAGGACTGAATTATGTGCGGCTGTAAGACTTCATCCTTGTGCATCTCGTTTTTTTTCTTGAGAACATGCAGTAGTTCACATGTTTCGGTGTGACTTTGTTCATGACGTCATTCACGTTTTCTATAAGCTAAGTTTGAAAGCAAACAAGAAAATGTAAAACCTTTGGGGGGAAAAAACTTGCTACCATGTGGTCTTCATGAGAAAATGTAGCCAAACTAATTGCAGACCATTGGGACATGGAAAGTCAGTCGAGATGATGTTTGGATCAATGGTCCCTGACCACCGGACTGTAGATCAGTACTGGGGCGCGCGCCACTTTGAACCAGGCCGTGGCAGGCCGCACAGATGAAAGGAAAAAAAAATGTTAGTACTTTTAATGGATTTTTTATTCTAGCCCAAAAATGTTTTATTTGAAAAAGTGACCGACTTACGCTCACGTTAAACCCACAAGCTAGCAAAAGAGTACGACTACTTACGACGCCCGCTCTGCACAATATGCGGTGAGCACCACCCTGTTGGCAATCCACAAAATTAAGGGACTTGCATGATCCGGTCAGCGATGGAAAAAAGTGGTGCCCAACCACCACTGGTTTGCGGTGGTTTAATTGACTTTTCACACAATTGGACATTTAAAGGTAATAAGAGAGTGGGTCTTTAATATCAATAACACATAAAATGGAAATATTTTGAACCTTTTTTGTTCAGCATTCATATCCATGACCTTTTTTCAAATCTGGCCAATTTGCAGATGCATCCATGTGTATGGTGTTGACGCCACGTTGGTACGGTTTGCATGCTTACCGTCATGTTAGAGAGTAAAACAAGCTGATTGTTTGCGGCCGTGTTTGCATGAGCGCCTGAAGGATTTCACATACCAGATGCCAGCTCCCTCTAGGACACACGACTCAGAAATTTCCCTCAATCCTCCCTTGTCCTTTTTTTCTCAAATTATTAACCATATGCTGTTTTTCACATTGAGTTCCCAATGTTTCAGGTCCTTATGGGCCTTAATCCCAAACATAATTCTCCACGCTCATTGCATGCAGCTGCCTGAGTGAGATAGACCTGGTCGCTAATCTTCTATTCGCTAGGTAGTGTATGCCATTACCTCAGCAACCACTGGCTGGAATCAATAATAAGCACAATGATAAATTGCGCGCCCCACAGTTTCTGTCTCCATTACCCGGTCCTTCTGTTTTAAATCCACCGTATCCAAGGTAACAGCGGTCAAGCCGCACTGCTGTGGTGAAATAAACAATCTTTTAATTTGTCTTGAGTATTTCCCAGGTCCTCTTTCTGTAAAGGGAGAGCTGCGTCAAATGTTCTCCACGAGCCCTCAACTTAGAGGTAATCAATGATAACTTGTTTCCCAATCGATAGCGCTCATTTCCACTTTGCATGCGTCATTCGGCATGTAACATGTGAGGCGTCTTTGCGAAAGAACACATATTTTGCAACATGCACCTCGCTGCCTTTTGAATCAAATGTATGTTGAAAAGTAGCCCCCTTGGGCCACCTCTGGAAAATTTGCATCTGACACAAAAGGAGAAAATGACGAGATTTGCTGTAAAGAATTAAGTGCAGGGTTTGAAAATTCCATTTGATGCCGGCAGTGAGTGGTCTCAGCAGATTATTTTCCCGAAGCGAAGTCGCAAATATGGTAACAATCAGTGATTTGAAGCTCAGGCAGAGAACTTCATAAAGCGTCGTCGAGCTCTGGCAAATAGCAGTAAACAGCAAAATAAGATGATGGATGCCCTCTTGCATTGCATCAAAATGAAAAACGAGCCAATGGAGGAGATGAAAAACGTGAGGCGAACATTTATAAACTTTACATAATGTTTTTATGTCTTCAGATCCATCAGTGTCAGCACAGAACGAGTTGATATTTCATAATGGCCGTGCATGAAAAATCTAAACGTCTCATGTAAAAGATCAGAAATATGACTATGACTGCTTCAGGTCACTTCCTAATTTACTTTCATTACATTTCCGGGATATGTGGCGTAGGTGAACTCTGTGTTAACCACAAAATCTTTAAACGTTAAACAATTACAATTGTCGGCCACATTGAGAAAAAAAAAACACATGTCACAGAATAATCATTCAGGATGATATTTTGGAGCAATTAGACGATTGAGTTGAGTCAAGATGTGCTTAATCTTGGCCCAATGAGCAGTATATCATCAGCAGTGGCGTGCCGTGCATTCCACACGTAGGCCATCAGTGAAGTCCTACTTAGTCTGACTTGAATAAATCCCTCTCATATTACCATTATTTATGACAACACGGATAGAGAAATAAAAAACAAAATCACATTTATGCACTACTGAGTGAGTGTTGGACGACTTAGATTCTCCTCAAAGGTTCGTCTGGAAAATGGCGTCACATGCGTCAATTAAATTTACAGTTTTCCCTCCTTCGACCATTTGGTTTAAAAAAAGCAACAATATATTTTAGATTTTCGAACGTCGCCAGTTACCACTTTCTGATGTGTTGATTCTGCACAGCGCTGCCCTCTCACAAGTGAGAATTCCTATCATCACTTTCAACGTAAGGCCAGCGAGAAGGCCTTACTGTCATCAACTCCTGATCTGATTGGCTATCGCAACTGTCTATCAACTGTAAAAGCTCCCTTCATCACAGAGAACAGACGCCCGTACGATTGAATCTGAAGGCCTCGGACAAATAGTGTGCACTTCTGGTATTTTGAAATCTGCCTGGCAACACGACCTCGCTGAATTCAACACTAAAATTCAACACTAGGATAAAATATGACATCAATATTAAGAAGATGATAATTTTTTCTTGACTCTGTTAGGCCAACAGAGAAGGCCTGGACCGCCCACGACTGATCTCCAGAAATATTCCATCTCCAAAATTTTGCAAGAGTACCCTTTTCAAACTGCTCTCGCAGATTTCTGATGGTGCTACATAACCCCCGTTACCCCCGTAGCAGCATCCCTTCATATATGACACTACATAAAGAAGGCAGGATCAATATGGCCTGGTTACAAATGCAAATGAGACAGTACAACCATGTGATTTTTCCACCCTATAATTTTTACAAAATAAATGTTGTATTGTGTTGTATTGGATCATTTTACGAGTATAAGTGTGAGGACAGACGTAGAGTATCAAGACTCTATCTTTTTCTTTTACCAGTAATAGAATCTCATATAACACGGAGCGCAGGGGAGTTTTTATCAGCAGAAAGTATTAAAGCGAGGAATTGACATGTCATGACACAGAATCGGTAAACAGGTGAGGATTGGCGTGCACATGCAGGCAAGGTTTTTTTTCTCCGTGCTGATGGATAAAATGGCCTGCAGAGGACACGAGTCCTGTGACATTGATGGACACTCTGATATTGCCTCACTAATCTTTCCTCCCACTCTATTTCTCTCTCTCTCTCTCTCTCACACACCTCCATCTTTCTCACTCTCTCAGCTCTGAGTCATCGGCTCGATCTCGTTTGCCTCACGTGGTCATATACCACTTCTTCCATTGGTTTTTGTCGCACACATTTTGGATTCCAACTCGCTTCTCCTTTTTTTTTTTTTTTTTTTTTTTTTTACCCTCTTGCGCCAACGCCACTGATGCTGCACTCCATGTCCTTGTTTGCTCGCTCCGAGCGGATCCCGAGCACACACAGACCCCTCTGGTCATTCCAAAGATAAACAGATAACGGAGATGTGTTAAATAAACCTGATTCACTAAAGTATATTTGAACTTTTATAGAAAATAAACTAAAAATCCATTCTTGGTTCAAGCTGTTGGCATCATAAAACCATTAACAGTACGCGCCAGCAAATTTAATGTTGTCATTCTGAACTCTTTCACGGCCAGCCATTTTCCAAACCACAATTCCAAATATTGCCAGCCGTTTTAGAGCATTTTAACTAACGGCCGCCACACCCCACGAAACCATAGACATGCATTTTATGCATATAGTACACATTGTGCTTTGTTTTGTCTCCAAACCGAGATTCACCCTCTGAATCATCATCCTCTACTGAAAAGCTGTGCTGATTTCGACTCTAATGTGATGCAACGGCGCCATCTACAGGGATCTGTTAGTCAATACAATGCTCTATGAACCAGAATTCAATAGACAGGTTGGGCGAAATGCTCTTCCACGCCTATACGTTGAAAAACAGACGACCTGTATGCATATTAGCCGCAGCAACTCTTTTTGGGAAAAAAAAAAATACAAACCGCACCAGCGTCAGTTTTCTATGTTGAAAACAATTTCTGCATGGACAGAACAATTTTATACTGTGAATGCACATAAAGGTACATAAACAGATTATTAAAACAGTGGCTTTAAACACGGCAACAACTTTGCTAATTAAAACAGAACAGACCCAAGAGGAAAAAAAAGTAAAAGAAAAAAAAATCTAGATTTATTTAGCGTATTTTCTGAACTATTGAGCGCCCCTACCGGTGAAAGAAAAATCCACCGAGAAGCTGCACCGTTGTATTATCCGCATGATTCAAAATCTAGGATGAAAGGTACTTGACGAATATATACGTTGATGGGAGTAAGAGGTTGAATTCCAATTGACTTAAAACGCACCTTCAACCCCAATGAGGACAAGCACATTTGAAAATGGATGGAATCTGAATGTGAGTCTACTTACATACATTTTGCCCTTCTCATGTTGCTCTTTTAGAATAAGTTGCTTTGGATTCTGAGGCTGAGATGTCACTGCAGTACCTGCTGTATAATTGCGTGAAAGGGTCCAGCTTGAAATTACCTGAGCACATGGGACATTCCAAATAAAAGCATGAAAGCCTCATATATAATTATGTTATTATAGTCATTTGCCAACTGCTGAGTGGGGCCACATTCACTACAGCGGCCTGCGTGACTCATCAACAATACCATTCAGTTGTTAATATTTGGAGTCAGTTTCGACTCCCTGTTGAAGTACACGACTATACTCCAAATGTCTTTTGTGGGCAAAACAGCTCAAACGCGTTGTCCAAAAATCTGCATTAACGCTATTGTCTGCCTTCACTATTCTACCTAATTATCAATCCCCGCCCTTTTTTTTTTTTTTTCTTGAACCACAACTCTCTTGGCAGACATGGATGTCCACATTTATAATTCATGAATGTCATGAATAATGAATGGACAGTCTCATTTCTCCTCTCACGTTGCCTAAATGAGCTCACCAAAATATTAGGAACACGTCACTGTACGTTGCTGTACATGACGCCCGCTATGCTGTTGAAAACTGTCACTACACTAATTGGTATCGTGATATGTGGCTCCTAATACCACCCCAATTAATGTAGTCGTTCGCAATGTGTGTTTGTAACAGTGCTGGACAACATAACATGGGCCAGAATTGGTTTCTCTAGCTATAAATTTAACAGATTCATTTTGGAATCCGACTGATTATTTCAGTTATTTTTGTCGTACATGTGATATTGCTCAGAATAACAGCAGTGTTTTCAAATTATTTTCCTGAGCTATTTATGCTTTGGGAAACACTGCACACTCTGTTTCAACAAAACGTGCAGAAACCGTGCAGAAAATGTGCTGTTTCTTATGCAGCATAAATTGGTGAAATGAGAATGTTAGGTTGTTAAAATAAAACAACAGTCGCAGAATTTGTCTTCACGAACTGAAAACTTTCTTTTCTGTAAGTCTCTCAATAGTATTTAATGGTACGACCGACTGTTTCTGAGACGTTCACATCTATGTTGCATGGAGTCTAACTATTTCAGCTTCCTGAGAACGGTGCAGGAACAGAAGAGAACACAGAGAGAGGTGCTAATGATGGAATGTTTAAAGAATTTTTCTTGTCAATTTAAACAACATTTAAACATTTCAGTCAAAATACACACGGATAAAGAACCTCAATACACGTGAGTTACCATGACATCCGGCGGCAAAGCAAAGGGAAACTTTTCTGAGGCCTCAAGCAACTATTTTTAAAGAAAGCAATAGTGCATATAAAATGGAATATTACAAAAGCAATACATTTTTTACACTTCGATGCTTGTTTGTGGTGTTATTGACGACTTAGGGAGACTTTGAGTTTCTTTCCAGAGGCGGAGATATTTCATACTGCCGTGTCCAGACTGCAAATGAAAGGCATGCATGCAATGTCTAATGTAACCATGAAAAAATATATAATTTAAGCCCAAACTACAAGCTTTCCTCTTCTCTTTGGGTCAGATGATGAATCACGTCAATGAAGAGCTAATGTTACGAAGAGTTGAAAATTGTGGCTGGACAACCCTGCTCACAATGCTATGACAGTTCCTGCCATCACCATACTGGAGCAACGTCACTATTCTGGCTCTGTGGGATTTTCCTCCATTTTATTAAGCACAAGGAAATCATCAGAGAGATCCATTTTGAAGACTCGAAGTTTAAAATATATCTTTCGCAACATCAATTGTGATAACATTCTGACACAACTGTGCTAGTGAGGAGGAAGTGAAGAGCAGCTCTCTCGCAGCACCATTTTTTAAAATGGGCAGATAAGAAAAGATTTACTTGGTTGTTTAATTTCACACTTGATTGGTGGGCAGGCACTCCAGAGAACCAACGATGTGTTTACAAGCTATTAAAAAGCCAATTTTCCAAACATGCACCCTCTAAAGGGTTGTGTGTGTCCATAAATGCAAGCTACAGTATAGCCGCTTATTTACAGCTGATTAGGTGGCGTATAAAAATCATCTTCATATGTACAAGTAAGCGAGAAAAGATAAAGGGAATAGTTAACAGATACAATGTATGCCGATGGCCTGTGCAGAATGCAAGTAACAACATTAAGAAGTTCATATTATTCTTTATTTAAAAGCGTACAATTCATATTGACTTGTCGTTATTGAAGTGAGCACCGTTTAGTCCCACAAACAACATGAGCCAGGAGTGTGACCTGAGTCGAATGGAGTTTTGTCACCACTGTGAAGCTTGGCCTGCTCTCTGACTTCCTGTGGCCTGACCTGCAGCTCTTTGACAAGCCATTAACCTCTCACTAGCCTCTCTCGCTCCTCGCTCCCTTCAAAACTTTTTCTCACTTGGAAAAATGCGACGCAATCACATGAACACCGCCGAGACATATTCCTGGGCTGTTTAATTCCAGCAAACCAAACAGACACGGAGTGAGTGCGTATGTGCCCGTGTGTGGCTCATTCAAAGCTAAACAATCACAAGGACCCTCCAACACACGCTCCACTCCACTCGTGTGCTTTGCTGAAGATCTCGTGGGAAGAGAATGCTGAGGACAGATTATTGAGATTCAAACATGCGCCAGTCCGTCCATCAGGATAGATTTGGATTTATTTGATCAGAAGAGTGTTTCCCAAACAATACTGATCCAAGGCACGTTCTTGTATAGTATTTGACATTACAAAAAAGCTGGTTATTTTTGTTATTTATTGTTGTATAAATGGCAAATATGTGAAAACTTGTGCTGTCACTTTCGAATATTATTAGAATCTATTATGCAACCCATATTTTCATTCTTTAATTGCATAATTAATGGAGGAATAATTGGACGTTGCATTTTTTTTTTTTGCATTTAAGTAGATTACAGTTCAAGTACCTATTAGTGTTTACTAGAGATTTATTACAAATGTTTGTAAATGCCTTACTTTGATTAAACATCAAAAAGAAAATTCAGTCAGGATTTGGACAATTTTAAGTTAAACAGTGGTTCTAAACGATTACTCGATTTGATAATTAACTTATTGTCTCTGAAGCGATTAATTTTGGCATCCTTGGTGGATGCACAGGTTAACATAATGGAGATGGAGAAGCATTGCCTCCAAACATTGCTGGCATAGATGCCTTCCTTTTCCCATCAGGTGAGGAACAAACTGCCCATTTGAACTTGGTTGCTAACCAAAAGAGCAGGAAATACAAAACACATAAACAGTCTCTGAGAAATTCAGCATTAAAGAGTATCTGACATCATGAGCAATCCACTTGTGCTCACGCCATAATGCTGTGCGCGTTGTTGCTTATCTTACATGTACTGTTTGACGTACATTATTATAACCAAACATCATTTTGAATGAATGGGTCACAACATCTGCATTGGATTACACTTCCCTTCCCACTTTATTATTTTTGTCAAAAGTTTCATGGAAATATAATTTACTGACTCCCCTCTGGGTAAGGCCACTACATTCAAAATGTGCTTTCCTCATAAATTTGTTAATTAAACCAAAACAGAAAAAGATCCAACGGCATACTGTCAAATTCTTACCAAATGTTTCTTTGTGCTTAGCAATGAATATAATTAATAAAAGAGAAGTACATTTCTGATTAATTCTGCCTTTGCAATTGCCAATCCAATAACGTCGAACATAGATGCATATTTTTTGGCCACAAGAAATAAACCCAATACATTTCAGGATGCTAACATTGGGTAGGTGTACCTAATAAAGAGTCCAGTTCACAAACACCTTCCCCCAAAAGCCAAAATGATATAACCAAAGCAACAACACTAATCTAAAATGATCCCTGCTCCCTATTTTGTGACCTGGTTCAACTACCAGCCATTATGTCACCACTAAATGGCTCAATTAGAGATCCATTTAGTGACACTCAAGAGTTTGTGCGGCGACTTAATAATTTTTCGTACTCTCATTATGAAACAACAAATACGGCCTCAACCAGCCGCATTTACCTTTGAACCTGCTAAATGCTGACAGGCGTCCTCATTTGCATAAACGCTCGCGCAAAAAACACTCAGAAACTAAATAATTGATGCCCAAACCGCTGCGGTTTTCAATTGAAGCATTTTGTTATATATGAATATTAATAATACATGTGTGCAACTGATACTTATGTGCCGTAATCAAGATATTTTGTATGCCGAGGCGAGACCAAAAGTGAGAAATTCAACTTGCGTGCTGCTGACTTTGCTTTTAACAAGTCAACAAAAGACCTCGTAACCTTCACGCTTCCTTTCCACCTCTTCCTCCTACTCCTCCACCTATATTATTTCCAATTACACCCATAAGCCTATGCATCATCTACCTCGCCGCACTCAACTTGATAAATCACAACAAACGGGCCTGCTTAGGTTAGCCACGAATAATTTACGCTCGTGTTGCCTTGGTAACGTGGCGACAAGTGGGCTTTTTACACTTAGTGTGCAGCCGACGCCCAGCCGACAGGAGGGAGAAAACTTAAATGCGGAGAAGCATAAGGCTAAACATGAAAGTTTTATGGTTCGCTCAGCATTGGAATGAAAAAAGTACAGGCGCACATGTAATATTAAAAGAAGGCAATAAGTGAACAGATCTGGTGGAATGTTGAACAGCGTAAAAAGTTGCATTTTTAAAGGCACTTTTGCTTTAAACAGCAGCAGATGGGTTTACAAACAGAGAAGGTAATATGTGAAGATATTGGTTGGGATATGGACTCGAGTAAAATGTAAAACTTTTACAAATAGGGACATGTAAAAGAACCAAAGATTTGCTAACATTGAAGTTGAATTTCATTGAAATCTCATGTGTTCCGTCTCGAATATACATACATATATATCCTGAAAGATTTAAGAAAAAAAAAAAAGGATCAACTGTTCTCTCTGTTAGTGGTATTGCCCTCCCCACTTTTGTAATGGTATGCCCCACTAGCAGGCAGGAGGCGCGGGTTATGTGACGGAAGAATAAGAAAATCCACGCACACTTGAACGCACACTGCTGTCTCACATCTCTTTATACACAAACAGTTGGTAGTGGCGCTTTTGACGCGTTTGGGGGCAATTGTTGTCGTTTGCTCGTTTCGTAAGTAGGTTCATCACATGCACCAGGGATGATTAAAATTTGTCAGCCCCACCCCACGCCACAAAAATGGCCCCGGGCCCTCTTATTATTACAGAAGCTGCGTTCAGAACTTAATGGCATTCTCGGCATTGGAAAACACACTCGCAAGTGATGTTGGGGTGTCAGAGTGAATTTCCAAACGCAAACGACGGCAGCACTTTCGCTAACGTTTTTTTTTCTTTTTAGTTTAAAATGACTTCATTTAACTGGAATCTGTTGCATTGTGGTCAATGTTAAAATCCTGGTTGTTTATTGCGCCTGTTGGTGTTTCAAATCCTTGCGGTGTAAGGAAGCCGAATGCAAGTTGCCATAACTACTACCTAACTTATTGTTCATCAACTCTAACATAGTGACAAAAGTTCTTTGTCGATGAATAGGAATGTGGTAAAGTGACAATTTTCACGATTTCCTCAAAAATAATAAAAAATCATGGAACAAATTAACACTGGCAGCAGATGTAATTTTTTTCAGTGACAGTACTTTTTAAATGATCATTTCATTAAAAAAAGTCTTTGTTTATTCTCCATCACATCAAATATCCAATCACATAAAAATGTATTTTCAAGCTGGTGTATAAGTGAAGAGATGTCACTTGAGGATGGAGAACAGTAGAAAATGTGGAATTTGTTACAACAGGAGCAGAAGTCAACATTTCCTTGATCAGTCAATAAGGCACTATAAAATGTTGTGATTAAAAGTGTTGCGTAAATTTTGTCGAAAAGGAAGCCACAATGATTCTCAACCCAGATCAAAATGTAGCAGCAGTAAGCAGATTTTGTTCAATCCTCTTCCGGTTCATATGCCGCTCCGAAGGGCACGTGGAAGTTAAAAAAAACAAAGAACTTTGCATACCCTCGCAAAGTAATTTTTATTGCAAAGGAATGTTTTTTTTTTTTTTTTTAATGCACGTTTATGTACTTCCGGGTCGTCTTGGATGAAAAGGATGATCCTCTCTAAAGTATCAGTAAATGTTCTTTATTGTTTAAAAATTATTATTATTTCAAAACTCAGAACATACAAACACAACAAACACAGGGGACAAACAAGGAGTCAAAGAAATAAATTACAAAAATATATTATAATGCGTGACATCATCAGCGGGCGCGCAGGCAACCGAAGGTCCCCAACCACGTCTAGCAACCCAACTACATCAAGTACTGACACCGGCTCCGACATACTGCTGAGGTGAGCAGGAAGTGCGATAAAAGGAAAAAAAATAAAATAAGAGTACCTTGCAAAAAATCTCACAAACTTTGCAAGGGAATGCAGTTTTTAACTTCCTTGTCTCCTTAGCGGCTTCGTAGATTCACATTCCTCAAAGATAAATAAATAAATACATAAACAAATAAATATCTGATTACTGGTTTTGTCAAAACTTCCCCTCAACTTTATGTCCATGAAATGTTTATGCCGAAAGAGAAAACTTGCAAACTAGCATAGCAAAGATGTCAATCAACAATCCCCGTGATGGCGCAGCTCCATCTGAACGTTGTCATGCTCGCTGTGATTTATTTTTTCTTCTTGTTTTTTTTTTTTTTTTTTTTTCAGTCATGGCGATGGCGGTGTCTCCGTGACAACAGATAGCCTGTGGGAAGAGCTGCAGCCTTTGAGGCCTCGCTCGTCACCTGTCTGCACACGCCGAAATGGATGTGGAGAATATGGATGGAGGTTTGGGATGAGGAGCAGCGAGGACATGATTTAACGGGGGACAGACTTGAAGATGTATGAAGCAGGGAGTGTCTTTTACAAGACAGACGACAGCATGGCCATGCACACGCTGCAGCCATTATCATTATTATTTGTCTTTTATCTAATCCACTTGTCTTACACTGCTGCCCGCTTTCACTGAGCCCCCAAAATAGACTCCTGCTTAAATTATGCACGGCAGATAGAAATAGATGGCATCGGGCAATCCCTCCACTGGAGCCAAATCATTATTATTTTATTGTGCTTAAATTTCAGAATCAATTAAAAATAAAAAGATGTTAAATGTAAAATATTTCAGCATTAGTCCATTGTAAAAAGTTGAAATGGTGTCACCCTACTGCAGATGGAGAAAGTTAATTCTTCATTAACTGACGGGACTGTTCTAAAAAAAGCTCACCAGTAATCGGACATTGTGATTTTGTAGCGCGAGCTCAGCGAGCTGAGCTAGGCGAGCTGAGCTAGGTGAGTTGAGCTGAGCTAGGCGAGCTGAGGTAGCGCGAGCTAGCACCTTGTAGTACGGCGCGCCTATATATATATATGTATATATATATATATATATATATATATATATACATACGGAAATAGCACCCACAACTGGTGTTGCGCCCTTTGATGCAGTGCGTCTTATGGCCGTAAAAATACGGTAAGTAATTATTAATGCTAACATTATCAAAAGTAAATTGAGCAAATTTGTATTTTTCGGAAGTATGTATGAAACTGGTATCCCTTTGCAGTAATCAAAGCCCAATCAGTAGCTGTCGGTTCCAAAAAAAGTTGGTGACTGTCAAGAATGTATTTCTGTTTGAGTTAATGTTATTTACAATGCTAAGAAAGTGCTATTTAAAAAAAAAAAAGATTGAATGTATATTTATTTGTTTAGTTTTTAAAGATACAATCAAAATAAGAAGAAAATGTTGAGCTCCTTTCTTAAAATTTTTTAAAGTTATATATCATGCATGACTTTCTGTATTGCTCACAGTCCCGCTCTGCCCCCTTGTCGTGTGGTGTTCCACAAGGTTCCGTTTCGGGGGCCCTTGCTGTTTTCGTTATACTTGCCCCTAGATTTCATCTGACGAAAACATGGAATTTCCTTCCATTGCTATGCTGAGCTCCTACGCACCTGCCCGCTGCCTCAGAGACTAAGCGCAGCCTCAGTGGGGATCGCGCCTTTTCTGTTGCCGGTCCTTCCCTATGGAATGAGCCCCCTCTCCGACCGCTATTAAAAATCGTTTGAAGACATATTTTTATTCTTTAGCTTTCGACTCAACATTAGACTGTCATTGTTCTTCCGGTATTTATTGTTTATGTGTTTTAATTTGTGTTCTAATTTCCCCCTAATTTATATTCCAACATATGGAAAGCGCTTTGTTACAGCTCCCGCTGATGTGGCCGCTATATAAATAAAGTTGTATTGTATAGTACAAAATCCTGCTAAATCCTCACAAAAACATCATCATCCATCCTGCTTGGGTGGGGGTATTTAAATTATTAATCTGTGAAGTCATCGTCATTTACAGCCAATTGGGCAGAACAGACACCTGTTTAGCAGCCCAACAACATCGGTCGGGATGAAGCCAGTTTATTGGTGTGTGTGTGCGCGTGTGTGATGATGACGATGCTAATGATGATGATGATGATCATGATGAACATTCTGCGCATTCAGACTGAAGTGTCCTCATATTCATCTTCCTGCCCTTGAAGGAGCTGGAGTTGCGACCTTGTGCAGGCAATGATGACATTAATTCAAGTCATTGAAAGTCTTCAAGCGCAGCTCGCAAAACTGGCGACCGCACAAAAAAGCCGCGAGGATGCTGAGCGGGATGATGCTACCAAGACTGTAAACCACACTTGGCTCAGCGTGGAGGAAAGATCGACCTTGGATGATAGTTTCCTCGGTTATCTCGCTCTCGTTCCTCCTCCTGATAATCAGTATTCATTGCAGCTGAAAACAAACCCCATGACGATTGTGTGCCAAGTGTGTGTGTGCGTGTCTCCTCACTAAAATACACAGAAAATAACAAGTAACGTCACCCGTCACTTAATGTCATTCAGTGTCTGTATTCCGATAGACTGTTGTTTGTTCCCCAAAAAAATGCTGAGTTGTTTTTACTTTTACTACATAAAATGGGGGAGAATTAGTTCTGTAAACTTTAATTTCTTTGTTCAAAATGTGGGAAAGCCACTTATAACATTTTGTTGAATTGCTCAATTTAAAATTTTATAGAATTGTGTTGCCTTGAAATTTGGGGTGCACACAGCTTTTATTTATTTTTTGTTGTTGTTTATATTGCACAAAGGCCTTTTGTTGGTTTACTGAAAACGTGTTCCACTTTTTTTCTAAATTTAATTTAATAAAAATTTAATTGTGATGCCCACATTCTCTTTAAGGTCAAACTTTACTAAACACTGGTGACCATCTAATTTTGAAACCTTACTTTTACTTTTGACCTTAAAGTTATGACCTGGGAAATGTCATCCACCCAACCAATTGGTGTGCTGACTATCAAGCGTTTCAAAGACAAACACACAAGCCGACGAAGCAACATTAAAAGAAGCCTCCGTGGCTAAGCCTGTTATTTGAATTCAGAGTCTGGATCAATTTTGAGGACATTTGAGAAAGCGAAGGAGTAATTTCCTCACTGGTCATTGATTCTTGTGGAACACTTGCTTTGTGCATGTGTGTGTGAGTGTGTGTGCATGCGTGTGTATGTGTCAGTCAGCGTGATAGATGACTTGGTGAGGCCCAATCGACTGGCTTCATAAGACTGAGTAAACCTGCAACTGTGATCTTGTCTCCCCTGAGTCATTTTTTCCTCTGCTCTCTGCTCTCCCCTGAATTCTCCAATCTCTGATCCGCCACACCTGCCGTCCAACAGCTGGCACCACATCCACCTCGGAAGGGGGGCGAGGCGGGCACTGCGTTGTCTTCCGAAAGCTGATTCCTCTTCAAATGGGATACCTACATCCGTATATTCTTGTCCAGTGATCTTCCAATGACTGCACAGAGACGGTTATTTTAAGAGGCACTCTTTGCTTACCAGGATTGCTATTTTGTGATGAAACCACAACAGCGCTTAAGTCGAACCCTCATCATGCAGTTCACAACACAAAGCTAGATATATCCGTAATCACATAGTCGTAACGTATGATTTGTTGTTATTATTATTATCATTATTATTATTATTATTAATAATATTTCTATTTTTATATTTTTATTATTATCAGACTAGTTGGAGAGGCTACTCTGGCTCATGGAAAAAGTCAGAAACATTCGGGGCCTCAAAAAAATGGTGGAGTACCATATTTGTGTGTGTTGTTCCGTACGTTTGTTAGTACTACTAACTTTCTAATTTCTGAAGAATAATGGAAGATGTTAAGAATAAAAGGAAAGGACTATGATTTGCAATTGTTTCTGTTTAAACATCTGAAAGAAAAAATAAATTCCTGGAACAAAAGTGAAAAATGATGGCCTTTTTTCCATTTAATGTTAGTCAGTGAATTCAGAAAGATAATAGGATTAAAGAAGCAAACAGTCGGTAGACGAAACAAGAAAATAATCCTCAAACTGTATTTTCTTTCCGGATTGTACCAAAGCATTCGTCCTTTACATATGCTGCACCCGTCCTTGAATTTTGGGCAAATCTTGTTGTCATAAGAATCAGCCAACATACAAAAAAGTGTGTGGACACTGGTGGATTTAGAAAACAACCAAACTGCAGACAATCCAGCACATTGTTTGACACATTTCTGCTTCTGACAATGTTAGGAAACCGCTTTGTAACATTTAACCATCGAAATTTGTCTCATTCAATGATGCCCCCAATTCAAAATGCACATTGAATGTACCGGTATGCAATAGCACAACCCTTCTGATTGGCTTCATAATCTCTTAATAATTACAAACATGTTTTGAAAAATGTCAAATTGTGTCAGACATCACCGTACGTGCTTTTCCAGTCATGTAGCAGTCACCTCAGCTCAATAACTGATTTATCACCCTTTAAAAAAAAGCTAGTGTCTCTATAGTAGTTGTCACACAGTCGCCTGCCACCGTATCTGCTGACAAAACGGTCACCTCCGACACCTCCTTATCGATGGCCTAAAAAGCATGCGGGGCACGTCAGAAACAAGGACAGCAGGACGTGCTGGTGGAAGGGACGGGTGGGGGGGGACAAGGCGCTAGGAGAAAAGAAGCAAATGTGTGACTGCGAGGATATCGACCCAAACACCCGCAGAAGGAGCGTTAGAGTGCAGAGTGTGTCTGGCATTAGTGGAGCGGGAGTTTTGCTGGATGAGGAAAAGGGAAGCGACTGGAATGGAAGAAGCACATCACTTACAACATTTGTCTTGAGGCATCTTGGGGAGTGCCGTCACTTGTTTAGACCAATGAAGGACATGAGGACACTTGTCATAGACAAAGAGGACAAGCCAGCCTGGCAGGCAGAATCACCGTCGCTGTGTTAATTGAAGAAACAACATAATCAAACGCTTACTAAACTACCAAAGATTATGCTTTATAGGAACCCATCCATCCGTTATTTGCCGCTTATCCGGGGTCGGGTCGCGGAGACAGCGGCTTCAGCTCTCCTAGAGGGATCCCCGAGCGTTCCAAGGCCAACCAGGAGACATACTCTCTCCAGCGTGTCCTGGGTCGTCTTGGGGCCCTGCTGCCAGTGGGACATGCCTGGAATACCTCACCAGGAAGGCGTCCAGGAGGCACCCTAATCAGATATCTGAGCCTACTCATCTGGCTCCTCGCAACGTGGAGGACCAGCGGCTCGTCTCTGAGTCCCTCCCGGATGACCGAGCTTCTCACCCTATTTCTAAGGGCGAGCCCGGACACCCTGCGGAGGAAACTCATTTCAGCCGCTTGCAATTTAGATCTTGTTCTTTCGTGCACGACCCACAGCTTGTGAACGTAGTTGAGGGTAGGAACGTAAATCGACCGGTAAATCGAGAGCTTTGCCTTTGCTTTATCGGAACTTGGCATCTTATTTTCTTTTCACAACTTTGAGACATTCATACTTGCATTCACAGAGTGGGAAATAAACCTACACAAAAGTCTTTATAGAGTGTTCATCTTATCTGAAACTGATGTTGATGCTAACACTAATCTGTGCATCCAACAAGACTGTGGATCTTTTGAACTTTTAGTCTTGACATAAAAGTGTTTCTGTGCAGCTTGGAAAAAAAATTGTGGATAGCTTCTTAAACACAGGTGGAGAAAGTTGGTGTGGAAAAAAAATGAAACACTGCTTGTATATAAACACATTTTCTGGCAGAGGCAGTTGCGTAATTTTACATTTGATGGATGGGCAGGCACTCCAGCGACCCAAATGTTCATATCCAAGCAAGTAAAACGTCAGTTTTCAATGCAAACCCGCCACAGGCAAATTTGTCCAACTTGTACCCTTTTGCGTCTGGGCTCAAAGTTTGGGTCTGGTTGGTCTAGGGTGAATTCTATTTGCAACAAATACAAAACAAAACCCCCACCCCCACCACAAAAAAAAAAAAAAAATCATGATCTTGTTCCTTCTGAGACAAGTTTTCCACTGCTCCAGATTTGAGTGGCAGAATAATTTACACAAGCCATTTTGCTCATGGCATTTGAAATGTATGCAAATGAGCTTATTCAACCAACTTTCTCAAAGGTTTCGAGCTTCCATTAAAAGTCAACAGGCAACATCATTACCTGGAGGCATTTCTTATACATCCCGCTTGCCGCCCTTGTACTTAACGCTGTTGTCTTTGTATCATCATTATTCAAACAATGTGCTGGCAGTGATGAATAGCCACAGTGTGAAATTGCCCCTGCTGTTGAATTTGATCTCATATTTTAATTTCAACACACACTGTCCTACCTCGTTGTGCGTTGCCTCAGCAGAGTTAAATAAGCTGCCGCAAACCGAGAGTTGAAAGGTCATCTACGAGCTTTGCAGAAATGTGTTTGATGATGGGAGGGAAGTAGGCTGAGTGCTGGTTGCTAAATGCCACGAGCTGGTCGGACGGTGTTACAATGCATAGCCGGAGGCGAGGTCACGAAGTGTGATGAAAGTGAATCCATCACTTCACCAACCCGGCCGGTAAAAGGCCAGAACGCCGTCGGGCTTCAGGCGAGCCGAGAGCCGCTTCGATGAGCGAGAAGGATGGACGGGAATGAAAGGAGATGGGGGGGGGGTGTGATTGTGTTTTTATGCTGGAGAAGTGATGGTGAAACATGTTGGAGATGATTGGGAGAGGCAGCACGATGAGGGATGCAGGTGATCACAGCCTCTACTGTCTAGGATCGCAGCTCTCTATCAACCTGACTCCAGGAAGAATGCTTTGCCAAGAAGCTTACTCAATATATTCCCAAAGAAATATGATTTTCAAGCTATCAATTCAGATATCATGTCCTCACTAGGGTCGCGGGGGTGCTGGAGCCTGTCCCAGCTGTCAATGGGCAGTAGGCGGGATGCACCCTGAACTGGTTGCCAGCCAATTGCAGGGCACACATAGACAAACTACGATCCGCGCTCACAAACACACTTGGGGCAATTTAGAGTGTCCAATCAACCTGCCATGCATGTCTTTGGAATGTGGAAGGAACCCAGAGTACCCGGAGAAAACCCACACAGGCACGGGGAGAATATGCAAACTCCAAACAGGAAGGCCGGAGCCGAAATCGACCCCACAACTTCTGCACTGTGTGGCCATCAAGCTAATCAATCGTCCACAATGTCACCCACTAACTAAACAGACCAGTGTAAATTTAAAACTTATTCCAAAACTTATTTAAAGATGAGTGACAACTATTGAATTGTCAAGAGCTCGACTGGAAGAAGTAGATAGCATCCTATTGGTCAGCATGCTAGCTAACGCTTAATCTACTAGGCTATCCTTTTCACCATCAAAAGAATATGCCAGTGCCATTAACCCGAGAAACGGGAAAGTCAATTAATTATCTGGTCCGTCAATGATCATGTTAACTGTCTGGATTTAAACCTTGTATATTTCGGAATCAACTTTCAATATTCTGTTTGATTAGCAATTGGCCGCTCATAAAACCTTTTTTCACTCACAGATCACACATTCAAACTATTCATCATTCAAGACATTTGCCAATCGCTTTGAAGCTGATTTGTAACTTCTGACTCGTACGTGTGACATCATGGTAAGATGTCTCCATGATAGTTTTCTCCTTTGTGGCATCCATTACAATGTCCATAATAACCCACATTACATTGCATTGCATCATAGCGTGACAGCATGAGTGTGGAGAACGAACTCAACCCTAATAGAATGCAATAGAGACAAGAGTGGAAACAGTCAAAAACTGATTTTTTAACAGGAAAAAACAAAGTGAATTGTGATATATTGTTGTAGTAGCATGAGGAATGTGGAAGGAAAGCCGGAGCGTAATTATAAAGCTCGAAAAGCCAGCGAGGCAGATAGAGAGCGTGGCGATGAAAGGAGCAACGATAGGCTGCTGTGGGACGAGTGCAACCGCGTAAGCGCTAAGAGGCTGAGCGGAAAAAGCAATTTGAAGCTCTGATCAGATTGCTATTGAATGTGCACGAATTAGACCTTGGCCCTAAAGTCATCTGGGCTACGTACTCAGCATCTGACACCGGGGCGCCGATCTGTTTTGATCAGCCCACACGGGAGGACTCAGAACATGGCAAAATCTCGAATGGTGGGCGGGAATTTGAGTAGTTTTCTCATTTGTGACTGTACTTAGTATTTTTGTGTGGTCTGATCCCTTCATTCCTGATGATGAACCTTCAGTTTCAGAATTACTGGATCAGAATAATTTGTGAGAGTTCTTGTGCGGTTACTCTTCTGGAAACAGTAAGAAATTAGTGTGCTTCTGTGTGAGCCTGAGACAAAAATGCTGCTGCTGGGGGAGATTATTGAGGATTATATTAATGAGGTTTGCCTATTTGTAATGCTCGAGTATAAAAGTAGATAAGATGCTTGTTGTGGCGTACGACATTCATTGTTATCCATATTAGAAAGGGAGCTATGTACAATGTGCCATTCAAAAGGCAACAAATGTAAATCATTGTCATTACTTATCACAAAGAGCATTGTTCATGACTGACACTGAACCAGCGCTCTTGAGCTGAACCAGAGCATCATGGGACATGGCGGGGGGGGAGACACAGCAGGCACAAACAAACGAATACAAAGAAAACCCTCAGTCTCCCAAGCCCGTTGGGGACATATGAAAGATGGGAAATGTGCCTTATGGAGGGCTACGTGCCAGAATACCCAGTTCGGTGGGGGCTCCGTGAAATATAAGCGCTTCGGTCAAGATCTCACCTTGTGGAGCTGGGTTATCATAATCACATTTTATGACATGCTATCAAACTTCACTCTCCCCGCACACAATGAGGAAAAGACATTTTTTACAATATGTCACCCATGTACGTATCCATTTTCTAAAAAGCATATTCAGGGTTGCAGGGAGCTGGAGCCTATCACAGCGGACTTCAGGCAAAAAGTAGATTCCACCTCGGACTGGTTGCCAGACAATCACAAGGCACATGGAGAGGCTTGACAACCATTCACACACACGTTCGCACCGTTGCTGAGTGGGAATTGAACCCACAGTACCGCCAGAGACTCTCTCTTGAGGACAAAAAAATCTACAAGTGTTTCATTTTTGAAGAGCCCTTCAAGTGGCTAACCGAAGATGTCTGCTTGAAAGCCAAATTGCAAACATCCTGTGTCATTTTCAGAAATTGATTCTTGAGAGATTTTGTGGGTCTCCTCATAGTAGACAAATTGGCGTCGGGTAATGAATTTTTACATCTTTTGGAGGGAGTCAAAGGGTCCTAGCTACTTCTACCACTAGACGGCCTTGAATATTGCTGGTTCTGAAAAGAAAAATATTTCCCCATTCATTTGCCTTTTTTTTATATATTCCCCAAAATAAATTGGTTGTTGAAATGTCTTTCTTCCTGTTTGTAAAACGCTCCAAATGACTTTGCAGGTTGGGGGTGAAGATGGCTCAAGCTTTTGAATGCATTTGACAGCTTGCAAATGTGTTTTCACGTGGATAAGTGAATTGAAAACAATTTGGAGGGAAGCGTGGAAAAACTGGATGAGTAAAGCTAGCTTAAACGAGACGCTTTTAATATTTCAGCCTAAGTGAAGCAGAGGTGTGCGAGTGGTTGGGGAAGCTTGTAAACTGTGACGGTGGTTGTCATAACTGTCATACAAACCCAGTGGTGGTAACTTTGGAGTTAAATGCCAAACTGCTCATGTCAAAGTGCATTACACCTGAGTTTGGGGCCAAGTGTGATTGTCCTTTAAGAGGAATTATACCGAGTCACCTTGCGTCTGTTGGGGACAGTTTTGCCATATGCCATGGTCATGTCCTGGTTGATTTAGTGCACAGCCTGACAACATCAAGACGGGCTGTCAGCGCAGAACGCATAATGTGCACCACTGTCAATCCCCGTGTGGCTTCGGGCACTCGGTCAGCTTGGCAACTTGACACCAACTTTGCAGCTTCTATAACTCAGAGAACAACTTCAAATTGATTTCAATCAAAATGCAAGCAGCAAGCAGGCTATTTCTTACATTCCAATTTTCATTGCGGATTCTCAAAATTATCATGAGAATTACTTGGCTTCAAAATTCAGCGTTACTCATCCATCTTGAAATATTTGCTTCCAAAATGGACAGCTTTGGCATAATTTCCAATATATATTGGAGAGCACTGCTTTAAGCCATTATTGCTGTTCAGGCATTGTTATTTGAGAGTTTTTCATACACACTGCCAGGAACGTACTGGGGCAAAAAAAAAAAAAAAAAAAAATCGACCCGGGAAAATCGTTCACACCGGGGCGTGCGGTGGCCGCCATGCGCGAAACAGTTTCAATAACGGGAAATAGGAGCACGGCAATTTCAACCAGGAATGAACCAGCCTTTCAGGAATCTCCCAAAATTCCCGATGGCCACCACACCACTGCGTCCTGCCCTGTTTCGACATGTGCACCGAATTTGGGATTGATCAATTAGAGAGATAGTGAGGTTTATTGAACCTAGTTTTTTCCTCTCAGTATGTCTCAAAGAGCCTAGCAACATATTATTGAATTAATAACTCTATGACAGAGAAGTTTTGTTTTACAGAATCAAACTGTAAGGTATAACTTAACATGAATGTCAATCCAAAATGAGGATTTTTCTATTTAGATGAGTTGAGGTGGCAATAAATTTGAGCATGTGGTCATAAATGCATTGCACTAAGGAGACACTTTTAAAGCATCACATTTAAGTAAAGAAGACAATTTCAGTAATGACCAAACCATTTCACTTACATTTGCAAATGTAAGATTGTGACATGAAGGCAAATTGCCCAAATCCAAGAAAAACAAGACGCTGGCGGAAAACAAAAGAATAACTTCCTAATGGGATTTGCAATGGCTGCGTGCAGTGGCTCGTTATTATACCGCCGTGTTTGCATTCATGGCGTGTGAGCTGGCGGTGCAGCCTGAAGGTGAGCAGCGGGGCTGCGTGCGCACTCGACGTGCCCTTGAGCAAACAACAGCCTATAATTACGCCGATGAAGCGGTTCGGTTGACGCGACAGTGCCGGAGAAGTCCCCCGAGGTGATCGGAGGACTCCAAACAGGAGCAACATTAGAATTAATTTCCTGGATAAATGACGGGATAACAGCCTCACTGCTCCTTAGAGAGGATTCGCCCCAACCAAGAACAACAAGATAATTAAAATACATAAGCAAGTCTTTCTAACAGCAATGTGACACCTCTTCTTATCTTTTGCTGCATTTGAATTTGGTTCCGGGTCCTCGAGATGAAGCCCATACATCACCTTACGTCTGTTATGCAGTGCGCCATAAAGTTTGCCGACACGCACACACAAATTGAATTCAAAGAAGAATTCCATCTGGGAGCAGATGGTTCCTGCGGCTATCATAGATGGTCTCATCGTGTACAAAAGACACTGAGCACGTAGCATCCCAAACAGCCATGGCTTCAAAGCAAACCGCAAAGAATATACGTATGTTTGTCAAATTTCAAGGTCTTGGCAAGACTTTCTGGAATGTCCTTTGTTGCCCTTAACAACTCTCAAAAATTTAAACTTCTCATTTACCTCCCAGAGGTGCGTTTTGAAGGTATACTGCCATCTACCCTTTTAGATGTTCTTTTTAAAGCTGCTTCACAGGTTCTCAACAGGGCTGAAGTCAGGGATTTTCCTCACTTAAGACCTCAAAGGTACAAAGTATACAAAATCCCAAACTAGTCATGGATCGCCACTCGTGAATTGACCTTTTTATCTGTTTGCTGTGTTTTCTGTGTCTTGCCCTATGACAGGGGTGTCAAACTCATTGTTGTGGACGGGCCACAGCGTACTTATGGTTTCCCCCAAAAGGGCCATTGTGACTGTGAACCCATATAAATGTATGATCACCTTAAGTTATCACATACACAAGCCAGTCGGTAATTGTTTGCTCAACAATTCTTCAATATATTTTAAATGGGTAGGATTGGTATCAAATAAATGGCAATATCTTATATCTCAATATTGTTAAAAGTAAAGAAAATGTGTTAGAAACAGGAAGTTGCCACACTTGATTTGCTCTTTGAGGGCCACATAAAATTAGGTCACAGGCCAAATGTGGCCCCCGGGCCTAAAGTTTGACACCTGTGCCCTATTCTAGAAATACAGTTGAGGTCCTCAATAGAGTTCAAGTCAGGGGATGATGGTGACCACACCATTAGCCAAGTACTCCATCTATTTTAACCTATGGACATTCATTTTGGAGGATTACATCAATTCCGTTTTGAATATCATTTAATGCATTCACTCACATAAAATTACGGTAATAGATGAATTGAAAACGACAATAAAATCACGAGAACAAAAGTCTGGTATTTGCCAGTACTAAATACTCGTACTAATGTGTTTCTTATAAAAGATTAAAAACAACTACTACATGTACATTTATACAAAAGTGCAAAACAATGTAAAGAAGAACTTGGATGAGAAACACTTGATGCCCATTTTGTCCTTAAAAGAAAAAAAAAGGAAAGGTGCTGTAAGAGCTGAAAAGCATCCACAGAGCTTGTACACTCTCAGTGTTTAATGGACCTCGCAGTAGAGCTCAGTCAGGTCGAGGCGATTGTCCACTTTATGGCCCGTGCGCCGCATTCTTACTCTTTGCTGAGCCAGCACTTCTATCAGCTAGTTTTCCGCTAGAAAAAAAATGCCAAACTTTCTATTTAACAGGCAAATGAACAGTCAAGGTCGATGACGTTTTGGGAACTGAAGAAAAGAGTGACATGAAGTCTCTGCTGCGCAAGCTGCGGAAATGCTTTCAAGTTAAAAGATGCTGACGTGACAACTTTGTGGCTGGAATTATTGTGTCGTTGCCTCGATGTTCACGCGTGAGATTTGATTGTCAAAGCAACCAACGGTCACTAATATCTTTTCATAAGATCTGTTTTTTTTTGTTGTTTTTTTTTTTTTACTTGATTGTTAAGAAATTCAGTTGATTGAGCAGAATGTATCGTTTATTAATCATCTCTTGAAACAAAAGAGGCTATATCAGTTTGGCAAGAGTTTGCTGCATTAAAAATGACAACAGCATGTCAGCGAAAGTAAGGTGAGGTACTGTTCATCCACATATTGCCAGAACTCCTCTGAGCAGCATTATGTTGATCAATATGACACTTTATTTGAATTAGAAGTTCACAACATTCACCACTTTAACTCATCAGTATGAGTAGTTTCTACCTTTAATTTAATTAATTAATCAATTAATTTGATCATCTATTAGTTGTCAATTAATCTATCAATTTTGTCACCCCCACCTTTGACCCAACAATTTTAAGAGCGTATTGCAACCTTGGACTTCCGCTGTTACAACTCATCACTAGATTTGAAAAAGGAGTTCAGAACTTTCAGTTTCATAAACGTTAACCAAAAGACTAAAAAGTATCTATTTTAATCTTATTAGAAATCTATTTTTGAACAAAGCGCCACGTCACATTGCAATTTAAAGCATGGATCATGTGATGGGGATGCCAGTTGGACATCCGCTCTGAAGATATTCTGGGCACATCCAACTGATTTAAAACCTCAGGGCCCGCCCACGAGCATCCAAAAGGGATTACAATTTCCATCCTAGAAAATGTTCCATGATCACCCCCCGGGATGCTTCCGAGGCCACAAGAGTGGAGAATGGTGTCCAGATGCATAATTTCCTTCTGCCTCATTTGACGCCACGAGAATTATTTACACGTGTGTGAGAGAAAATTCTCCCAGCATGCACTGCTACTGCCATGTCAAAGACAAAATGACCGTGGCAAGTTCAGGAGTCATGCATGGGGGAGTGTTAGCTTGTTATTATCAACTCAACAATGCAGTCTGATTTGTGTCTTCCAGAACAATAGATACTCAGAAAGGATTTGATGGTTTTGCTGAGTAATTTGCCTTTAGGGGACAATGAGGCCACTTTGAGATAATGAAGAACCAGAGAGGCTATCCGAGACAAGCAAGGAGATAAAGATGGAAATGATCACCACGATGCAAAGACAGACAAACAATAATTGAATCGTATACCCCTTTATCGCCGCTGGGTCGCCTGAAGAAAAGCGGTACTGAGAATGGATGGACTAAATTCTGTGTTTACTTGCACATTCGGTTTTTAACTTTCTTAATTTCTCAGTGAATAATTCATATATCCTACAGATGAAATTCAGACATCTTCAGCAGGAGGTCGGATCTGCGAAGGTACGATTGGTGTTGATCCAAATGTGCTTTGGCAAACGTTTGCACTCTCCAGGGTGCCGTGCTACTTTTGCAATTGAATGCCACAACGGTTTCGAAGGAAATTTAACTAAATTTAACAATAAAATGACTATGCTGTCCTGAAATAATTATATGATGACATTTAAGGCATATTACTTCCCTTTTCACAACTATAAAACAGGATTTTTTAAATTTTTTTTATGAGGCTTAACCATCCTGATTTTTCTCTTGTGTGTCTCCTGGGCAATAGCGCCTAACCAGTCAGCCAATCTCACTCAAACATGGCTCACATACTTCCCCTGCTCCCCATTTTACAATCTTTTGGCTGAGCCGTATGTAAACTCAGTTAGGCTGCATATTTATCTTATGTATGTTTAATAGAGCAGCAGTACAGCCAAGAGGATTTTCCCTCTGTGCTCCTATTGTGGAAAATGGAAATACAGCAAACGTGGCAACAGCGTACAATAAGAAAAAGACATTGTTCTCAGCCAATCGTCAGGAATGGAGACGTTGGAAAAAAACAACAAAGACAAAGATGGAACATTGAAAGAAAATAATAATAAGAGAGGGCAGGAGCACAGCATCTCTTGCCGAAGGAGGTGAAAAAAGGCAAATGGGCCGCTAGAGAAAGGATGGACAGAAATAGACAGGGGCCTGGAGCGGTGGAAATAGCACGGTCCACTCTAGCTGTTGTTGAAAGGGAGACAAAGGGAAGTGGAGAGAGTCATGGATGACAGTTCATACGAGACCAGGCTGAAGGGTATGCTGTATGACAACCAGTAGAAAGAGCAGGAGCATCGAAAGCAACACCCGTAGTCGATGGTGACCTTGCCATGTAACAGTGTTACTTCCTCTTGTTGGCCCTTGTTGGTGGTTGAACCACACACATTTCGACCCAAAGTTTCAGAGAAATCATGGTCCCAAAGTTGAACACGAGGAGTCATAGCAAGTCATCATAAGAAATTCTCTTGGCTACCACGCTACTAGTCAAAAACGCTAATGCCAAGGAGAGAGTACAAATAGATGGGAGGATAAAAAGGTAAAAAACTCGCATACGGGATGGGACAATATTATTTGGATTGTGGGGGTTTAATGACCCCCCGCCCCAGAGGGTGGAACAATATTGGTTTATCATTAATAAGTGTAGATAGTACATCATTTTAATTTATAGTAGCTCAATAAACATTCTAGTTTTTATTCTCTAACAACATATACCAGGATACACAATGGAAACTTATTACAACATTTTACAGTTTTACAAAAAAAATGGTCATATTTCACATAAATGAGTTGCAAAGCCCATCCCCCAAGAAAATCACTTGTCCGCCTCTGGCTTGCAGTACTAGACTTTGTGATCAACCCTGGACAGGAAGCTGCTGCTGGCCTTCTACCACTCTTCCATCGAGAGCCTGCTGACGTACTGTGTCGCCACCTGGTACAGCGGCTGCACTGAGGCGGACAGAGTGAGGCTCCAGAGGATGGTCAAAACAGCGCAAAGGATTATTGGCTGCCCTCTCCCCTCACTGTCGGACATCTACACCGCCAGGTGCCTCAGAAGGGCTCTCAACATCGTCAAAGACAATACCCACCCAAACTCACACCTGTTCGACCTGATGCCCTCTGGCAGGCGCTACAGGTGCATCAAATCAAGGACTAATAGACTGAGAAACAGTTTCTTTCCAAGAGCCATCTCCATTCAAAATTCTCACACACACACACACACACGACCACCCTTACATTGCAGAACAGCGACGTGATGTGTTTTTATATATCCTATTCAGTATTATTTTCCATTGCACTAACTATTCTCTTATTTATCTAATTTATATATTTAACTGAATTATTGTTGTATTGCACTGGAGAGGGGAGCTCTCTAATCTCGTTGCACACTTGAGTACAATGACAATAAAGAGATTTCTGATTCTGATCTTGAATTTTAAGGTTAGTGTTTTTATCCAATCAGAATTCAGCTAGCTCATGTTGCCAGGTAGATTTCATAATACCAGTAGCATGCACCATTCGTCTGAGGCGTTCAGATACAATCGTGCGGACATCTGTTCTGTGAGAGTGAGGGGGCTTTTACAGTTGATAGACAGTTGCGATAGCCAATCAGATCACAAGTTGATGGTGATGAAAGTATCTTGCAATTGGATACTCAGCTGTGAGGGGGCAACGCTATGCAGAAACGACACACCAGAAAGTGGTAACTGGCGGCCGATAGAAAATCTAAAATATATTTTTACTTTTTTTAAACCACTTTGGCCAAGGGAGGGAAATTGTGGATTTCATTTCAGATACACTTGCGAGGCCATTTTCAAGACGGACCTTTCAAGAGAATCTAGGTCGTCCAACACTCACTCAGCAGCGCTTAAGTGTATGACTCTATATTATTTCTCCAGCCGTTGTGTCATAAATGATGGCAACATAAAGGGATTCATTCAAGTCAGACTAAGTAGTACTTCATGAAGGCCTAGGTGTGAAATGCACGGCCAGCGATATAATGATATAATACAATCGGATGATAGGATAAAAATGGTAATGTCGATAATAGCACAGAAATGAAAATCAGTTAATACAGTTAATATGCAAATGTATGAACTAAAAAACTACCAGCTTGAAATATCATATTACGATAGATATAGGACTTTTGTTTGCCTTTCCTTTTGCTTAGTCTTTTCCAAGGCCAATTATGTGCATGGATGTTTTCAAGCACTTGAAACCGATTGCACAAAAGCAATACTGGCTTGTACCACAAAAAGCCACAATGATGTACTATTTTCACCCCATGAGAGTCTTTGAAGGAGAGACGAAACTTTATGATGTATTCCACTACACATATGTGGAGATGGGAGTGACTGTGATTCTCTGATTTACGAGTGATTGGTCTGAACCTAAAGTGGTCATAAATCAGCAACTATCTGTCTGACAGCAGCTCCCCCATGTCCCGGCAAATCAGATATTCAGAATCGGCCATGCAACCAGTGATCCATTCTTTATGGGAGAGACAGGAAGCTCTCAGAAGATCACCTCCATGGTTCAAACGCTCCGCAAGAAACATAAAAGACAGGGGGGGGGGGGGGGAAGGAATTCAATCGCTCTTGTAGAAGCAAATACAGAAAAGGAAGGTGAGACCAACAAAGCCAAGCAAGAAATAACATTTTTGTAGAAAAACTCCCACTCGTAGGTTGTTATCCAAAACACATTATGATGGTGTCACAGAGCCAAAATTCTCTCTGTGTGAACTTGTGTTCATCCTTTGTTGCTCCACTTCTGTGCACATCATCTTCCCGGCTCATCTTTAAAATGTTAACGCCTCTTAGAGATCACAGTCTGCCATTTTAATGTGTTACGTGAAGTGTGGCGCATACTTAATGAATACATGCCAGCCAGGCCGTGTGTGCTGAAGAGACATTAACATCATTGGATTGCCATTAACAATAATCCTCCACATTAGAAAAAAAATGAGGTTTCATATTATATTTGAAATGAATCCTTGACAATATTAATTATATTTTTTAAGAAAAGAATGGTGCTAAAAAATGTAAACGTAATAAATTAAAAGCCTGAACACCCCAGTGGAAGGAATTGTGTGTTTGATTTGGATTCAGAAGTTGCACCGATAAAATGAATATATACAGTTTGTCAATTTGGGGGAAAATAGTTGCTAAAGGGGTCGGAAAAGTAATTAAATAAACGATCTATGAAGCTAAATTGCCAACACTTGCTTGTAAACCAGCTCCTCTCTGTCCACAGACTTGTTGTTAGTGTAAACAGTGCGCATCAGCAAGGACACAATTCCAATCATCCTGACAATTAAACTCCAATTAATCAATACAAGTAATTAATCACTGAGCCCTAGTGTGCGACATTGACAATTCCTTTTGTCAGCCTATTTAAACTACGTATAGCCCAACAGTAACGTGACAATATCCCAAATCAGCCATATTTTGGCAAAGCCAATTCTCATCTTTATTCAAGATATACAGAGGACATTAAAAATTTCCAAATGATATGATCAGTGGGATTTGGGCCTGTTTTTCTTTAGCTGGACCTGGCGTCTAAAAACAAGGTGAAGGGAATTATGGACAGTTCAAATGAGCAGTCGGTATTAGCAAAAAAAAAAAAAAAGCACCAGGAAAAGCCAACTAGAACATCAGAAATTTACTTGAGGTTGATTAGAGGCAGTATAATCAGTGGCAGGTGTGTGCTCTAGTACTTTTGATAACCATCCAGCCATTTTCTGTTCCGCTTCGCCACTCAAGGGTCGCGGGGTTGTTGCAGCATTGAACTGGTAGTCAGCCAATCGCAGGGCACACAATGACGAACAACCATCCAAATCATACTCATAGCTCGGGACAAATTCGGAGTACCCGGAGGAAACCCACGCAGACACAGAGAGAACATGCAAACTCCACACAGGGAGACCGGAGCCGGAATCGATCCCACGACCTCTGCGCTGTGAAGCCCTCGTGCTAACCAGCCGTGCACCACGCTTACCTTCAATTTATAAAATGTAATTTAACACGATGACGATTAAGATTTTGGTGAAATTAAGATTGTCGGTTTGGTTAGGTTTCAGTTCACTTGGCCCTTTCTTCTAGTACATCTTTCTGTTGGGACTCATTTAATGACTGACAGGTCAGCCATATTTAAAGGGGGAGGACCATTTTGAAATGTTTGTTTCGCCAAACAAAGACACACAGGCAGCCGGTAAGAAATGTTTGGCTCTTTTGTCTGCTTTGTTAAAAATGTTTGCGTAGAAAAGGTTGCTCAAAGACTGCGACATTGGCTCTTTTAAGATCGTAACCTTATTAAACATCAGAAAACTCAGATCTTATTGCCGTTCTAACCGGACTCACAACAGTGATTTGGATACTCCTGCCAGCACACATTAATTATACATTCTTCAGTTTGTATGTGTATACTTTGAATGAATTATTGTATTTGTTGCTAACCATATAATAATTTGAGTATTTTTGTGTTGTTTGCATAATTTTGGTTTAAGTGCAACAAATTGTGTTGTTATAAGACACAATGGCGAAATATTTTTTTTACTACACAAAAAACATGGCTTTTGAACAGGGGTGTGTACAATTTCCAATACTACAGTAATTACACCTGCATTGTGTTATCCAAATGTTTATGACTTGCTTAGAAAAATGGTGGCAAGCCTTGACCAGTGGTGGCCGGTCAAGGCCTTCTCTGCTGACCTAATACAATCAAGAAATCCTGATCATATTCTTCACATTGATGTCATATTATATCCTAGTATTGAATTTTTAAGTGAGTTTTTATCGTGTTGCCAGGGAGACTTCAATACCAGTAGCACGCACTATTCGTCCGAGGCCTTCAGATACAATTGTGCGGGTGTCTGTTCTGTGTGAGTGAGGGGGGCTTTTACAGTTGATAGACAGTTGCGATAGCCAATCAGATCACGAGTTGACCACAGTAAGGCCTTCTCGCTGGCCTTACGTTGAAGGTCACAAACGCGTCTTGTGATTGGATACTCACTCGTGAGGGGGCAGCACTATGCGGAATCAACACACCAGAAAGTCGAAACTGGCGACTGTTCGAAAATCTAAAATATATTCTTGCTTTTTTTAAACCACAATGGCCAAAGGAGGAAAAAGTGTGTATTTAATTGCAGATACACTTGCGAGGTCATTTTCAAGACTGACCTTTCAAGAAAAGCTTAATGGTCCAACACTCACTCAGTACTGTGTAAGTGTGTGTCTGATATTATTTCTCCAGCCGTGGTGCCATAAATAATGGCAATATGAGGGGGATTCATTCAAGTCGGACTAACTGGCACTTCACTGAAGGCCTAGGTGTGAAACACACGGCCCGCCACTGGCCTTGACAAACCACTTACAATGACACAAAGGTGTGGATCTGAGCTTGACACCTGTGCGCTGAGGCAACAATAAAAACATTGCTAAATCAATCCGTCTCTGACACGTTCAATCAAAGCTGAGCGTTCTAATCTTACAATACAGGTCTTGTAGTGACTATTGGAGATGTACCTAATGCTTTGTCCAGCGTGTGTTTATCAGGGAGAATGGAAATGCAGATGCGGTGGTTTGGAGAAAGGAGATAGTCGGTTGCTGTTACTGAGTGAAATGACAATGTGTGACCTGGACAAGGCTTGTGTCCTTTCTATGCACCACACTCATGCTCCCACACATGTACAGTGCACACGTACACACACTGGGCTTTGATCAAACTGAATGGCAAGTGTTCCTCAAGGTCATTCATTATATTATGAGACAACTCCACTATTACACTGAAGCCACCGTAATGAGCCAAAGACTAAACCTTGATAATTAACGGGAATGCTGCGTCCGAATGCCAGACTGGATCCATTTTAATTGGCTAAATGGCTTCCCGAGTTGATGGATGCTGATAATCGTCGTACTCCATTTGCCCCTGGCACACAACAAGCCAGCACATGCATGCAAAAAATGGATCTGCACAACCGTTCATTGGATACATGAAGTTTAGAGCTTTGGCAGGGTTAATGTTGTTGTCTCTGAGGCAACTGTCCGATCATATCGGAATGTGTTTGTGTGTGTGTATGCTCTTGGCTCCCAATTTGACAACACGCCACCCGTCAGTGGAGTTGCAAGTGTATCTTCTCAGCCCTGTAAATCATCCTCCACTTGTTTTATACAGCAGCAAGCATGTGTGCATGTAAGCAGCCCATTACGTTTGCAAACAAGCAGAAACGCCCTCCGCAAGTCAGGTTAGCCATCCGCACGGTCCTCAGTGAGCGGCACTCAATAATTCATTACGCGGTGAATAACAAACAGCCGCCGAGACAGGCCGATAGCGGATAGTCGGCGGCGCCGGAGACAAATCATCGTCTCGAGGCGACAGAAGACAGCCGCCCCGCCAAAAAACTCTTCAAATTTAAATGATTAAATGTGACATGAGGACGCCATCTCGTTGCAAAACTCTTATAGAGATACTCGGTTTTATGCTTTGCACTCATATCGTGCTCCAAAATGATTTGTGGGCCTTGGCTCTCTACTTGAATTGAAAAGTATGAGTGGTGGGACTCAAAAAGAAGGGCTGAACAATTAATCAAATGGAAATTGACAATGCATTGGAGAAGAATATAATTTTAAATCACAAAGGCTGCAATTTGGGAAAAGAAAAACCACTGCTTTGTTTTGTGCGGTCACTAGGCTATTTAATATTTTTATTTTTTATGTATGTGCACATTTGACCCTTGTGAGGTGAAGCGGTACAGATAATGGATGGATGGATGAAAGTTCAATACTTTTTTAAACTCTCTTTTATATTAATTCATAGTTCATCGGTTCATTATTTTAGCACAAGCCTAACCTACAAGGCCAAATGTATACAGTGAAACCCCGCTACTTTGCGGTTCACCTTTCGCGGGTTCAGTGCTTCGCGGGTCTAAAAAAAATATTAAAAAATTAAAAACTTTTTTGCCCGGGCACAATCGGGGCTCTCCATTTGCTCCGCTCCGCGGAGGCATTGTAGTTTCGCCGAGCGGCACGACGGGGCGCTGGAGCGGTTAGACGGCCGGCGTGCGCCGAAGAAGAGCGTGGGCGAAGAGGAGAGTGGACGAAGAAGAGCACGTTCCCCCGGGCACGATCGGGGGCGACGTTTCGCGCGGTTCGGACCGTACCAGAGCTCCGGCCGGCGTGCGTGGCAGTTAAGCCGAAGAGGAGCACCTTCCGCCCGGGCACGAGCGGGGCGACATTTCGCTCCGTTCGGGACCGTACGAGAGCTCCGGAGCAGGCCGGCCGGCGTGCGTGGCAATTACGCCGAAGAGGAGCACCTTCCGCCCGGGGCACGAGCGGGGCGAAATGAAACCGAGTTCAACCGAACGGACACACGCTTCGTGGGAGCAGGTCCGGCGTGCGTGACAATTAAGCCGGAGAGGAGCACCTCTTCCGCCCGGGCACGAGGCTGTCAGTTATGAATGAATAAATGAATAAATAAATAAATGAAGAATGCCACCTTTCATTTCACAGGGCACACCGGACGGCGTACCAGCAGGTAAAAGTCGAAGTAATTAAATAAATACAAAAAGAAGTAATTGAATAAATACAAAAATAATGGCTGGGGAATAAAAAAAATAATAAGTTTTAATAATGTTTTTTTTTTTTTGTTATAACGTGAATTTCACTCTCTCTCTCTCTCTCTACCCGTATTCTATATGGTGTACTGTATACAGGGGGGTATACTGTATACCTGTATAGGTTTTTTTAAGCATTTTTGAAGGGGCGCCGCTACTTCGCGGATTTTCAGTTTTCGCGGGTGGTCTCGGTCCCCATTAACCGCGAAAACCGGGGTTTCACTGTATGTACAAAAAACCTGATATTGTTGAGTGTAATATAGATTAAAAAATGCCTGGCAAGAGGACATTGAGAAAAATACTCGCATATTAATTCGCTATCACAATATGGAGGGGAAAATAAAATTGCATTTCGATTATTTTTCAAAATCGTAGTTTTATGAATGTTTAGAAGTTTTTTTTTTGAAAACGTAATTACTGCACCTTGTGTAGTATTTGTGTTACTCTATGTGCTTTGCTTGCGTAGGTTTCCCAAAAATAGCCATGCTGTGTTCATTTAAGACTCTAAATTGGTGTGAATTTCAGTGCGGATGATTGTCCACATGTGCCCTACAATTAACTGTGACTGTCTGTCACTCGCGCTGCTGGGATAGGTTCCAGCTTTCCCACCAATGCGGTCGACAGCAAACTCTCTCTGATTCATTCATCCCTTTAAATCCACTTCGATCGCTAAAGGCCGCTCAAGTCGGAAACACGGTTCAGATAAAGTTGGATCGACTTAGGTGTGAGTTGCAGCTCCAAGTGTTTTGCTGTGTACATGCCCGCCATCAGTTTTAGGCTGAATTCATATGTGCTCCATCCAAATCATATTTTGCCAGTCATTTTCTATCCGGAAGATGTGAAAATGAGTTAGATTTCATTGAGGGTGTTTGATAGTCGAGGTGACATCAAACGCTAACTTACTTTCCTTGCGCACCGTGTACACTGTGGAGTACCTAAATTAACTGTCAGCTTTTACATTTCATTGATTTTACATTTTTCAGTGAGAACAATTTTTCTTCCAAAGTCGTAATATCTGCGGGATGACTTGGACTCCCCATGCGGTGTGAGTGCCTTTTATACACAGAAGCAAAAAAAAAAAAGAATAAAATAAAAAAGCAGCAAAAGGACAGCATTTACAGGTAGTGTAAAAGGTGGCGATTGAGTCTGAAACGTCCTACCATTATTCTTTCATTATGTTCCATCAGCTTTACAATAAAAGGGGCTACTGGCTCTATAACAGTGTGAACATTCAGAGATTTAAAAATAGTATTTAAAGATATTACCTGAGATGGGCACTTTTCCCTATTTTGCCAGTCCGTACTCAGTCAGCGACCGGGGCACCCTTCCGTCATCGTCCCTCCCTCCTTATTCATAAAATAATTGTCCTGCGTCGCCATTCGTCCTTGTCTTTTTAAAGATCATTTGTCCTTGCGTTTCATCACTGCCCCACACCCCCCTAAAAAATTTTTTTTTAAAAAGGTGTCCGTGCATGAGGAGGAGCTAACGGAGAGGTTTCATAATTCATAAACATGGCTCAGTAGCTGGCAAATTTCCTCTTCACATCAATTTGCCATAATTTCCAGATTACAAAACACACCTCATTAAAAGTCACAATAGCTAAATTTAGCCAGAAAAGCGGAATTGTACATACATTAGCCGCTTCGGACAGCAAGTCGCGGGTCTCCGCGTTATTAAATGAGGTATTATCTATATTATAAACAATGGTAAACACTTTTTTTCGCCGAACAATAACGAACACAGTTATTGTTCCACAGCGTAGCGGAACCTTTGTCAGACTCTGGTCACTCGAGGCAAATTCACAGATGACCTAGGACTGGGTACACAATGTCAAGATTATCTTATTTATTGTACTTCATGCCTTTGCCCAAATTAACCGCAATTTAAGATGCTTATTTTGGCTCTCAATTTCTTCTTCACACAGCTGCGCTTATTGCTTCCTTGTATTTGCCCACTTCAGGCTTTAACTCTCAGTTAAAGGATTATCATTAGCATTATCAGATTTCATTCTGCTCCAAGTGCAGATTTAATTTCTATATCCACGGTACTTGACCCGGTAGGGGGAGATATATATTTTTTTTTCCATCAATTTAGCTTTGCTAAGGGTCAATGATTTTATTTACATAAAATTAGATTGTTCAGAGAAAAGTAAAAAAAAAAAAAATAACTTCTGCTATAGTTGTCTGTGATTTAAAGTTTGGGAATTTGTGAATACATGTTGATAGGTGTCCTGTAAATGTATCTATCCATAATGAAAACAAATACATTTAAAGCCATCGCTGGCACTCCTAACAAGAAAAAAAAGGCATTATATATTTCCATGAGCCATCAAGATGACTAGTTCCAGCCATTTCCTTTGGAGATAATTTCCCCTGGAGTTAATTTCCTCTGGAGTTGCCACATTAGTGCCCCTCGGTTTGTTAAGGGACATAAAGACATGCAAATGAAACGCTGCTGATATGCTCATGCACCGCGACGCTATAACCCACTGTGGAATGAACACGCGGCCATATGCCAGTTCAAGCTGTGGGATACTGCTGCGTGAGTGACAATGTGGGATTCTAATGAGGAAATGGGAGTGATTTGAGACGTGATCAAACTGGGTGAGGTGCGGGGGAGGGTTCATCTTGAAGTTGGAGTACTAATGGACTGAAGACTGACCAGCTGTTTCATCAGGCAAAAGTTTGGCTGTTTAAAAGTTTCGAGCCACTCTAAAACCACCCGTGGGACCGGATTCTGTTTGATGGCTTGATACTTAGCAGACAACTTAAGGAAGGGTTTTGATGGTTATGTTCCAGAAACACATGCTTCTTCCTACTTCTCCGCGCTTGCTCATTTGGGACTCTTTAATGCAGCGGTGGCCCACGAGAGCATTTGAGCCAAACTACCGTGCAATCCTGAAAACAAATAAAACCTCAGAAGAACTGTTACAAAAATCCCCTAAAACATTCAGCCCATAATGCTCACAATATATCATGAAAGCATTTGTTGAATTGCCGGTCAGAAATTTAGAATGGCCCCTGAAGGACCATTGATAGAAAAAGTGTGTTTGTCATGTACCAATATGTTCTGCCCTTGCCACGTCCCCCGCTACAGCAAGGCAAACAGACAACTCCTTCAATGACCGCACCTGTTGATGGAGCTGGCTCTTTATTCACCATGGAGGCAAGTCAAGAAGGAATAAAACTGTAACAATAAATACATAAAACACTTAAGTGTTGTTCCATAATAAAACACAACAAACTACGTGCCGCACTTTGCTGCTACATGACAAACAGTTGGCTAATTTACCATGCTGACGTTTGCAAGCTAATGCGCTAATCACTAGCTTAGAGGCTAATCATAAGCAAATATCTCAACATATTTTGGAATGTAAATTCACAGTGAACAAACCTCACTAATTAATAATGACATTTATCTCAGAATATTTACAACATATACACAGACAGAGGCCGTGCATGTAGCTTTGTCAAATGTGAGAGATCTCACACAGGATGAGAAAAGAAATGACAAGGGTGTCAATGTCCTTGTCATGAGTGGTGTCCTCCAGATGACCCCACATGTATAACCACATCTCCACTTCCGAGCGCGAGTATGCCGTAGAACCAAGACTGACTTATGAGAGGCAGCATGGCACTACAAGGCATCCTTACTACTGAAGGTACAAAGAAGAGAATTACAGAAGAAGAAATAGAAGAAGCTAGGCTAACTGTAAACTTGTCTGGTAACTAAATTGCGGTGACAAACTCTCCTCGACTTTTTTACAGTGGAGAATGATTTGGGGGAAATGTACAAACATTTTACACAACCAGCTCCTCTATTTGTGTACAGCAACAGCACCAGCTTCGGATCGTCGTTCAGTTTCACGTCTCAGTCACAAAGTCAGTGGCTATGAACTCCGTGTTGACAGCACGCATCAAGCTTTGCCAAAGTAAAGCTTGAACAGGTTTAAAATTTATGACTGTTCACAAACAATAGTCAATGACTGCTTTCGTAAAAGGATTCCGAAACCTGCTCTACTTGAAAGACAAGTGTCATGAGAGCGATTGCCTTTTGCAGAGAGATGGGTAAAAATAGCCTCAAAATAAACAAATCCACTGAGCGCATGAAAGCCAGCAGATGAACACTAAGCGAACCGCGCACCATATATAATTTTGCGCTTCCATCCGGTCCATGGAATCATATTAAAACTGGCCAGTAGAATATTGTGTGTGGATGGAAAAACCTTGCTGCCACTAATTTTTCCCCCACATTACTGCCACATGGTGCACAAATGTAAAGAACAATGTTGACTTTGTAACATGTTTATTTTTGTAGTCTCAATGTGCACACATCAGTACGATTAAAAAAAAAATCCTTTCTTCAGTTACATATGGTATATAGCAATGGTTCTCAACCTTTTTTCAGTGACGTATATATACCCCCTGTGAAATAGTTTTAGCCAAGTACTCCTCAACCAGCGCAAAGCATTTTTGTGTTTAAAAAAAAAGAAAGAAAAAAAAGACTTAAAAAATGCCATCAGTGTCTGATTTAATACATTTTAGAACCTTTCAAACTTCGTTTGCATTGGTCCACAAAAAAAAAGAAATAATCAACGTAAAGTGTCCTCTTTTGGATCATAGAAGTGATCTGCAACTTGTGAAAATAAATCCAAATAAAACATAATCTTGAACATACAATCGGAATTTTGCAGACTCTGGTTTGTCCTTCTTTTGCACTTATGCCTGAGTTTTTTCGGACGGCTTACGCTTCAACCACGACTCCATTATTTGTGTCTTTGAGTGATTGACAGGTAACGTGAGATGGCATGTGGCATGTTGGGTCGAACCATTCTACTATGGGGGAGAATCTGTGTTTTTAAAATCATCAAATTGAATAACCTACAGAATAGAAAATTTGTTTTATGAACGTCTATCTTTAATTAATTCAATATTTATCTTTAAGGGATTTTTTTCAGGTTTGTTTGTTTTATTCAAAATTTCGCTTACCCCCTAGAGTTCTTTCAAGGACCCCCAGGGGTATGCGTGTCCCCATTTGAGAACCACTGTTATATATTGTTTTTTCACAGATTATTGCACAATCGTCTCAGTTGAAAAAGTACGCCGGTCTATGATACGTCGGAGTGTTTTATAGATGTATAGGTATATGACTTTCCGAATTTCGATGCTTATTATTGTTATATGCTTATTTAGAGTTAAAGTCCAAACTTCCTCACTTTTGTGGCATTCAACTTTGGCGGATCAAGTGTATTTCTGGTCAATTTTTAATTGTTTTTTCCATCATCTCTCATGTTTTTAAAAAACTTAGCAAAGATGTGAAAAATGGGTGTGCCAAGCATAAATCGCATATTAAAGCTCCAAAGCCATTTCTCTCTTTTGAATGTCTTCCCTTCCCTCAAAATTTTTATTTGACAAGTTTCGCGCCATACGGTTCATGATGCGCACGTAACAAAGTGGCTAAAGCACGGATGCATTCAGCTGGAAACAAGAAGCGTCTGCTTCTCCACAAGCCGTAGTCATTACAGCAGCGCTCCACACTTGGACGCCCAGCTCGTAACAGCCTCACTTGGGGCCCCGACAGGGGAAGCGCATCGACCACCTCAGAGAGAATAGAGAGCCCAGAGTCAAAAGATTAGAAGAAAACGGGCTGATGGATGGCGGGCACAGGAACGCGTCACCCAGGGCTTTAGGGCGAAGCTTGTTGTTGACTCTCCCTCCCCTCCACATCACTACGGCTGCACGTATCCTCCAGGGGCCGGGGATTAAGGGAATCTACACTACCTGGCTACACTAAGCTTCCTGGGGAGAAGGTCAAGAGGAGCCAAGACAAAAACAATCTTCTCTCCTTATGACCTACTTGGCTTGTACCATTTTTTTTTCCTCATCGCCTGACTTTCCTGGAGCTGCACCATCACATGCCACTGCGGTGACCTTGCATGCGGAAATCAATGAAAAACATCAATACAAATGCAAGCTAAAATTAGACAGTATGTAATATAAGCTAATTGCAGTACCTCGGGAAAAAAACAAACACCATTTATTGAACTCATTTCTTTCCTTCAGTCTTATTGCATTCATTGTTCTAGCCTTGCTTTTAATTGATTAACCTTTCAGTTTTATTTATTTATAACCTAACAGATGACACTCTGCAAAATACTTGGACAACACAGTCAATTATTAGAGTACATTACCAGACCTTCGCCTCTTATATGGGTTGGAGCCCGCAGTGCAAAATCCCTCTAGTAATAGCTTTGTTTCGTTGTCGATATTAGTCTTGGTCCAAAGAAAATGAAGCCATTTGAGAGTGATCTTGGCTGTTTCCAAGGGTCCTTCTCAGACAAATACTCTCAATGTGATTTTCTCCAATTGCTACCAGATTGGAACCACGCCCTTGGATGATGGTGATAGACATATTCTGACTTGTGTTTAAATTCGGGCATCATAGGTGTGTCGGGGACCTGCCGAATTGAAATCTGAACATAAATTCAATTAATTTATTAAAGGTAAATGTCTCGGTTTGTTATTTTATGCTAATTCAAGGAACATGCATGACAATTAAATTTGTTTTTAAAAGGAATATTTCGTAGCAAATTCCACTTTTTTTATGCAAGAGAGCCCGAAAGGCTTGAAAATAAAAAACTGAATAGCACCAAATATCCCCACGGGATCGGCAAACACAGGGGGTGTTAAACTAATTTTCAGCATGATTTAATGGGTAAAAAAAATAAAAATACTTGACACGTGAAGGGTTAAGTATTACATGAATCGCACCTGCAAGCAAACGCAGACGTATGGGGATGTATTTCTTTTTATGTTTATTTTAAGACAAAACTTCCAATTTATTGAGAGTAATGAATGTTTATGTGAATTGTTTTTTTTTTAATTTGCAATTTATTTGTGACCTGAATTAGATCTTTTGAAGGATTGGCAAATACCAATTTGAGAAAAATGTAAAATCCACCATTGTTAGTGGCTGAAGCCTGAGAATGAAGTTCAAGAATTGCATTAGAATATACAACTCAACCGAATTCCTCCTCAGCCACAGAGGGTGGTTTCCTTTTTTCAATGCTCATTATTATGATCCATCCGTCTTGTGTAGTCATTATTGTATCCCACCTGAGTAACCCCGGGGATACATTGGCTTAATGGCCGTCCAAGATATTTACGTTCAGAACACAGGTCACAGTTTTATATGGATCACATTCAAATTTTACTCACGCACAACTGGATTTGAGAGTTCATCGTGAGACAAAAGTCTTGGCACTGTCAGCAATTTTTGATTGTTTTCCTCATAGATACATTGTTACTCAAGAGACAGCTTTCAGTTTATTACAAAATAAATGGAACATGATTGTTGAGCAAATCTTGTGGTACAGTCTCACAAACAATAGAAGCATGTTTGGCGGGTTATACTGCGATCTTTTACTACCAACAATGACAGTAAGCGCTGGCCTATCCTAGATGATGACGAAAATAATTTCCTGTCAAACACAGGACTAACACAATAGAGACATGTTGCATTGTATTTCGAATTGGATGTATACATCGCATGGTTCTATGGCTTCATAAGATCTATTTGGAACCACCAAATATAGTTCCTTGCCCTATAAAGCATCAGCGTGTTATGCTAGTAATGGTTCCGCAGCAGTAAAACTTAGATTAATGACACAAGTAGTCGCGGTGCTGTGAGGATAATTGGTTGCTCTTGTTGTAGCAGCACCGCAGAACCTGTTGCCACTGCAACAGTAGCATTAGCGAGAAGAGCGATGTAGCCCCGTTCTGCCTTGTAGCCTGAATAATGCAGAGTTGCGGTGCTGAGCGTTAAACTCCCCTGCTGAGATGAGGCCAGGGTAGCAGCTGTACCTATCAAGACTCTCCTCAGAGCTGTCACGGCCTGTCTGCTCCTCAGCTAATCACTTGTTACAGGCCTGCAGCGTGGGACCGCCACTGCTAATGTCGTCAGCCCCTTGAGCCAGGGGGAGATCACACGAATCCGGGTGTAGTCACTTTCCAACATAAAAGGACGAGGAATTTCCTTGATCGACCAAGGGTGAAATTAACAATTAATTAATCGATTAAAGTGTTCCCCCACGATATTGCGGCTCATTGTTGGCGCTACAGCACAGTACTACTAACAAGAAAATGTGAACATCCCTTCAGCGTGACACAATACCACAATTTTACATATAGATAGAAGCCTGTGAATATTGTTGCATGCTGAGTTTGTAATTTGTGTTGAAGGAGAGGTTCAAGAAAATTTAAAAATTACCGCAACATCAATGCTAATTTCTGCTAGCCCATTAATGGTGTTTACAATATATGTTACCATTAAGAAAGCAACACCTTGTTTTTTGTTTAAGTATTCTCGATACGATTGTGAGCGGTTGTTCTTGTTTGTGTGCCCTGCGATTGGCTGACAACCAGCCCTGGGTGTACACCGTCTACTGCCCGAAGGCGGCTTTGATAGGCTCCTACACGCTCTTGACACAATGATTGGGTGGATATTCAGCTCAGATAATGGATGGATTGATGGATGAATAGGTCCTAATATTTTATGGATTACGCCACATTAATTATCGTTACTGACAGACATTCAATTTGGTTAGTGTTGTGCCATAGTACAGATCCAATAGTTGAGCTTCTTGAGACCGAAAACTAGTTTAGTTTAAACAACAAAGCCTGGTTGTAGCTAAGTACTGCACTCCATTTTGCCTCAAATGCATTAGGACACCAATGAACAACGATCAACGATCAATCCCACACAGTCCACGGTATTCTCCGCAAATGATTAATGAACTTTTTGCCCATCTCTATGTGATACAGGAGGAACATCCATCCATCAATCCATCCTTCCATCCATCCATCCATTATCTGTACCGCTTGTCCTCACAATGGTCATGGGGGTGCTGGAGCCTATCCCAGCTATCTTTGGGTGGTAGATGGGGTACACCCTGAACTGGTTGCCAGCCAATCGCAAGTCACACAAAGACAAACAACCATCTGGCTCACACTCATACCTACATACTAGGGGCAATTTAGAGTGTTTGATTAACCTACCGTGCATGTCTTTGGAATGTGGGAGGTAACCGGAGTAGCCGGAGGAAATCCACGCAGGCACGGGGAGAACATGCAAACTCCACACAGTAAGGCCGGAATTGAACCCACAACCTCTATACTGTGAGGCCATCGTGCTAACCAGTCGACCACTGTGCCACACAGGAGGAACATACATACAGTAACCTATATTCAAACATGTGGATCAATAAACATAAGAGCACATATTTTTTAACATCCTGCACTATGCATGATTTTTACTAAAGACTGCACTCTGTAGTAACTATAAAATACATATAAAAGAAAATGTACCGTCAACCTTCGCCTTACCTATAATGTTCAGAAAATTAACTTGCTATGGCTACAAGGCTACAAGAATTTTGGGGGGTTTTGCCCCCCTCTCCTTTTAAAAACGGCCCCCCATGGTACATTTATTTTGCTTTACCAAATATGCCTTTCTAAGGATTATTCATGTTGTCCAGCGGTTGGAATAATGCCTGAATCTCACATATCAACTTGCAGGCTAAAAAACCTTTCAGGCGGGTGAAGGGATGTTTTGTTGTCGGTATCCGCTGGTTCAGCCCTGTCAGGCCCTGCGGTGAACACGGCTGAACCAAGTGTCAACTGAGATGATAAATTATAAGTCAGACCGGCCGTGCAGCACATTGATGAATACGCCTGTCTGCCCTCTAGGGGTTGAGTGGCATTTTGAACAGTCACACACATTGTGAGAGCGGAAGCAGATAACTAACACAATGGGATTGACGAAGATAATGGAGGTCGCGAATAAAGCTGCAAGGTATAAAACTGAGAATGATTAAGGATCAGTGGTGACTCTGTCACTCCAAAACACCTTCCCTGACATTTCCTTAAGGATATCTACTTCACTGAACAGCTGATTTGTCTCCAAAATCCGTCGCTTTTGTACAGTATCGGCATTCCTCAACATCCATGAAATCCAAGTGTTAAAATGCAATGCTGCTGTCTAGTATTTGGGTTTTCCTGTTTTTATTGGCTCATTGATTGTGAGGAAAATGGCTGAAATCAATTGTATTGACATCAAGCAGACACATCATTTCTCAGCAAAGGTTTCTTGCTTTGGCTGTAAAAGATTCACATCCTCAGTATTCTTTAGTTGTTTTTTTTTTGTACATTGCATGCTAAATAGTGGCACTATATGGTGGATTTTAGGAAGTATCAGTTCAAAGGCCGAGTTTGAGCTAAAAACAGTTTGGGCAAAATTGCATGAAGGCGATTGTCCAGAGTTGTGAATTTTGTGAGTTAAGAAGACAATTAATTGAGTCTTACTTGAGAATAGGGTCCTACGCTCAAAAGCCGTTTTATTTAACGCTTACCCGCTGCTACCCCCATTCCCATCATGCCATTCAGGAGCCAACTGCTAGACAAACTAGCTCAAACATGACTGATGTAGAAATGAAGGTGAACAAAGATTAATGAAGACGTACAAGCACGCTGACAAAAACATGAATATGAAGCGGGCGTGTTGCAAAAGAGAGCAGCGAAGCGTCTAAAAGCAGCCAGCGCTGTCTCACTGCATACTGAGATGTGGCTTGGGGAGCAGGGAGGTGAATTTTAAGAGGTATGATTGACAGAAACCAAGACGAGAATGCATGGGAACAAGATGAAAAGGGCACATCACGTTATGGTAAAAGCTAAATGAAAGCTCAAGGGATTCGAACCAACAACCCGTCCTACATTCTTCATCATTAATGTATAGCTACAGAAAAGATTTGGGATTCAAACGCACCTTATTATGTCGGAACATAAATTAGCCCTTATTTTGTGTCGCTGCCCGTACCTATTTTACTTGCCAGACATCTGGACAACCAGGCACCAAAATAATGTCCTCCCTTTTTGATCTGCAAAACGTTTTTTCCCATGAATATGAAAGAGCACAACCACTTCATTACATTTGCTAAAAGTAGCAGAAACATCCCCTCGCCGTGCAATCCGAAATGACTTGCGGAGCGAGGATGGAATAGGAATTGGAAATTTGCATAGCTGCTGCAGACAACTGCCAAGTGTTTTCACACGGTGTTTTCAAGTTTGGGACCACAACGGTTGTCGCTAACAACTACTTAAACATAATGGATAGTTAAGGCTACAAGAAGATATGAACACCCCCCCCGCACTTTATATTTTGTCGAACATTCTCCGCCCACATTAGTTGGTGTTGGCAAAAAAACAAAGAGGATTTGCAATTTTGTATCGCCCATCTGTCAAAGATACCTGGTTTCGACTGGGGCTCATTTGGGCGAATTCTCTAGAACGAGGGCAGGAATTCTCACCAAATAACTGACTTCATGTTCAATTTCGGAATGGGTCCTCTAGACTATTCCACGTGGTCTTTTATGACAGACATGTCAACCAGAGGGCGGCACGGTGGGCGACTGGTTAGCACAATGGCCTCACAATGGGGAGGTCGTGGGTTCGATTCCCGCTCCCGCCTTCCTGTGTGGAGTTTGCATGTTCTCCCCGTGCCTGCATGGGTTTCCTCCGGGTTCTCCGGTTCTCTCCCACATTCCAAAAACATCCATGGCAGGTTGATTGGACACTCTAAATTGCCCCTTGATATGAGTGTGAGCGCGGATGGTTGTTTGTCTACGTATGCCCTGCGATTGACTTGCAACCAGTTCAGGGTGTCTCCTGCCTACTGCCCGAAGATAGCTGGGATAGGCTCCAGCACCCCCTGTGACCCATGTGAGCAGAAGCAGTATAGATAATGGATGGATGGATGTCAACCAGATTTGGTGTTGATTGGTGAAACTGCTGTCCGGCGTGAGGTCTTTTTTTTTCTAACTTTCCAGGTCAAGAGGAGCGTGTTTTGGAACATTAATTTTCTAGCTTGGAAAAACTGCTTTTTTTGTTTGTTACTTTTACGCCTGTTGAGGCCTCCAAAAAGCAAATAAACAGAGAGACCCTTCCCATTTAACGAGATAAAAAGGCATATTCGAGAATAGCACACGTAGAGTATCCAATGAAGGAATGAATGAAATGGATAACATGATAGTGGCTTTGACACGTTGATCTTTGGCAACAATAGTAGCACACAAATCCATTCTTCACAAATGCACTCAATGAATTCGGATAATTTCTGGTTATTGGTGCCTTTCCAGTTTCTAAAAAAAGACTTTTATTATTATAAATTAATAAAATAAAATGATTGAGTTCTACCAATACGGGTTCCTGAAGTTTAAACATATCATCTTATGTAATAATAAAAATCTTCTCTATTTTTCAAAAGTTATCAAAATGAAAAGTCAATAGCCGAGAATGACTCCTTTTTCGGTAACTATCCTTTTAGCTGAAAAATTCACCTATTAAAAAGCTATATGCGCACATTTTTGCTCTTTCTGAAATGTCCTTTGATGACCCAAGATACCGCTGAAGCCCTGGCTAACAGGAAAGTAATGACTGATTTAAAGAATGTGATGTTGAAGTAAAAGATCAGGATTTTTAAGTTGTTGATTCGTATGATAGGGAGGAGCATTTTTTGCCGCTTGTGTGCATTTTTAAAAGGAATTTTCAAGAGTATTTTTTTTGTGTATGTTTTAGGATTAAAGTATAATTTGTTGAAAATAAATGAGGGCCATTCTATACATTTTGGAAGAAGTCGCTTACTCAGCTTTTCGCTATTCGCACCAGGGCTCAGCCTCTACCCCCCGTGAAAAGTGCAGGTTTAATCTACACTAATTTGACTGCAAATTGGAATGTGATTTGTGTAATACTCGCTAATAACTTAAAAAAACGCTCTCCTGCTAAATTAGGACATTGTTCCCCAGATCAATAAATCCCCTTCAGTGATTAATTGACAGGATAGTAAGAACTTGTACAAAGGCATCACCCCCCTTGACATATTCATGATAGTCAGTATTTAAGTATGTCATAAATTATACCTCGGGGGTGTTGGTGGCTGTGGATTATTGTGTTGCGCCATTAAATCTTACGGGCTGGTTAAGGTTGCGGCGCTCTCTTCACGGTCAGTTGTTTTAGTCCTCTGCCAAAAAGTGGAAGGAGGCCAAGAGAAGAGCCAGAGCCAGAAGGAGTTGCTAGAAAGCCAAAAGGAGTCCATCCCTAACATATTAACAGCATGCAGTGATTATGTAAAAATGTAACACAAATTTTGAGTCTTACATTTCTTTGCCCGTCAGCCGTTTCCAGCCCAAAATATTGAACTTGTTTCAGGTTATACAGGGCCAGGTCTAGCCAAACCCAGGCCATTAAGAACTTGGTCCAAAAAAAAATGCAAACAGTTACATTCGGATTAAGAACCAAGTCCAACCCCAAAGTACCCTTTTAAGTAATCTTATTTGGGTCCAACCCACATGGACTAAATCCATCCAATCGGACCAGTTAGATAAACTAGGTCCAGCATACAATGGCCATACATGGGTTGGGCTATGCAGAACCATCCTCCCTAAAAGCACCTAAAATGCTGGTACGATATGTAGAACCAGGCCCAACCTAAAGACCAAAACTGTAACCCAGGATCAAGTCATGTTTCATCGGAAAAAGCTTTTGTTTTACAGAAAAAGGTTTCATCCAAGGCAACCAATTAGCCATAGAACCACATCCAACATGACATAGATCCAACTTGGGTTTGGCTATCAGGAACCAATTCCAATGCCAAATGTCCACTATATAAACCCGATACAAACCAAAACAAACTGTTACTGAGCTAAAATAGAACCAGGACCACACTTGTTGGTTTATGCAGACCGGGATTAACCAGAAACAACCATACTTGGCTGAACAGTACAGAAACAGAACCAAACTTTTGTTAGACTAGACACACCACTTCCAACTCCAAATGACTACTATACAGAACCGGGTGCAGCCTAAAATGACCACACTTTTGCAGAGCTCTACAGGACCAGTGTTAAAATATATAGAAGGTTCCAGACTTGAAACAATTTATACTGAATCAGGTCAAGCCAAAAGAACCATACTTGTAATCAAAAGAACCAGGTCTACTCAAAGGGCTCAATTAGCCCATCAAACTGGATCCAAGCTAAAAGTGAAATAGATACATTAGGCACCAACTTTGTATTTTACAGAAGCCGTTTAGTCCAAAGTGAATAGTTAGACCAAACTCATTTATATCGCGGGCCACATCATAGTAATGATGTCCTTTGGAGGGCCGTTATAACTGTGAACTCATATAAATCGATGATCGCCTTTATACTACTACACATACCAACAAATTGATAGATAACTAGTTTTAAAATTAGAAACCAGTAAATAATTGTTCAATTATTTATCCATTTACTTAAAGGTGGAATTGGTAACAAAATGCTGTTCAAAGTGACAATAATAGCAAGAAACATGATATGGACATACATGATTTGCTTTTGTCATTATCCACACGCTTATCCTGTCGAGGGTCGCGGAAGGGTGCTGGACCCTATCCCAGATGACTACGGGCGAAAGGCGCGCTACAACCTGAACTGGTCGCCAGCCAGGTCAGAAATAGACACCATCACTGAGTGGGAACTGAACCCATGCTGCCTGCACACAACTCACAGTGAGAGACAGCATCGGGCGTGGGTTCGATCCGGCTCCGGCCATCCTGTGTGGAGTTTGCATGTTCTCCCCGTGCTTGCGTGGGTTTCCTCCGGTTACTCCGGTTTCCTCCCACATTCCAAAAAACATGCATGGCAGGCCGATTGAACACTCTAAATTGCCCCTAGGTATGAGTGTGAGCGTGGATGGTTGTTCGTCTCTGTGTGCCCTGCAATTGGCTAGCAACCAGTTCAGGGTGTCCCCCGCCTACTGCCCGAAGATAGCTGGGATAGGCTCCAGCACCCCCGCGACCCTAGTGAGGAGAAGCGGTACAGAAGATGGATGGATGGATGGATGATTTGCTTTTGCTGGCCACAAAAAAATATATGGGTCAGATCTGGTCCCCAGGCCCTCAGTTTGACACCAGTGAGTTAGACCATATAACCAGGGACAATATCAAAGTTGACTTTGGCTACAAAGAACCGCTTGCAACCCCAAACCCACCACCAGTGCCTCTTATCGTTGACTTACGGTAGAAGACGTATTCTGTGTAGCTGGACCAGAACTTGTCCTCCGTGTGCTGACTGACAAATGAAGCTGTGACGGACGAGTTGCACGCCACCATGTGGAAACCGCACTCAGACAGCATGTCGAAGGCCCTCTCCAGGTGCCTGAACTTGAGATAGAAACGGGACGTGTAGCGATCTGGGGTCCGGTTCGGATCCCGGCTCTCGTTCAAGGTCTCCCCGAAGACCTCCTTAGCCAGAGCCACTCGCCCACAGATGAGAATGCGGGGCACCCTGCGAAACTTGGCGTCGCTTTGTGCCTCGCGGGCCACGGTGCACGACCCCCGGTAGCCCACCGTGACGAAGCCGTTCTTCCTGTCCGCGGGGACGAGCGAGGGCGGCGGGCAGTGGCGCGGCTCACTCCCCTGGGAGCCATCCTCGTAGTCACTGTGGAACAAGTCATCCGGGCTTTGCTTTATCTCGTCCGGACTGAGAAGCTTCACCAAGTCAGGTAGTTGAAAGTACTCCGCTTCCTTCCGGAGCCGACCTTTCTCCGGGAAGTGGTCCGGGAGGACGACCTGCTTGTCCCGCAGGTAGTCCAACACGTAACGGAAGAGGAAACCATCGCGGTCGATGAAGTAACGACCTTTCGGGTCTCGGGCTAAGTCATTGGAGGCGTCCTTTTTGGAGAACAACTTGGCGAGGAGAGAACTCGGGCTGCTCACCAGCGTGCAGTAGCGCGTGTAGTACACTTGGCCGCCCACGTTGAGCTCCAGGACGTCGGGGAGACTGTTCTGCTCTTTGGGGTTAGTCCTGCAGTTTCCGCTCAGCGCCATTGTGCTGGAAAAAGCGCCGAGAACGCTGCTCACTTTTATTAGGCTACACTGTAAGAATATTCTGAAGAAATGCCACCAACGAGTGGGAAAAGTTCCATGAAAATGTTCCTCTCATCGATCCATAGTTGAATTGAAAACACACAAAAACACTTATATGTGCCTTATACAGAACATGTTATCTGGTTCTGTGGGCGCCATCTCAAAGAGCTAATAAAAGAGAAATCCAGTTGCAATAAAAATGTACGTCGTAAGAAACCGGTCCAGAAGCATACATGGAAACTCCTCATAAAACTTAAGGTCCAAACAGGAGTCCAAAAGGTTCTGTTCACTCGTTCTGGATGAGGAATAAGCGGAGGTAAAACTCATCAATATCTCAAACAGCGCCTGATTTCATGAAAAAAGAATTTTCGCACAAAAATACTCATCTAATTTCCATTTAGGAGAGCAATGCAAGCCAGCGTGCTTCTACCAGGGAGCTGTCCACGGTTCTGATCCAGCCCCCCCACCCCCATCCCACCTCCATCTCTACTCCCACCGCCCCTCTTGCACAGAGCAGGTTGGTGTCTTCAGTCCCTTCTTGGTTGTGTGTCACTCTCACTGTAGAACAACTCACCATGCTACAAAAAAGGGGAAAATAAAATAAAGCATGATTTTTTTTTTTATATGACTATACCCATAATAGCGAAATAATGTTAGAAAATGGCTCCAGAAATCAGCACAGTATTTTCATGCGCGGAAAAAAGAGCTGAGGACTCTCTGCTTTTGTAAAGTGAGCAACAGCGCCTCCCTCTGTGCGTGAATGAAACAATTTCCCCCTCGTGTGGCGGTCAAAGCTGTTAAGATGCATTAACTTTAATGTTTAATTGCAGCTGTTTGTCAGCACACGCTATTAAATGATTGCCTTAGTCAATTGCACACGTAGATCAAACCATTATGTACTCCTGCACATTTAAATCAGATCCAAAGATGATTATGCCCAGTGTACACAGTGTGTTTATCTAAATAAATCAAACTGTATTGTGGATTTATTTTTAGTTGTCTAATTTAAAAAGTGGCAATAATGTATTATATAGCTTTGCTACTCAGAGAGAAATATGAGTGGTTCTTTTTATTTTTTAGAATTATAGTTTATAGCTAACAAAATCCAAATTCATCATCTCCAGAAATTGTGATATCTTATAATAAACATCAAAATTATTTCTAATAGAAATTAAGTCGGAACTCGCCCTCCAGATGTGCATATATAAATCTGCATAATGCATTGTTATTTTTTAATAGAACTATTAAAATATATGGTTTGTTTTTATGACAATTTTATCTGCTGAGATACATCTATTTTACATGTACATACATTATTTTTAATTAAAAAAAACACACTAATGTTTCTTATTTATAGGCATATTATGCAATTTAATATTGACTTCCATGGTGTATTAAGAAAAGATCTGTCATTCTTTGGTTAAAATATGCTTATGATAAAAAGTCAACATAACACTTTATAACTAACTACTTGTCAAAACATGGTTAAAGTCACTCCATGTTTTGGAGGGATGGGTGTTATAATGTCTCGTGCAATCACAGAATACTTTTATCACGCCTGGTGCAGAGCCAGGACATGAGATGAAATAAGTCAATGTCTTGCTAATTTACCGTAGTTATTCTGTCACAAAATTATATTTTTTCCCATGCCTCTTGGTTGTACTGGTTGTGTAGGGGGGTAAGCAATGAGCAGCCCATCAACTTGTGTGTCTATTATTGGGGACTTGTGGAGAGCCTCAGATGCCCACTATAGATGGTGATGTTTCATTTGTGTCCAGACTGCAATTCGATGCAATTTGCAAAAGTCACTATTGGCTAATTAAACTATACACTGCCCTTCTGTAGCCATTGTAGTCGGGCTGAAGTGCAGAATAGCTCAATTATGAACACATTTTTATCAAATGCAGGGAAAAAACAAGATTTACTTGGCCGTTTAGTTTTACTTTGGATAGGCGTGCACTACAGGTTGTGTGGATTTTCCCTCCCGTCCCATCCCACTCCCATAGAATAACTCCCCTCCTGTCCTAGACCACATAACAAACAAAAAAAATCCTGTCCCAGCGAAAACAACTCCCACTCCGGGCCTGTTCCCGTTTAGAATGGCTCCCACTCCCATACTGCTTCCATTTTGGAGGTCAGCTACATTTTAAATGGCTTTGTAGCTGTTTTTTTTTTTAAGTTACCAAATAGTCCTGCTCCCGTGAACCTTTTTTCCTGTTCTGTCCCAATCTTGTGATACAACGTAAAGGTGACTCCCATCTTGTGGAATTCCCCCCCAAAAATGTCACCCTCTAGTGTACACACATTGCAGCTATTCTGCATACAAATGATTAAAAAGTAACCTTTCCATGTGTTTTCCTTTGAGAGAAAAAAACTCACATAATGTGCAGGTATATGGACAACAACATTTTGCATTTGATCGCATAACCAAATATGATAATGGTGTTGTCAAATTGTGGGGGTGTATGATTATTATTTTGATACCACCATTAAACATAACAATAAAGTTGTTTAATGTAACCATTCATTTAGTAGCAAGACTTATCACAAACACTTTTTATTTATGCAATCAGTCAAATTTGACTTTTCTGCTAAAAAAAATGGAGCAAAAGTGAACAATAGACAGAGAAGGCAGATGAGGAGGTGCTTCAGCTGCCCAGGACCTGAGCAATCACCCAGAAGTAGGCCACATCAGTAGCTTCATCATAAATACATGGAGTCCCAGCACTGCACAGCACTGCACTTGCTGCTATTTGAAGAGCACACCACAAACCTGTTCGGGTCGACACAGTTCCTGCCAGCTCGCCTTGCCCTCCCTTAAACCGCATCTGCTTTCGCAGCAAAGCGTGACTGCTTGAAAATTATTGAGCAATTTGATGATTAATATGGTTGAAGTAGGTGGAGAACTATGTTGCATTGCACTGAGAGTGCTTTCTATGACAAAGTACCTCTTGTATCTCTCATGTAGCTAAATGAGGTCGCACAATCGCGTTCAGGATGCTGCTCGACCTCCAATTTGACTTCATTTCAAAACAGTTTTCAGGCACAGGGAGCAGGAATAATGCAGTCCAGTCAAACAAAATATCTCAATGCAGAAGACATTCGATCATGGGACCTCTCTGATGTGATGCCGACACACAAATCACATCACCACTGAGCTGCCCGCAAAGAGTGGGGCACTTTAGGCCACATAAACCGAGAGATAACTGAGTAATATAAAGTATTTTGTTCTCGGTTACATTCCTAATAGAGAAAAAAAAAATAAGCTGAAGCTATAATCGATGCAGATGTATTAACTGCACTGGTGCCGTTTTAAGTTGTTTCATTTTAACTATCATACAAAAGTATGGAAAGTAGTGCTTTCAAGTGATTGTTTAAACTAATTAATCACAAAACATTCCATGATTAATTGCAATTAATCACATTTTTAAACTACTATTTTCTGCGAAGCTTGTCGAAACAGATATTTACTTGAATAATATCTTGGAATTGATGCAAAATCACCAAATATGAAGTATATTTAATTCAAAGACTGTTCTTATAGCTTTCCTTGATTCTCTAATACGATCTAAATGGAGACATCTTCACAGGCATTTTTCTTCGAAACATTTCTCAAAACTGCCCACAAGCGCCACACTCCAGCAGTGTTAGTTTGCAAGGCCCAGTGGTAACTTGAGCACGGTGTTTTGTTCTGAGACTTGCTAAAGATGTACAGTTAATATGGCGCAATATTTGCTAAGTATGCAAATTATTTTTTAAGTAAATCAAACTGAATTAATTGAGTTAAAATATTTAACTGAGTTAAAATATTTTGGATTCATCACCTGAGTTAATGCTTTAATTTTGACAGCCCTAATGGAAATATAATGTTACCACTAAGCTTTTTTTTTAGTTAAAATAAATTTTAAAAAAACAGTAAAAATGTCATCACAGTTGCACCTTATGCAGCTCAGTTTATTTTTCAAAGCATAGAAAAATGGTAATTACCTCAAGAGTAGTAAAATGTATTAACAAGATAAGTTTGGTTGCGTCACATAACTTTCTGTATTTATCATCTATTCTTAAGCTTCTCCAGTTGAGGCTGCTAATTATGTTAGAATAAATGTTGCCAATGAAAAAGCCGAACAAATGAATCATTTCATGAACTACGGGCTCACTTGTCATTTTGCAATGGTGTCAATCATTCTCAGTCTCTTTATTTGCCTCCATAATGACTGGCGACCAGTCCAGGTTGTAGTTTCATCTAAAGTCGGGTGCTTCGTTCCTCCTCCCCTTAATCCAGACCAGGCTCCATGTTATTAAAAAAAAAAAACGTTTTTGGGAACATCTAACCCCAAAATCGGATAGAATTCGGAATTGTCCAACCTGTATTCTAGTAGAAACAACTCTCAATATGATGCAGTGCAGTTTTACCCCAACGCAATTATTTCACATCACTGTCATGACAAATGCACGTAGTGAAATATTTACTCAGCCTAGCGCCGCATGTATTATTCAGCCATTTTCTGGAGCAAGATGCAAATCAGAGCATTTCTTATTTTTCTCCCTGGCAGTAAACTACTTTGTGCATTTCGGGACAAATCACAAGGGCGTCGACTTGCCTGACACACGTCAAGTAGCTGCAGCATCATTTGCTATGACGCAGATAAAACTATCAGTCTTTTTTTCCTCACGTTGTCGCCGTTGATTGAAATGAAGAGCACACTTCCTCCAGCTTCATCTCACGAGACCATCAGACTGAGTGATGTCGCGGAGGAGAAATGGAGGAATTCAATCGACTCAGTTGAGTGTGGAGCTTTATTTACGAAACCAAATTGCGAATACGCCTCAGCAATCAGCTTTTAATGCCGACATCTATCATAAGTACAAAGTGAAATGTTACTTGCGAACTGCGTAACAATTTGCGACATGTTTTACCCTCCTGAGTTTGTTTGTGTGCGAGGGTTTTACCAATTTTAAATACAGTACGCCTCGCGGTTCTTAGGTTCAGAGTTTGAATCTCTGCTTTTTTGCCGGGAGTTTGAAAACCTATGCAAGCAAAAGGACAGCTTCCGTTGGCTTTCTCCAGTGACTGCGGCCTTCGAACAAGTCATCTTCTTTGTTTTGTTTTTTTTAAATTCTGCTAGTTTTAATTATGAATTTCTTTGAGCGTGTTTATCATCATTTATTAGCTTTTTTTCGTTCGAAAATGCTTTGTTTTAGATAAGTCTCATTTAGTATTAGTTTTAGTTTTTTGTGGAATGCACAATTTAAAAAAATAAAAAAAGGTTCCTAAGCATTGCATAATAAAGTGAACGACAAATCCCGCAAATGTTGAACTTCTTTCTTCTGTAATATATTAAAAAATATACCCATAAAACTCAGTTATGAAATTAATTGTCAAAGACAAAAACAAAGGACAAAAATAAAGGACATTAGTTTTAGATTTTTTAGGCTCTCTCGATTTGCATTTTATTTAGTGACCAAAAATATTTTCTTCCATTTTAGCTTTAATTATTTACAAAAAAAAATGTCATTAACTATAAAAAACTTGGTTTCAATGTGTGGTGATGGTTGTTTGTGAATATGTGCACTGCAATTCTCTCGCATCCAGTCCAAGGTGTTCAAAATCAGCTGACCCTCAACCCCATTGTGGACTGGCACTACGGGATTTAAATTGATAGATTACCAAAAGGTTGTTACATGGAAAAGTTTATTAAAGACATTTTAAACATTCTTAGTAATAATGTTCATTGATTGGCACTGTCATAGAGCGAGGAACAAAGCATTTTTTGTTGTAGTTTACAATGGCATAAAAATGCACTGAGCAAAGAGCTGTAGTGCGATGTCAAAATCAATTGTTCACACCCCTTCAATCTTTTTTTTCTACGCCACTCTAACATGGTTGAAAAGTGATGATAATAACCGCCATACTTTCTTATATCCTGTCACTTATTTCATCACAGGAATGAGTCCATTTCCACACTCGTCACTCAGTCAAGTCAGTTGGTCGGTAGCTGGCGCCTGATTCAATTTGCAGCATGTGGGCCTCAGGAAGCAGTTGGCCGGGATGAAGTAGTGGGTGTCGTGGAAGCATTGGGATGGAGGAGGTGGTGGCGGTGGTGCAGAATTTAACAGATTCACAGTGAGGAAGAACAAATCTCAAGCGTTCACTAGATAGAGAAACAAAAATGGAGATGAGACATTACTTTCCCATCTGGTGCATGTCGCATTATCCCACAAAAAGAAATAGTATACAACCCCCAATAAAATGGTCGTTGTATAAACATTTGGTTTAATGTCACCACCGGATGCTTTTATAAAATCACATTAAGGATGCAGTCAGTGCTGTGTGAGCTGCATTGAAAGTCGATTTTATGGCTTTAATTGCATTGCGTTTGCATGCTCGTGTTGTATAAAAGACGAAAGCATTTAGAGTCGCACATCACATTTTAAAGAGTCTGATGACATTCTTTGTATCCTGTACACAGTTGGTGCCATGAATCAACCAGTGCGCTCTTGGTGTTTTTACAACGACCCCTTCATTCTGCCAGTCAGCCACACCCACAAATTTAAGGCTCCCCTGGTGACTATCTAGCACTTGTCAGTGGATTGATCTTCCGTTGGTGACCCTGTCTGCCTTCATGCAACATCTTTCTTCTGCAACTGGTCATGAGACCTTCCTTGGCATGATTTCCTGTCCCCATGGCTGATTGGTGTTGTGCTGCAGAGAAAAAAAAATAATGTCTGGCAGAAAACTCCTTCCCAAACATAAAACTTGTTTCTTTTTCAATCGCAATGTGAAGCAAAGAGAAGTTCAATCCATTTTGAATATTAAGAAAACTAAAGTGCAGCGGGATTAGTGATCACAGAGAACATGTACCAAACACAACATGAATTTATTAACTTGACCCACCTCTGGCACATTTTACGTTTGGCAATACCAGCCAGGCTGAGTATTGGAAGAAGCCTAAAGGGGATGATGACCCTGTTGATTTGGCAAAGCGAGCAGATGGGATGTTGCTAAGCAGCCATTCTCCATTGTACCTCAGGGGAAAGGCCACGTGGGAGCACTGTGAAAAGCCAACTAGTCGTGAGCATGCTATTGTGTGCATGTGTGTAGTGTGCTGCGACTTCTTTCTCTCCTGAAAATATAAACTGTGTTGTGTACTAGCACACTATTACAAAGTCAGGCAGAATAATATAATCAAACACAAGAGCTGTTTCACAAATTCAATATTTACAAATCTCGTGTAGCTTCGAATAACTGGAACGTAGCGTGTTTACACACTCAGTTGTGATAAATGATGATGGTGTTGACAATGATTTTCGTTGCTAAAAAACATCATGTAGATTTATTCTCGTCCGATTTTTTTCATCGTCAAACTCTTTTTTCCTTATACGATTGTGACGTTGTTCTTTTAACATTCTTATTTTTAGAAGAATAAAACAAAATAACTTTTTTAAAATATATTTATTATTATTTTCTAATGTCTTTCTATGGTATTGTTGCGACTAGTTTCTTCCACTTTCATAATCATGAGAATGAAGTTATTAGTAATTTCAGATTTTATTAGTATTTTATTTTTTTTCTCGTGTAACTTTTTCTTTCTTACGGTTTGGAATCTCAGTAGAATGTGACTTTATTATAAATATTTTGCTTTCCATAAAATATTTTTTTGCAGAGAAAAAAAATAAATAAATTGTTCTCATTTAACAAGAACCTTTTTGTCATGATTTGTATTTGTTATTTTTGGTTTAGTATTTGGTTTCATGTTTTGGCCTTGTTCATGTGTCTTGTCTCGTCTTGTCTATTGTTTCCACCTGTGCTCGTTTACCCAAGCCCTAGTGTTAACCAATCCGGTCCTTCCAACCCTCCGTGTCTTGTCCAGGTGCTCCTCGTTGTCTCGTCAAGTTGTGTGTATTTAGTTCCCTGGTTGCTTTCAGTTCTTGTTGGTTCATTGTCATTTTAAGTGTCGCTTGTCCCTGTCGCTTGTCCCGGTTGCCTGTCCCTGTTGCCAGTTCCTGTCGCCAGTTCCTGTCGCCTCTCCCTGTAGTTGGTTTCCTGTCGTTAAGTTTTTCCAAGTTCCTTGTTTGCCTTAGTTTTCTGTTTAATAAATGCCCTTTAAGTCACCCCTGCCTGGCTTCCCTGCGTTTGGGTCCTCACCTTCCTCAACCTCGACAGAATGAACCAACCAGTACTGGACCCAGCAGGAAGCTCACGGCAACGAGTTCGCCGTCGCCGCTCAAGCTGGTGCCCCCCTCAGCCTGCCGACCAACCCCTTCGTGTGAGTTCCATATGTTCCGCCAAGCCAGTTTGCCACTCTTCTTCGTCTTGTGTTAACATCTTTGATTACGACACCATTTTGTCCCCCCATGTTTTTGTTAATTCAGATTTAGATGATGACCCCTATTTTCAGTTGTCTGATTCCGAGTTTGACCCAGATTTTGATTTTTCTCATGAGTTTTCTTCTCCCAGTCAGTTTTTGTCACGGTTTCCTTTCGAGTCCTTTGAGTCCACACCTGAATCACACCCATCAGACCTTTACTTGGGCACCCGGTTGGCCATCTATCCTGGACCTCCGCGAGGTGGTCAACGACGGCGCCCGAGTAAAGGATCTGCCACCTCTCGTAATAGCACCCACTTTTTACACCCTGAGTCACGTTTTTCCGATTCACTTAGTTCACTTCGTCCGTCTGTTTCTGTACCTCGTCCACAGTCGGTTTCTGCACCACCTTCCGTTCGACCCACGTTTTGTAGCGCACGTTCACCAGCCCCTGTAGTCCCGGTCCCTCGTGTCCTTCGCGTCTCCCGTTCCCCTGAATCCCTATGGCGGCAGGCTGATAGGGATCCGGCCCCCGACCCAGCTCCTCACGAGCTGCAGCCTCCAGTGCCGGCCCCTCGCCAGCTGCAGCGTCCCGTCCCGGCTCCTCGCCAGCTGCAGCGTCCCGTCCCGGCTCCTCGCCAGCTGCAGCGTCCCGTCCCGGCTCCTCGCCAGCTGCAGCGTCCCGTCCCGGCTCCTCGCCAGCTGCAGCGTCCCGTCCCGGCTCCTCGCCAGCTGCAGCGTCCCGTCCCGGCTCCTCGCCAGCTGCAGCGTCCCGTCCCGGCTCCGCGCCAGCTGCAGCGTCCCGTCCCGGCTCCTCGCCAGCTGCAGCGTCCCCTCCCGGCTCCTCGCCAGCTGCAGCCTCCCGTCCCGGCTCCTCGCCAGCTGGGGCCTCCCGTCCCGGCTCCTCGCCAGCTGGAGCCTCCCGTCCCGGCTCCTCGCCAGCTGGAGCCTCCCGTCCCGGCTCCTCGCCAGCTGCAGCGTCCCGTCCCGGCTCCTCGCCAGCTGCAGCAAACCACGCAGCCTCCAGAGTCCCACTCGGGCTCACCGCCAGCTGCTGAACCCTGTTCCGGCTCCTCCCCAGCTGCTGAGCCCCGTCCCGGCTCCCCGCCAGCTGCTGAGCCCCGTTCCGGCTCCCCGCCAGCGGATGAGCCCCGTTCCGGCTCCCCGCCAGCGGATGAGCCCCGTTCCGGCTCCCCGCCAGCGGATGAGTCCCGTTCCGGCTCCCCGCCAGCTGATAAGCCCCGTCCCGGTTCCCCCCGAGCTGCTGGGGCCCGTTCTGGCCTCCCGAGAGCTGCTGACCCCCGTTCCGGCGCCTCGCCAGCGCTTCAAGTCCCTGTTCCGGCGGAGCACATCCTGCGTCCGCCACAAGTCCCTGTTCCGGCGGAGCACGTCCTGCGTCCGCCACCAGTCCCGGCGGAGCACGCCACGCGTCCGCCACAAGTCCCTGTTCCAGCGGAGCACGTTCTGCGTCCGCCACAAGTCCCTATTCCGGCGGAGCACGTTCTGCGTCCGCCACAAGTCCCTATTCCGGCGGAGCACGTTCTGCGTCCGCCTCCAGTCCCTGTTCCGGCGGAGCACGCCCTGCGTCCGCCACAAGTCCCTGGTCCGGCGGAGCACGCCCTGCGTCCGCCACCAGTCCCTGTTCCGGCGGAGCACGTCCTGCGTCCGCCACCAGTCCCTGTTCCGGCGGAGCACGTCCTGCTTCCGCCACCAGTCCCTGTTCCGGCGGAGCATGCCCTGCGTCCGCCACAAGTCCCTCTTCCGGCGGAGCACGTCCTGCGTCTGCCACAAGTCCCTGTTCCGGCGGAGCACGTCCTGCGTCCGCCACCAGTCCCGGTTCCGGCGGAGCACGCCACGCGTCCGCCACAAGTCCCTGTTCCGGCGGAGCACGTCCTGCGTCCGCCACCAGTCCCTGTTCCGGCGGAGCACGTCCTGCGTCCGCCACCAGTCCCTGTTCCGGCGGAGCACGTCCTGCGTCCGCCACCAGTCCCTGTTCCGGCGGAGCACGTTCTGCGTCCGCCACAAGTCCCTGTTCCGGCGGAGCACGTCCTGCGTCCGCCACCAGTCCCGGTTCCGGCGGAGCACGCCACGCGTCCGCCACAAGTCGCTGTTCCGGCGGAGCACGTTCTGCGTCCGCCACAAGTCCCTGTTCCGGCGGAGCACGTTCTGCGTCCGCCACCAGTCCCTGTCCCCGCTGCGCCCGGCCTGCCGCCGCTCCAAATCCCTGCCTCGGCGGTGCCAGACGGCCCGCCGCCACCCCACTTCCCTGTCCCGGCGGCGCCCGAGGACACGCCGTCGCTTCCCGTCGCTGCCTCGGCGGTGCTCGACGATCCGCCGTCGCCCCAAGCTCCTTTTTCGGCGGGACTCGACGATCCGCCGGCGCTCCAGTTTCCTGCCTGGGCGGTGGATGACGACCCGCCGTCGCTTCTCGTCTCTGCCACAGCGGCGCCCGACGAAGCGCCGCCGCTCCACGTTCCAGTCTCGGCGGCGTTCAACGACCGGCCGCCGCTCCACGATCCAGTCTCGGCGGCGTTCGACGACCGGTCGCCGCTCCACGTTCCTGTCTCGGCGGGGTTCGACGACCAGCCGCCGCTCTACGTTCCTGTCTCGGCGGGGTTCGACGACCAGCCGCCGTTCCACGTTCCTGTCTCGGCGGGGTTCGACGACCAGCCGCCGCTCCACGTTCCATTCTCGGCGGCGTTCGACGACCGGCCGCCGCTCCACGTTCCTGTCTCGGCGGGGCTCGACGACCAGCCGCCGCTCCAAGTGCCTGCCTCGGCTGCGCCCGCCCCGTCGCTGCTCCAAGCTCCGGTCTCGGCTGCATCCGGCGTCCAGCCGCCGCGTCTCGTCTCAGCCTCGTCAGCGGACTCCATGCCGTGTTCGGGTCCTCCCGGACGCCCGCCTGAATGGCCACGGCTAGACTCCCTGGTCTGGTTTCCCGGACGGCCGCCTGAAGGGCCACGGCTGGACTCGCTGGTCTGGCCTCCCGGACGCCCGCCTGACCAGCCTTGATTGCGGACTGTGGTCCCGCCTCCTGGCCCCCTCCCCGCCCACCCTGATTTTGGACAATTTTCTTTTGTTTGTGTTTGGGACGTCTGGGATCCGTCCCTTAAGGGGGGGGTACTGTCATGATTTGTATTTGTTATTTTTGGTTTAGTATTTGGTTTCATGTTTTGGCCTTGTTCATGTGTCTTGTCTCGTCTTGTCTATTGTTTCCACCTGTGCTCGTTTACCCAAGCCCTAGTGTTAACCAATCCGGTCCTTCCAACCCTCCGTGTCTTGTCCAGGTGCTCCTCGTTGTCTCGTCAAGTTGTGTGTATTTAGTTCCCTGGTTGCTTTCAGTTCTTGTTGGTTCATTGTCATTTTAAGTGTCGCTTGTCCCTGTCGCTTGTCCCGGTTGCCTGTCCCTGTTGCCAGTTCCTGTCGCCAGTTCCTGTCGCCTCTCCCTGTAGTTGGTTTCCTGTCGTTAAGTTTTTCCAAGTTCCTTGTTTGCCTTAGTTTTCTGTTTAATAAATGCCCTTTAAGTCACCCCTGCCTGGCTTCCCTGCGTTTGGGTCCTCACCTTCCTCAACCTCGACACTTTTCTCACTAACTTACTGTGAGTTATTCTCCTAATATTAATATGTTTTTTTGGTAAAAAAAATGTTTCTTGTAATATATATTTTGGGGAATTTATTGTTGTAAATTAAATTCTCGTGATAGTGCTTTCCTTCTCTTTCATGATATTCAAAATAATTAAAAATCTCATGCAATTACGACTTTTTACTCATGAGTTATAATTTTTTTGCAGTGCTATAATATTTTTTATAGGGCATATATGATTTTATTGCTGTGAATTACAAGTGTTTATTACAATTTAAAACAATTTTGACTTCTTTCTTTCATTGCTTTGATATAAGTGAGGTCAACACTTTTCAAGTGTAACTATAAATTTTTCATGGAACATTACCACTTACGATCTTTTTTTTTACAGTTTTTTTCCTCATACAATTTCTTTATTCTCACGTGGCTCGTACTTTTATGGCTCCTTTCTTCTCTTTTTCGTCACTTTGATTTTTCATAATACTCCATAACCCAAATGAATTATTTATTATAAGAATGAAGTCATAAGTATGTGTGAGGGATAATTCAGAGCTTCTCACTGCAAAATCCTCGTTTCTGTCAGTGTGTAGAAGCCAAGGAGAACGATAGGGAGTGATTGTGACATGATGCATTTTGAAGGTACATAATTAAACTGCGCTATGGGTCTCCATTTAACCTCTGTCATCAGTGATCTCATCACTTAGAGCTTTCATCAGCTTTACATGCACACTGTCCAAGGTTGTTCGAATGTCTTTGTTTGTCCGGTAAATGACTTATTTGTCTTTGTTTTTCCAAGAACAGTTCATGTGTAATAAAACAAGGTGCAGAATAGAAGATCCATGCAATACATTGTGGTTGAATGCAAGTTCTTCCCTCAAGGATGGCTCCTTTTGTATATACTCTTGTATGACTTTGACGGTAAAGTTAAATAATCGAGCATTGCTCCCATGCCTCAAGATACTGAAGCGTGGAATGAAAGAAAGATGCGGCCGTCGCTTCTTTTTGCGACTGCCTTATGAAAGGAAGGTAACGAGGTCAAAGCTGTTCTCAAAGGACTTGTCATGATTCATTCCTGTAAAGCCACCATGAGCCGGGAATAAATGGCGCAAACCAAGACAAAGTGACATCTTCTCACATGGCACTCACACCAGATAACCACTTTAGGTACACAAGTGCAATCTAATGAATAGAAATCCTTCCATATCAAGATGTTAATTCACATTTTTTATTTTGATGATACTCAGTATCATGTCCTGGTATTCATTTTCTGCTTTGTAGTGTGGAACCTGTAGTGTTAAAAAATGGCATCTTTTGTGGACAGGGAATATAATCAGAAAAAAAAGTACCTAGTGGTCAGTTCCTACTCAGTGTCACTATGGCGCTATTTTCAGAGACAGATGCACCTGCGTAAAAAGTGGCGCATCTTCATTTGTGTGCTGGGGCAAATCTAGTTTACAGTGTTTGGTAATTTGACAGATTGAATTAAGCCGACCTGGTTTGTATTAAAAGCCCCTGGCACACCTGACAATTTGGTGACAGAAAATACACTAGACTTTTAAGGCCAGGTGAAATCAAGTCTAAGTTGTGGTGCAGATGGTATAACACGTTTTGGGTGGATTTGGTCCAGGTCCAAACAGAGAGATTCTGTGCGCCACTGATAAGTGTGGCGGATGTCAGCATATTTCATCCTAATATTCAGACTTTCTAATTACAAACATCTCAAATTCGGATAAAGAACAATGTCTGTTATGGCTCTTGAATAAGGTCTAATTCGATTGTGTGCACCTGATTTAGTGGCTACTGAGTACTTTTGCAAAGCGCCACAAGGTACAGTAAGTATTTTATATTAGCAATTCTTTATGCAAGCTAATTGGCATTGAAATGGGCAAAATCAATCCCAATTGATCAGCAGGGTTGTAATTTAAAGATGTTGATCCGACACTATAGAAATGCTATCCACGAGAGATGCCGACATATGGCACCATCATCGACTTTCCTTTCAACATCGTGTCCGATAACAAATGAGTGCAGCATTAAATCACTGAGACAAAATGAATGCTGGCAGAGTCTATAAAGTTGGAAGAGCCGAACAAGCTGCTTTGCATACAGTGAATAAACATTCGGGTTATTTTGAACACGAGCGTACCCGAAGGTTTTGTTTTTATTATATTAATGATCGCCTCAAACACGTAGTAATCATCCAGATCAGATTGCTCTGCTTGAAGGCATTGACCAACTTTGAGAAATTTGGGCATTATATCATACGGTATGCGGTGATCCATTAAATAGTGTCTTAGTATTTTCATTCAGAATAAAAAATTGTGAGTGATGACATGACCATTGGTGATTGATTGTGAGCGTGACTGCATTATTTACTCTCGAACAGAGCCATAGCATGTCAAATGGAACGTTAATCCCAGTGCATCTAACACCATTGAATTGTTCCACTTTAAAATCAAACCGTCCTTAAATTGTATTGCAACCCACATATCGGTATGTTTCGAATTGTCTTTTATCAAACAGATGCACAGTATGTATTTGTACTATGTGTGTGTGCGTCTTAACAAAATATCTTGATCGTTCTTGAATAATATCTCGACCTTAGAAAGCAGCATACTACACTAACAATGTCTCCTTGTTTTTATTTATGTTCTCCGAGGCGATCTATTGTATTCAGTTATTTCTATGGGACACATGTTGACATCTACTACAATCAAAAGCAGAATTGCTCAGAGCCTTGCGTTTCATTTTTTTCCACATATTTTGATAGCAGTCAAATGTGTTTTTTCTGCTGATATTTATCAATAATCTCTTTGAAGAGCTTGGCATGAGTAGGAGGTTATGCTGTTTATTTTTAGTGCTGGTTCAGCTTGGGTGCCCAGTAAGCAGAACCCAGCCGGTACCAGATGATGCCTACTAATTTATGAGCTGTGTAGCAGCGCTATGAAAGGGTGACAGAGAATGTAATTAGTTGAGTGTAAATGTTCTCAAGAAATATGAGCAGACATGCCTGCTGGCTCCTGCTTCTTTGCAACCTTTCTCATGAACGTCTTTGTAGTTTATACACAAACTGCAAATACAATTATCAGCATTTAACATAAAACGGTTTAATTCATCGCTACTTGATCCGGAGTAGGCGGGGAAAGAAATCTTAATTGAGGATACATACTGGGCATGGTTGGAAATGGGGGGTTTGCTGCAATAAAAGAAATTCAATATTTAAATCCTTTTGTGCAGTCAAGCAGTGGCGGCGGGATTACAGCGGCGATGCCACAAAAGAAGGCAATTATAAGCGGGTGCGCTGCCCTAAATTCAATTACCCTCTGCAGCTCTTTTCAATTTTGTTTTCATTAAGTGTATTAAGAAGATGTAAGGCGCACTCCTCAATTGGCGAGATGATTCAAAGCGTGAGAAAAGATGAAGGGTGCACAATTCTGCATATGGCACCGCTGCCGTTTTCTCCTACTTGTTGGCTTGGAAAAACGTGAACTTAGAACTGAAGTATGGTATCAGTGCATAGAGCGAAATACAAATAATGTTGCAGTTGTTAAAAAAACAAACTGATCTATAAAACGTGCAGATTAAAGTAAACCTGACCCATTGTGTTTTGAGTAATAAATCTATTGTACGAAAACTCAGGTTATCTTACTTCCATGACGACAAGGCGCACTTCAATGCCCCAAATTTTCCCCAAATCAGACGAGACGCCTAGTAATGCAACACGCCTTGTGTCTAGACTGTGACACATCTATATACCTACACACAAGCAATTCTCTCTTCAATCGGGCCTTAAGGGCTTTGCAGAGTGCATGTTAGCACACCCTGCTGGTCAAAGACTGAGTCTACCATGCGCTAAATTGACTGTGAGTGTGACGATGTCGTAGTCTGTCTTATCGTTCATGTTAATGCATGCAAGAAACATTACAAGTTTAGACAAAATAAATAAATAAATAAAAACCACACTGTCCTAAGCACACCACTCACATCTCTCTAAACAGCCATGTGATTGGCTGAGGCTCACTGGCTCCCAGAATCCATTGCTGTAATCTTTTTGTGTTATTTTTATTTCTTTTGGGGATATGAATAGCATGAGAGATGCATGTTGTGTTAATTTTATTTCTTTGTTTCATTTTTTGCTTGTATGTTGTTCAGAGATAGTTTTGGTTTCGATTTGAAACCGTGACTCTAAGGAGTGTGGTGACCATTGAAATCCCGCCCCTAACATTGTCAATCAACCATGTAGTCATGATAGCTCGCATTTCACCAATGATCCCTTGCTCTACATTTGACCTAGCATGTGCCTAATGATGCGGCACGCCCAGTGTACGCTTTAAATACAGAAATAGCACCTTCAACTGATTCGGCGCCCTTTGAAATATTATTATTTTATTAACACAAACATCCTAGATTCAAAGTTAGACCCAAAGCCACGCCTTAACAACAAAAATGTTTTGTTCGGTAATCTCTGGTATTCTTCGGGAATTACATCATTGCCAGTCGCCATTGTACTGCATTGTTTATTGTCTGGTGAGCTGCTCAACTGAAATTGGTTTTGCCGAAATGCCTCGGCATTGTACGGTCACGCATTCTGGGAATGTCCCCAAGTGGATATCTTTTAAAAATCCAGAATTTAGTTTTGACTGCAACAGTATCAGCAGTATATTTTTTTTTGTCACTTTTCTCTTGTATGTGAATTCTTCCATTTCTTCCAATGCTTAGTCTTGCTGAGAAGAGCATATATCACGTGCCACCATCAAGGAGCCGTGTGTTTGGTAGCACCGCTGTTCTGTGCTAGAAGTGTGATTGATCCTCTCCTCAACTTCTCGGTGGAAAAAAAATAACAAGTTTGCTCTTGCCGTAAGCTCAAAATGTGTCCTGTAAATTATGACCCTGCGTCCCTATGTATTGTATTACCAGATAACATTTGATCCTGTTATTTCCCCCAACTCGAAGAGGGTGAGAGAGCTATATTCATAAGATGCTGTACATGCTTGTTGGAGAAAAGCAATTTGTGCAAAAAGCACTGGAATATTGACCAATTGGATATGTGTATTTAGAGAAGGTCAAATCCCAAATGTGAATATTACACTGCATTTTAGGTTCATTCTGAAATCCCCCGAAAGCCGACATAGGCAATCACCTTGTGCCCTGAGCTAAAGGGCCCCACAAGAGATGGCAAATATTGACCCATATCAATGACAAAAGAGTGACACTGCTTGTGACACTGTAAGGTCATGATGACACAGGATATTGGTCCATACCAACCTCACAATAGGAAAACACTGCTATGAAACATTGGGATTGTCAAAAAAAGTCATTTCAACAACTACTAATGAATTGAAAGAGATTTTCTTGGTAACCAGGTACAATTAAACTGTATTCGACTACAATAATGTAATGTCTCTTCAAAACCCTGGTGAATAAAGCCAATTCAATTTCCCGAATAGTTAATCTCCATTTACAGCAGGGCAGAGCATCGAATTTAAAACAACAACGCAAATCTAATAACCTCAGCCTATATATCTTACCATTCTTTCGGTCTCTATGAGACTAGTCTCCACTCCCGTGCGAATCATCCAACCTGAGGCTGATTTGACAATATTTTCGGTCTCTTGAGAATTTGGCTCATACATACATGGTCCAACGAATGTAATTCCCAAAAGCTCCTTTTCCTTCAACTATTCAAATACCTGAATCCCCTCAGATACGTTTGGGATTTCGCTTTGTGAGTCCATTTCTGACTGGCTTAATACGCTTTCTATCTTTCTATGTTGAGCTCTGCCACAGATGTTTTGGAATGACGTCACACTTCCGGATTTATTGCTCAGCAGAATTTCACTTTCGAAAAACTATCATCTTGTCAAATATGCCATCCATCCATTATCTGTTCCGCTTCTCCTAACAAGTGTCGTGGGTGTGCTGGAGGCTATCCCAGCCATCTTTGGGCAGTCGGCAGGGTACACCCTGAACTCATTGCCAGCCAATCGCAGGGCACACATCGATGAACAACCTCTCATACCTAGGGGTAATTTAGAGTGTCCAATCAACCTGTCATGCATGTTTTTTTAGGAATGTGGGAGGAAACCGGAGTACCTGGAGGAAACCCATGCAGGCACAGGGAGCACATGGAAGGCTCCACACAGGAAGGCCGTAGCCGGAATCGAACCCACGACCACTGCACTGTGAGGCCTTCATGCTAACCCGCAAAGATGCCAAATTAAAAAAATGTTCAGGATTTATAATGATATAATTACTTGTGACGCAAAAAGATTTGATTAGCCTTTTTCTGAACTTACTTCACGATCGGTCTATAAGAAGATATCAGATGTACGATCCTTAAGTAACTTTTTAAAAAAATAATCAAATTATTCAGTTTTTGCTAGGGTGAAAATTATTCAGTTTTTGCTAGGGTAAAAATACGTTTTGTATTTATTTATTTATTTTTTGTTCGCTTTTTATCCTTGAAAACGATCTATTATTTTCGAGCAATACAATGCACTACTAAATGTTGCCTCTGCATGTCGCTACAGTTTCTGCAAAGGACTCCTCGACTTTTTCCGGTGTGTGACGTTCCATCCCGGAAGATGTCCCCTCCCACCTGACACGTAGCAGCCGCTACTCAATTTGCAGATCCCAAAGTGGATTGTCAAACTCCGGAGGTAGGCGTTGATTCGTGGATTCTACGAATAATAACGTTTGCAGAAATTGGTTGGACTGAAATATAAGGTTGGCGTCGTAGTTTAGCACTGAAAAAGCCTGCTCGTCTGACTGTTAACAGCGCGCATAAAGATAAACAACTGCTAGCTAGGTTAACGGTACGAAGTAATAAGAACATAACTCTGTACATTTGGTTTTGGTTTCAACGGGCAATAATTATGGGGCAATGACTGCAGTTCGGTATAAATTATTCATGATAATTGATACAATTTGAATAGGCTGTGAGTAGATAAACGTAAGCAGTACAGTTAGCTTCTATGGCTAACAGCTGGTTGCTCGTACTGCCAATACATGTAATGATAATGTGAATAGTAAATACAGTTGTTGTACGTCAAGTAAGTCTATCTATTTAAAAGAAAAACATTAATATATTCCGAAATTATGTGCAACCGTTGCTTGAACTATAATTTAACACGGACTTTTAAAAAAATGTAATCTGAGCGTGATAATTATAATTTTCTTCCTTGGGAACTTGGCGGGGTACACGCATACTCTGTCTTTTATACAGGGGCACACCTTCGTGGGATCTCTTTGGATACAAGATGTGTGCGTTAAAATGTTACTTGTTGTGTGTCAATTGAGATTACAGAAAGAGAAACGTATTAAATTGATCTGTAATGAAGATATTTTGTTTCTTTTAACAGTGAGAGATGTCTGGGTTTGACAATTTCAACACGGACTTCTACCAGTCGAGCTATAGCGTAGATGACCAGAACCAGGCTGGCTATGGATACAACAACGAAAATCAATATAACAAGTATGTGACCAAGGCTGCAGTAGAGGGGTTGTTCTTCTGTTACCTCCCCCAATGACAATATAACATCGCTGCCACGTTTATTGAGCCATAAACATTGCTTTGTCAAAAAGGGAATAAGCCATTTTTAACACTTTAGATTGGTCAATTTTTTAGAATAAAAATATAGAAACATTCACAGACCAGTAGTATTAGTTTGTGAAAGGACATGAAACTCTTTCTGAAAGTTGTGGTGTTAATGTTAAATTAAAGCTAGTTTTGTTGATGTTGACCAATGTTCTTATTGTCCACAGGCAATACGGTCAGTATGACTATTCCCAGCAAATGGGCTACCCAGCCCCAGGGATGATGCAGCCCCAACAACCATACACGGGGCAGATCTTCCAGCCTACACAGACATACACCCCGTCCTCATCACAGTCCATGTACAGCAGTAGTTTTGATGACGAGCCCCCATTACTGGAAGGTATATACAAACTTGTAATCTAGAAACCTCCTTGGGAGAATTCTTACATGGTTTATTTTCTGTCTCTATTGTAGAATTAGGCATAAACTTTGACCACATCTGGCAGAAGACTCTGACGGTCCTACATCCTCTGAAGGTGGCAGATGGCAGTATTATGAACGAGACAGACCTGGCTGGCCCCATGGTCTTCTGCTTGGCATTTGGTGCAACGCTTCTCTTGGTAAATGTCTACATAAGCGTGGAATCAAAGTTATATCCACCTCAAGAGCTGTTTGTTGCGTAAGCCCTACCTGGTGTATTTCATTTCTGTGCTCCATGCATCACATTTGACCTGTAGACAATGTGTAACCTTGTTAAAAATAGCGTTATTAAAATTTTTGTTTTGTATATTTTAGTTGTATGGCCATTCCAAAGAATTAACATCACAGCGTCCAATGTTGCTCTTTGTAATCTTGCTAATTCATATGTAAATGTACTCAAATAGTAGCAACAAAAAGCCACCTTCCTTTTAACTGACGTACTTCCAGAAGTAGAGCTAAAAAAAACATGTCATAACATTTGAATAAACTGTAGAATAACCAATGATATAGAAAAAGTCATAATGTATTACCATGCCCCGAATAGCAAAAAAAACACACCAGTAATCAACCCCTCAACAATGTTAATCATTGCCAATATTTATAATTCCAAGTCTAAATATACTGCAAAACAAGAAACAGATGTGCGCAATTACACTCCCTTGCAGTGACGACATGTACATTGTATCCACTATATCTTACGTGTCAGACAAATGCTTACGCGTGGAACACGTATCGTGTGCACATCTGCGTTTTGTGTGAAAGGCCAAAGCTTTAAGCAGACACTCAATGTGGAAACGATGCATGCGCTTCAAGTGTTGTTCATCAAAAAAATGGAAGAGGAATTTATACACAGTTTATACAAGAACATTCAAACTGCAAGGATATAAAAAAAATGAATCACTGTTAAAGTACACACAAAATAAGTTAATGAAATTAAATGCAGATCTATTGAATTTAAAAGGTAAACATTTTGCGTGCCAGGGAGCCTGCATACCACATTTGATGACTCAGTAGCTACACCATTTTATAATGAAAATGAATGCCACACCCCTTTTCTTTCATCTTCCAAGGCTTGAGTTGGGATTGCTGATTATGTGTTTTTACTATGTATTTTTTTTAATTCTGTCTCCATCTGCAGGCCGGTAAGATCCAATTTGGCTATGTGTACGGCATCAGTGCAATTGGCTGCCTAGGAATGTACTGCCTGCTCAACCTCATGAGCATGACGGGCGTATCGTTCGGTTGCGTGGCCAGCGTGTTGGGATACTGCCTCCTTCCCATGATTGTGCTGTCCAGCTTCGGAGTCCTCTTCTCATTACAGTGAGCATGCTTTCTAATATGTTTTGAATCAGGAGATTTGTCCCTTGAGCACATCTCGCTCTGGCCGTCCTCTCCAGGGGCTTGATGGGAATCATCCTCACGGCCGCTATCATCGGCTGGTGTAGCCTGTCGGCGTCGAAAATCTTCATTTCTGCGTTGGCCATGGATGGGCAGCAGCTGCTGGTTGCCTACCCGTGTGCGCTACTCTACGGTGTCTTTGCGCTCATCTCCGTCTTCTAGTGAGCACATTTCATCCAGGTTTGAAACCACGGCTCTACGATGTCTGTGATTTAGTGTCATCATTACCTAATTGCACTAATGATGGTCAGAGGAGTTTGCAATGGAACCAAAAATGTCTTATTTCTTTTTCTTTTTACCATCCATTAACGGTCACCATCTTCAAACGGGACGATCTGCAGGCTCGAGTGTAGTGTGTAGGTCGTTTCTTCTTTCTCCTTGTGATGGTGCCATGAGAACACACCGCAGAAGGGTGACTATCCATCTGGGACCTGCCTATTTAAATCGGACTGAAATCAGCAGAAGCAGAAGGCTAAAATTGGAGCCAGCAGGTGGCGCCACATGCCACCGTGTTGTAGTTGTCATGTGCATCCATGGACACTTCACTTGTTGCACACAGGACATCACCCATCGTCTTTTGCTTTTTCCACACAGTCAAAGAGGCTCTTTTGGGATTCTTTTCTGTCGGGATGCTTTTCGGCATGACAAAAATGCACTTTGGCCAAACACTCATTTTAAGAAGCGAAGATAGGTAACTTCATTGCGGCTCAATTGGTATCCACGAACAAGCCTCTCAAAGATCTAATTCCTTCGGTTCCTCTATGGTTATTTTAGAATGCCAAGTTTTGTATGCTTCGGCGTGCCACGTATCATTCATGTCAAAGCAGTCTTTAATGGTGTACATTCATGCTCAAGTGGTATAATGTCAATAAACAAAAGACTGATTAAAGTGATCGAGCTGGTTTGATATATGTGATAACAGGGAAGTATTTTATACTGGTCAATACACCAGAATGAATGATTCTCAAACCCACAATGAGATCTTTATGTACACTGTTTCACCCTCTTTTCCCAGAAATTGACTTACAGATGATTTTTAGAGTTAACAAATTCAAAACAATATGTCGCAAGGTGCCGCAAGCACACTTACTGTTTTTCATTGGTTTATATTTACATCCTTGATGTAATTTTCTCAAATGTTTCCTGTAATTATGATTTAACCACTGCATTTGTGTAGGATGTCATCACCGCAGTAGGAATGGAACACCATCATAAACAGGACACCCCCTGGACATGGAAAAAAAAGTGCAAATTAGGCAATATTTGAAATAACGTTTTAGCATTTTGTCATTCCATTTTCGACATCCGCACGAGACTAAATACTCTCTAGGTATGAATGTAAATTGTCAATGGTGGGTTGTCTATATGTGTACTGCAGTTGGCTCGCAACCAGTCCATGATGTTTCTCATCTCATGCCAGCTGGGAATGGGCCCATCTTGCCCACCACCCAAATAAGGCCAAGTACAAAAGAAAATGAATGACTGTTTACATTGTAATAAGTTGCCGGGCACTTCACTTTATTGCAGTAATTTCCATTTCTGGATCTTTGGTTATCAAATTTCACCTCTTGCAAATCATGGACACCACGCTGTGGTGGTATCACACAAAAAAGAAAGGAAAAACCAAACATTTACTAGAAAAATAAGGATAAAATTGAGTACCCACTTAAACTGCCGCATGGTCTCCTAAAAAAAAAAAAAGTAAAAGATTGCTATTGCACATACCTCACAAATGTGTCATAGCTCACTTTGGATTCATGAATGATTCCAAAATAAACGGAGCACTCCCCCATTCGCACAAGTACATCATGAAGATATTTTACATTTAGAGGGAAAAAAAAAAAAACAAACAGCTTGCACAAAAATCCTACACAGCGCAAGAAATTATTTTGAATGAAATTCGTTTTTTTGGCCTGAGCCTAAAACGCTCTCAAAACATTTGACATTTGACCTTCCCGAAACTTTGAATGCCCTTGTTCAACCGTTTAATGTTTCAGTTCTTTCTTTACACAGCTTACTTCTCTCTAACAAGGAACTGAATGGCAACATGATTCATTGCTCGCCCACAGTAGTCCTAACCACAGTCACCAAGGCTTTAAACCGGATGTTCTCATATTCGTTTGTTTTCATTCTCAGGCATTGAATGGATCACAGCTGGACTCTTGTGGTTCTCTTGTCTCACCCAAAATCTGAGCAGGCTTCTTCAGTTCATGCAACAGGGCGAGGCTGGAACAAGGTTTGGCTCGTGCAGTTCGAACCAAGGCGTGTGCATTCAAAAGTTCAAAGGGCCGTGAATTAAGTTGTGCATTATCTCAAGGTGTGACTTTGTGTGAAAGAGTGCGTGTGTTTGTATGCCCTGCGATTGGCTGGTAACCATGGGGTAGACCCTGAACTGGTTACCAGCCGCCTATTGCCCGTTTAGGCTCCAGCAATTAGGTTGATCCCATTTTTTGTTGTAATGGTTTATATTGCCATTTGTGGCCTTTAAACTGACTAACTTGTCTTTTGAGTTGTAGTCTCATTTTCGTCTGCAAACCTCTCATCCATTTGTGGTAAGTTTTGCAATATTTTACGATCTTAATAAAGCATATGTATACATATATTCAAGGTGAAAATTGTACAATTGTGACGGGGTTTGAAATGATGGTCGCTACTTATGTGTGGAGCATCACTACACTGACTCACCGCAAGATGGCAGAGTTGGGTTACAAAAGCGTCCTTTTGACTCGGTAAGTCTTTTCCTCCCCATTGACAAAGTAATGCATGTCGCCCGGGGCAGCCTCATCTAAGAAAACTGCTGCGTCATTATCTAGGCAGTGTTACATAATAAAGTATTGGCCACGCTTCAAAACGCTCCAGGCATACTGAATGCAAATATTGTACTGTGTACAAGTAGTTGGATGACAGTCTTTTGAACTTGAGCGGCATGGAAGCAACTTTGAGTGTTTCTCCCCCACTTCATCATTTCCTGCAGTCTTTTCAAAAGCAATGTCAGATATTGTATTTATCTGGAAAATAAAAGGTCTAATGCCGTCTGGAGATAAACCCACCTCCATCTGGCTGGCCTGAACCAGGCCTGTGTGTCCTGGACAAGAACCGTCAGTCAAGTTGTCTGATGTCAACTCCTTACTCAGTTATACGGAGACTGACGCTAGCTTTTAAGCGGACATGTTCCAAAAAGGGGAAGAAACAAAATCTTGTGTAATAAGACAATATCTTGACTGTTGCAGTGAAGCTGCACAGCTCCCGTTGATGTACTTTAAATTGGATTATGACCATTGAAAATGTGTCATGCTGAAGTCATGAGCTTATCAGAATTGTTACTTTGTTGAAGATGCATTGGCTTCCTCTTGCCCCTCAACTGTAACTTAAATGCAGTACAAAAACAGTCATACAGTGTAGTTCCAGCCAAAAAGGTAATCTAATTAATTTAAAGATTTGTTTAACTACTTGTGACCAGGCAGAGACCCAAGGCTCATTTTCCATCTCTCCCTGCTGCAACACACCTGATTCAAATGATCAGGATCGTTATTCCCCTTCTGCAGAGCTTGGTGATTATTTGATCTTTTGAATAAAGACGTGTTGCAGCAGGAAGAGATGGAAAACGGGCAGGAAATAAATATTGTATATGAATATACTGTGTATTCTCTACTCCAAAGTTTGAACTCATTTTCAAATTTAAATTGTGCTTTTACATTTTCACAGATTTCAATGACATCACAATCTCTTGAAAACTAAATGATTGATGGCCACCATTGTCAATAAATCATGCCTCCTTCTTACACCTGGTGAGTGTGTCAATCTTGTTCTGGCAATCAAGTGCTTGTTGTATTTGGATTTAAAAAACAAACAAATATTTGGCAAGAAGGCCTCAGTCTCAGATGCAATTTTCAACAAGTTAAGAAATACCGGTAGAACAGTAAAAAAAAAAAAAAAACACACACAATGAGAATACGCACATGCTTCTGTTGGCCACAGCTCATGCCCAGACACTCACCAACGCTACGCGCCATCTCATCTGGCTGCAGCAGCTGGACGAGGATGGAAGGTAACAGATGTGTCCTATCCCTGCACACCCCCACAACCCCAAACCACAAGCCTCGCAGATTAGCGCGTTATCTTGGCGGAGGCAGCAGACAAGCTGACAAGTGCAAATGTGACGATTGATATTCAGCACAAGGCAGCGCCGCCTTTTTAATGTAGCCACTAAGCCAACAGCACATGAATATTCACAGCGGCGGTAGCACAGCACTGTGTGTGATTTGGCTCAGCACTTCATTAGGCTAATTGTCACCATCACCACACTACACTACACTGTGGACTCTTCTAACATTTGATCCAGGACTCAATGAACAAAGGCAAACAGGGCGAGGGACAATCAGCAGGGTGTGCGCATGCATGTGTGGAGAGGCTTTGTGTGTGCACTACAAGCGTTATTTACTTTGCTGACTGCATCTCGGACACATAAGGCGCACTAATGAGTCATGATATACAAAATGTGTTTGATTTTTTTTTTTTAACTTAAACAAATGCAATTATCTATGTTAAGACTTCTATTTGGACTACTGGAAATTTTGGTTTATGCAAATCCAAAATTAATGTGTGAGTCAGAATACAATGAAATAAAAAAAAAGAATCTATTAAAATAATAATTTCTGTCCCTTAAAATAGTCTAAAATCTAAAAAAAAATAAATAAATCTAAAAGCGACACACATTGTCATTGTCATCAGAATGGCAAATATGGATAAGTTAACACAATTCAATTGCTTAGTCAGGTTGTTGGTAAAGCGATGTGAACTCTAACCTTTTTTCTGCCACGGACAGGTTCATACAAGTTCAGAGCGGGATTCATTTGTGGTCTGTTTTTTACTCATTTTGTTAGCCTGTGGGTTTAATATTAGCAAAATGCGACCGAGACAATTAGCATCTTGACATGCCTCAAGAGTCCGACGTAACGGAGAGAAGCTGGTCATTTTTCAAGTTAAAATAATCTTCTGCCTCAAATAATAATAAAAAAAAAAAAAAAAACGCAAGCACTGCAAGTTTTTTCTTTCATCTGGTTGCGGACCACTGGGCTAGAAAGATGTTCTTTTAGGCTACACCAGGAATCGTAGTGTGTTTTTCCAACATTTCCCGGTTTTCCCTGATCTACAAGTGTCTTTGAGCAACTTAAGAATTTTGAGATGGTTCATAAGCAGCAGCCCTTAAAATTGAAAATGGAGTCGTTAAAATACATTTGTGCCCCGATGTGTTTTTGGAAGGTTTCACGGCGCTGCACTGCAAAAATGGTCCCAATGCCCTTGGAAATGTATTTCTGTGATTCCCCTCATGTTACATTTAACTGTATTATGGTAAATTGCGTAAATGCTTAAGATATTATAGGTAACAAACAGAGTTGGGCACTTGACCCTTTTTCGCCAGTCAGTCCTCCGCCCTCCGGCCACGATTTCTGTACCCATCCGGCCTCGACCCCAAATTTCCCCCGCCGTCCCCCCCCAAAAAACATCCATCCATGACGCCTCAACGGGAGGGATGCTAACGGCAGAGGTTTATTTAAACATCATTGTCTGTGTAAGAAAAGACGTGAGACAGCAGTATGAGTGTATTTCCTTAGTTTGACATCATGTAACTCGCGCACTCCACCGGCTACTGGGGCATACCATTACAAGAAGGGGGGGGGGGATACCTCAATCTCTATAGCAATCATTAGCTGGCTAATTTACTATTCAAATCCGCTCACCTTATTATGGGCTTACTCTGGTGCTAAGTGTTTTGTCAAACCGAAGTGGTTAACGGTTTGACTTCCCCTCTGTTCTCTCTGCCTGCGGTATTGCCCTCCTCTTGTAAAGATATGCTTTAGTTGCAGGTGGGAGGGCGCGGGTTACGTGAAATCCAGGCACACTTGAACGCACACTGCTCTCTCATATCTCTTCATACACACACAGTTGGTCGTGGCGCTTTTGACACGTTTTGAGGCAATTTTTGCTCTTTGTCCATTTCACGAGTCGGTTCATCACACGCACCAGGCCCGATTTGTGGGCTGGACTAAAATCCACCTCCGGCCTTTGTTAATCGAACCCTTTTTTAAAATTTGTCACAACCCCAAAGATGTGCGCCGTGACGGACGGTCGGATCGTTCTGACCCTGGGACGGACTGCACAGCTCTCATAACAAACGGAATATTTTGTAAAAATCCTTCACAGTCTGTGGAGCATGATCAAAGGTGCATATATTGCTTTAGAGGTAATGTAAACATGTCTTTAAGTGTCATCATCTCATGGTATTGCTTTTTGGGAGGAGCGTTTTGGCGTGTGTTATTTGTCATCAGCGAGTAATGACTGACACAATCACATAACATGCAATCTTTGTCTGATGCTGTCAAAACTGAAGCTCCAAACATACTATGTCTGTTATTGATGTAAAACACATCCGACTATAACAATATTTGGATTTGTAGTCACTATGAACACTTGGAAGAGATGTGTGGGTAAATTATGTGGCGCATCCGTCATCATAACGGTGTCCAGCCTGGTGCAGGCAATGGAACATTGTTGTTGGCTGCATCCTAATGGGACATTTAAACCACCACTGCCTTAATGAGTGTAAATTGGCACATCTAATTGGTCTTCCTAGATAAACAAACTCCTGATTAGTGCATCAATTAGCCTGTTAATGAAGCCCTTGATTTTGGCTGTCTGCCCCAAGTCATAGCCGATAAAGGAAAAAGATGGCTCAAAACTTCATAGTGAGGAAACATCGCTGTACAAAGGCCAAGTGCTTCGAACACCCATTTCGTGAGGCTTTAATTTTGAAGAGATGTTTGAAGAGATTGTTCTTTTTGTGTGGATTGTGGCATGTGCACGCTTGTGTGTGTGTGTGCGTGTGTGTGCTGCAGTCATATTTTTTTTTATGCTGCTTTTATGTTAAATGTCATTATATTGTACTTGCTTCTCAGGCAGAGACAGAGCATGCTTGTGTAAAATGTCAAAAACAAGTTTAGTCGAGACATAAATTGAGTTTGAAAGGCTCACTTGTGGTTATTTAATCGAATCCACAGCCTCGCATGAAAAGTATCTGTTTTTGCGAACTAGTATGAAAACTCTAAAAGTCTCATATGCGCTCGGTGACACATCAGTATCAACATTTATTCTGAAATTCAGTTTTTCCATTTGGGTGTGTGCTTTGCTGTCACTCTGCCACTCTCCCTTCCCCGTTCGTGCGACTCGCACACATTCCTTGATGACTTATGAGATAGTGTATATGAAATGTGCCAATTGGCAATACAACGCCAGAATTTGACATTAAATGGCGCCCTTCATGAAGAATAATATTGTAAGTATGAAACTGTATATTTGATGGAAATAGACAATTTATTCCTCATCTCAGGAATATTCATCAAATATGCAAATTAATGACTGTTAAACATTGAATGGGACAACATTGAATGTGAGGCATTTGGTGTTGTGTTACCCACACACACCCCAAAATGTATCCCCACAAGTTAGTGCGACATTCCCAGTCTTTGCACGTTTTCAACAATTATCCCCAAACATATATAATACGTTTAAAAAAAATCTGGGGACTTTAAAATGCATGGGAACTCTTTAAATTGTGGCTCCTTTAAAACGCCTTCCCAAAGCTGCGGATGAGAAGCTGTTGCAAAAACTCCAGTAAAACATGCAAAAAAGAAGACAATGAGTGTGACAAACTACCCCAAGCCCATTCGTCAAACAAGAAGTGTCCAACTTTCCGAGATGAAGGCTGATAAATGCTGTGTGAATCACAGTTAATTGTTGTTGAGTAAAGGTTTTGAATGAAGAGAGGCGCTCCGAATGCAAAGTCACTCCCACATAATTGTCCTCCATGGCTTCTCCAGTTGCACTTCACACTCGGAAAAGGCTCAGCTGACGCAGGATGGAGTCATCATTGGAATCCAGATATCTACTCAAAAAACAAGAACACAAAATGGAAAACTCATGACATATTGATATAGCGGTTTAAATGCAGTTCCAGATGTACTTAGTCTCATTAGATTATTTCATATTCTTGGCATAAAGTATTTTTAATATGACTGTAATTTTGACTTTACTCCTGTATTGTAATACGGTATCTTAGTAATTGACTTTTGCATATTATGTCTGTAGGAGCATGACTGTCATAAAACAACTTGTGTGACAGCTAATATTGTTCCTTAAAGGGGAAGTCAATCAAAACATTTTCTTTAGAATATTTTCTATGCAGTGCCACTACTCTAAACATGGCATTCTGGTTAATATTGCTTTAGTGGAATATGAGTTAAGCAGTAAAATCCACCAGTTTTGCGCCGTCTCAGGGGGCGGCCATTTTGTCACTTGTGTCGACTGAAAATTACATCACAGTTGCTCAGGGTGAGGCTCGCCTGTTTTCTGAAGCTGAGTCATGATTGGTCCTTAACTGTGATGTTATTTCAGTCGACACAAGTGGCAAAATGGCCGCCCACTGAAATGGCTAAACACAGATGGATTTTGCTGCTTAACTCATATTTCACAAGCGCAATATTAATCAGAAAGTCATGTTTAGAGTAATTAAGCTGCACAGAACACATTCTCGCCAATCTTTTTCAGAGGGTTGACTTCCCCTTTAAAACTTAGCCTGTATGGTTCTTAAACATTTGATGGCGACGGCTTGAGATTGGAACAATGCCTTTGCTTTGCATGATATATTATGGGATTTATTTTATTTATTTTATTTATTTATTTATTCATTTATTTCTAACAAAAAGAATAATCATCCAGGTCAAATACATATATGGGCCACCGGCCGTTAGTTCCTCATCCTCACTTTCTTTGAAACAGCTGTCTTGTTTGTCATTTTAGTTGAGCGAATGTTCTCCAAGTTTCATCATTTGAATTTGTAAGCTCTGCTGAAATATGACAAACGTTGAAGCCTGGTCTGTGTGTGTGTGTGTGTGTGTGTATGGGGGTGCGTGTGCGTGTGTGTGTTAGACAGAGCAACAGATCTGTGTCCCAGCAACCACTTTGCACAAGGCGAATCGACCCTGAAAGGTCGCACCAACGGAGTGTGTATCCATGGTGACCGCCTCCAGCTGGCACCTCAGCTTCAAGGTAGGTCCCATTCATTTCTGTAAGCATTTCATTCTAACTTTGTGGGTCAGTTGGGGATGGAATTGGTCTTCACTTTTATCCCAGTGAAAAGGGCTCAGTGGCTGTGTTGGATTCACATCTGTATTGGTAATTTAAAGTCCCATGTTCTTACAAATATCCATCCATTATCTGTACCGCTTCTCCACACAAGGTTTGCGGGGGGTGCCGGAGCATATATCCCAGCTATCTTTGGGCAGTAGGAGGGGGACACCCTGAAAATGGTCGCCAGCCAATCGCAGGGCACACAGAGACGAACAACCATCCGCGCTCACACTCATTCCGAGGGGCAATTTAGAGTGTCCAATCAACCTGCCAAGCATGTTTTTGGAAGGTGGGGGGGAAACCGGAGTACCCGGAGAAAAGCCACACAGGCACGGTGAGAACATGCAAACTCCACACAGGAAGGCCGGAACCGGGATTCAACCCACGACCTCTGAACTGTGAGGCCATCGTGCTAACCAGTCAGCCACTGTGTCGCCCTCTTACAAATATTTAAAACAATATTGCCTTCGTCGTCAGGCCCCATGTGAGGCAATAGATGGTGAATGAATTGGCCTCATTAAATGTGTAATCCAAACAGAGAGCTCATTGAACACGAGAGATGGGTGGGTGTGGGAAGTGGAGCTTACATAACAAAAAATACTAATGCTCTCAATTTAGGAGACCTCCTATTGGATGTTTCTCTAACATTTATTTTAAACAATTCCCGTCTGCGTCATGCTTTCGTCAAAATACCCCAAGGATCAATACATAACACGTTATTTTCCATTTTTTCCACAAAGTTTAGCCTGTTTTGAGGGGGCAATTTGGTCTAGCCACTTTTCCCGCTTATTTTACCATGACAACCGAGCAACTAGATTATTGTATGAGGCAAAAGTTTCTCCTAGCCGAAGAGAGACTTTAAAGACAGAGAAAGCATTTTCACTCATGGAGGCAGCACTTTGTTCACTTGTCCATCGCTGAACACGTATAGGCCACGCCCATCTTACTAACACGTCATTTTTTTTCAGTTTTTTTTGTTTTTATTTTTGCATTCCCAATGATAATTAATATCAAATGCCAGGGAAATCCCTTTACATCATCGATTTTCGTTGACTTATCGTGTGCCTTGCATAACTTCCGTAGGCAGGTGCATTCATGTGAGTGGGCCACCTTGTTAAATAGAACATCCGCGCAAAAACAGCATCTGGCCTAAACAATGAAAGCCAAGAGGCCTGATGAGCACCGCATGAGTGGGTCATTGAGGTGAAAAGATTACCTAACTACCTGATGACTAAATGTTTATTTGTACACAAGCTTACATGGCCGTATATGAAGGTTGTTTCATGAGTGGATAACATTTCTCATCCCTCTCAGAAAGGTTAACTTACATTGCTGCAGCTTTCCTTAAGGCGGTCTGCTTTCAAGCAAATTGAATCCGAATATAGACAATAGCTACGCATGTGAGTGTGAACGGTTCTTTCTCTGTATGTGCCCTGCGGCTGTCTGGCAACCAAATCTACTAATAAAGTCACTCAAAATGTGATTTAAGAATGGCTCATTATGGCTCATTTTCTCTTGGTCCGTATGGAGAATCTGAACACATCCATCCATTTTCTGTCGCAGAGGCAGTAGCTTCAGCAGGGAAGCCCAGACATCCATCTCCCCAGCCACTTCATCCATCTCTTTCTGGGTGATCCCCAGGCGTTCCCAGGCCAGCCGGGGAACAAAGTCCCTCCTGCATGTCCCGAGTCGTCCTCGGGCCTCCTGCCGGTGGGACATGCCCTGACCACCTCACCATGGAGGCGTCCAGGAGGCATCCTAATCAGATGCCCGAGCCACCTCATCTGGCTCCTCGCAACCTAAAGGAGCAGCGGCTCGACACTGAGTCCCTCCCGGATGGCTGAGCTTCTCACCCTCTTTCTAAGGGAGAGCCCGGACACCCTGCGGAGGAAGCTTATTTCGGCCGCTTGCAACCAAGATCTTGTTCTTTCGGTCGCGGCCCACTACTCGTGACCATAGGTCAGGGTAGGAACGTGAATCGACCGGTAAATCGAGAGTGTTGCCTTTCAGCTCAGCTCCTTCTTCACCACAATAGATCGGTACAACGTCCGCCAAAGAAAGGACTAATACGGGCTGTTCAGTCCCTCTAACACCGATGTCAGAGTTTGTTCCGCATTAAGTCGGATTTGTTTCCATTGTGGGTTGGACTCCCACAAGGCTGCCCTTTGTCACCGATTCTGTTCATAACTTTCATGCATGATGTGGAACTGTTGGCTTCTTCAAGCCGTGATTTCCAACTGTCACTGGGGCAGTCTGCAGTGACAGTGCCCTCCCCGGGATCGACCGGCGGAACACATTTTCATACATTTTAACGCCACCTACAGGCTGTCATTGGAACAGCAGGCAGCCAGCATTAGTACTGTGACAGTTTTGTCTAAAAACAAGTTACCGACAAAATTTCAGGCGCAAGAAGCAGCGTAGCGTCAATTACTTCCTAGCTGAGTGGATGAAAATGTGTGTTTCAACAATGTGCCGTCATTGGCTGTTTGTCTCAGAAATTCCAGCAAATTTTATTTCAATGCATACAAAAAGTCTCCACTACACTTCCATCAGACGTCTTCAAAGGGTGAGTCGCTTTAATGTTAGTTTAGTTTACTTTAATTTTACTGTGTTTATGACAGTGAAGAATGTTAAAATGTTAACATCGCCACTAAAGTTCGTAAAGGTTTGATGTTGACACATTTGCTTACATTCAGAACAAACGGAAATGCGTTCAAACGGTTTTAATAGTTTGCTCTACTCCAACCATTCAAGTACTGTAATTGCACTTACTTAAAATGTATTATGATATTATGTCATATTAATCCCCAAATACCATTCATCAAATGCCATGATTTTTGCTTTTGATATTCAGCTAAAACAAGTTATTTGTTTGGATATGCACTCCGAATGAGCATGTTATTTTCTCTGTGTGTGCCGCACGCCATTTGGATGACCGTCTTTTCCATGATGACAGTGTTGGCTTTAAATATATTTTATTGGTGTGTAAATTTAAACTGACTTTTCTTGTTGTGCCCAGTGGGTCACAGTTGACTTGGGAATTTACAGTGGCTACCACACACACACCCCCACACACACACCTACACACACACTCAAGTAATTAGAAGTGCTTGTTGACATATCAAACACATCATTAGCCTTTGGACGGTAGGCTGCCAAAATGCCGAAGCATGACAGTTATTTTCATTTCCATATGCTTTGTTGAGTGACCGCACAATTTTTGGTGTTCCTTAGAATAGATTTTGAACATCACAGTTTTTTTTCATGTCTATAACCCGTCTCCTCCCATTTCTGTATTGTATATTATTGTTAACATTTTTGAATATGCACAATATAATGCCCTTATAACAGTTTTAACTGTTACTGGAGAATAAAAGTTGCAATCATAAAGCTCATTGTGGCTACAGATTGCAGTGGTGTAGAAGTGAACAGCACTTTTTACCATTATAGGGATATACTTTATTATTTATTTATTTTTTTTATTTTTTTTATTTATTTTTTTATATACACCACCTGGATACATTTTGTTTGGAAACCCCTGGTCTTTAATTTATTGTATAAAAAACAAAAAAAGAGGCGGAAATTCCAGATGCCTAATATTGAACCCACTTTGGAAGATGGAATGAATTCCTGTTTTGTGTGCTGTACTATTGAAACATTAAATATAATGGCAGGCCGTGAACATGCAGATTGACATGAGATCAAGGACGAAGCGACTTTACCGCAAGATAATTGAGGCAATACCATACCAGGAAATCTGTTTCGTTCTCATTGTGACTGCACCCCCCATACACACAAAATGCAGCATAGCACACACATCCGGTGTTTACACGACCACTGAGTTTTATTAATGCTGTAAACATGTTACATTACATAAAACCCATGGCAATTATGCTGCGTTCTCAAATGTCAAACATCTGAATTGACTGTACTGGTTTGGAGTGCAGAAACAAGAACAGACAGTTCTGATTTTGCGTGTATACAATCTTTCAAAAATATGTTTATTCCGTGAACTTATTAAAAACGTCAAGATATTCCAAAATCCTGTATGCGCTTCAAAGGGAAATTTCAAGCTCAGCTGTGGTCTTGAGAAAATTCAAACAGTGTAGGAAATAAGCCCATCATTAAATACACATGCAGCATGCAAAGCAATATTGGAAATGAATATTTCACATCTGCATATGAAAAAGGGCAGAGTTGTTTTTTTGCTCATGCAAGGGATTGAAATTTGGACCTCATCAAAACAATGCATCTTGGCCATCGTATAGCTGAGTGAAGGTGTGTATATATAATCAGGAAAAAGCAGTTTTTGCAACCAGCGTAATGCCAAAATGAACAATCCAGCGATGCAGGTGGGACGACTGGTTTTATTTCTGAGTGTTTGTGAGGCTAATATCTTGTAAAACCCTCATCGGCTGCTAATGGATCATATTTCTCTGACAGCCATTGAATCCAAAGGTCAGCGTGGTGGCTTGATTTTGAAAGGTTAGCGACGTGTTTTTGCTCTTCGGGCGACGCAGTTGATGTTTCTGGTAGAAAGCAAGCACCGCATGCAGACTAGTTCTGCTATAAATTGTATAATTTGGCTTATATATATAATATATATTTTTATGTTGACATCTGCATTTTGTCCTTGTTACAAAAAGTTACTTTTGTAACTTTACAAAAAAACTAGAAAATTAACTCAGAATTTTGACTGTTTAACTACTTTTTCTTATCAGTGTTTTACTAGTGGCATAACTAAACATGAAAATAAATAAACGTACAGTAGATTTGACTATCATTACAAATTCTTTGGTGATTAAAATTTTGATATTGATTATTTTATTTCGGACACCGATGCATATTTTAAGTAGTTTAAATCGATTTAAAGTCCATTTTCGATGAATCGTCACATCCCTACATATTACACTTTTTAGTCTTAGTGTTGATTACTGTTGATCTCTGCTGGTGGCACAATTAAGCAGCCATTTGGCCAATCACAAAAAAATAACGGTAATTTAATACTTAATGGTGTTGACAGGCACTACAGTGACCCAACTATTTAAAATATTGCAGTTGCTTATTCTCAGCATCAAGGTGGAAGATGTTGGACAATGTCAGAACATGCTTCAACTTCTTGACTTTTTACACCCATGAACTGGTTCTGATGATGTGAAACATCAGACAGTCATTACTTTTGAGTCGCCAGGTAATCATTATTCCACAGGCTACCTTTTAGAAGTTTCCTAGGCCTATTGTCCAAACTCAGCACCTGTCAGGAAGAATTCGACCAAAGGGCACACTGCCTTAGCTGTCGTCGTAATCCTTCCTTCCTTTTTTGCATTTCCCGCTTGGAAGACATTCTTCATACTATATGTTTGTTTTTTGTTTTTTTTCCCCTGTAATTTTGTGAGCCGGCCAGCTAACCATCACTGGCCCAAGCTTGTGCCGTATTATACCATTTTATCAGCGATTGTGTAATATACGTGTGGTTTATTTTTACTAGAGAGCATCCCAAAAAATCCATTTTTTTCATTTAATTTGTATTTTTATTTTATTATAGGTGCTATTTTGGTCTTGTGAAATATTAATATTGAGTCTTTTATCACTAAGACATTAAAAATATAAAGCAAAAATGGTGTGCTTTATGACCTTTCAGAAAAGTGTTATCTAAATATGTATTATTATCATTATTATTATTGCTGTTATTATTATTATTATTATCCAAATAATACATCAATCTTACCGTGCAAGATGTGTTTTTTATTTTTGTGGTGTGGCATTGTGTAATGTGACATATGTCTGTAAAATATGTACGCATCTGTAATTAACGAGATCCAGGGACACTGCAGTAAACTGACAAATGGGATAGTCAAAAACTCAACATAAGCCTGAAAAAAAAGTTACTTAATGTGAGAAAATTGCAATTACTCATTGTCTCTACTTATGCCCACATCAACCTCTAAAAATAGCACAATGATTGCCCCATTAGTTTGTATTTTAGGAATAAAGCGTTTTCTTTATTAAGCGACATAAACTTCTGACAGTGGTCTATGGAGAGAAAAATGCTGTAGCCATAAAGCCCATAATATTTGGGTGATCTTTTCAGATGTTGGTTTGCGCATAAATAGAGCTGTCATCAAAAATTATGGTGACGATTGGTCGCTGTATTATTTAGTTTTCATACCTTACGTATATCCTGTCCCTAGGGCAATCACAGTATGGCAAATGAAGAGGGATATTTGAACTAGTTTCATTAAAAAAAAGAAAAAAAAAGAACGTGTGGCCTGTTTGAAGAGGTATGTAAGGGCATCCGCCATATTGGATGTGGCCATAGTATTGGCCATTAAATCGGCAAATAATAATCGGAAAATTTAGTTAGATTTCCCTGATACAATAAAAAGCAATGGTTCTGTATTAATCCAATTATCTTTGGCTTGATGAGAAACACCCCTGGAGCAGGTGAACAAGGTTTTGATGTTTACATCGGGCAGAGATTTAGCTCAACCCTGCGGTGATTTAAAGTATTCCATTAATTCCTGCCATGTTATTGGCTGATTGAATGTGTGTTAATGAGTATTGCTAAGGGTTCTCTTGCGAGCGTATAAGCAGATAAAACAGTTGAAGCTCATGTGAGGAGAGCATGTGGATTTACGCAAGCACACTTGACCCTATTCCGAGCTGTACGTGCGTGGCGTCCCGTCTTATTGGTAAATACGATCGGCCGCCATCAGCCGGAAAGAGAAAAACTCACCGTGTTCCCAGCAATTGTTTTGAGAACAGTGTGGTTTTCTCGGGCCCTGGGGAGCTTCGACTCGTCTCCGGCTACGCTTACCTTTTTAATCAGAGATCTGCATGCACAGCACACACTCTCTGCTCCTTCTAATCAAATCACTCGCATGGAGGGCCACGGTGAGCAAGTCAACCCAATCTGCGACCACTCCTACAACCCCCGGGTCCCTCGCAAGCGTGGGCTCCTTTCTTTCTTCTGACTATACTCGGTTCTCCTCTTGCTGACGGAGCATGAGCTGCTCATGCTCATGGTGGATTCTCCACTTCCAGCCTGTGACTCAAGTTTCTCCTTCTTCTGCTGTTTTGGGATCCAGCGCAAATCAGGCAGATACATTTCAAACTCGGGTTACTTTACCTCTTGTGTCGTATTGAGCACAGATTATTAGTCTTTGAGGCTTATGTTCTCACAATTCATTCGATCATCCAGTTCTGCTGTAAGGTTTTGCACGGTTTGAGACATTTCTCGGCACAGATCAAGTCACTGAAAGAACTTTTAAAAGCGTGCTGACAACCTACGTCTTATTTTCTTTTTGATTTTATCTGACAGTTGAAAATTTCAGTACTCGTGCCAACCACATCTGCAGTTGAACAGAAACAAATTCGTTCTCGTAAAAATGAAGATTTACATCCTCATCTGATTATATTGTCTTCCTAAAATGTCTTTTTGCCCTTGTCACAATTAATGAGGTTTTCTGATTTTACACTTAAAAAATATATCTCGTACATTTGAAGCAGAGCTTTTTTCAGCACTGTTCAAGACATGACGATCTCAAGTTGAGATTTGTATTATACCTTCTGGACTGAGTTGAACGACAAAAAAAATTATGAAATGGCATTTTTATTCTCGTAAACTTACATTGTTTTTTGTTCTATAATGGCAATTGTGTATAATTTGTAATTAAAACAGCGGTATGATTAGCTATTCCAAACTATTACAATCATTTTATCAAAGATGTCATTGCATTTGTATGCACTTGGAATTTTCATCCCACAGAATGAAGTGAAACACATTTCATCGTTGTTAGCATCATTAGCCTTAGCATTCTGAGTTTGCAGTTGCTGCTTGTTGTTGTTGTTGTTGTTGTTGAGCAACAAGATAATTCGGGCCAATTGTATCTCGTTGTTGCCAGGAACTCTTCGTGAAGGTGGTTCCTGTAGTTGTGCTGCAGTTGCTGCAGCGTTGTGTTCTCACTGACTCCGGGATAGACTGGATGTAAGTGAAAGAGCAACGATTCAGTCTCAGTTTCATCCATGTTGAGTGTTTACTGTAAGGATTACACGGAGGCTTCAGAGTCTGACTGCACTTTGACCGCAACCCGCACAGCTGCGGGGAGGTTAAAACGTTTCTATACACCAATACAAGCGATTCATGTCCCGTGGGCCATATAATTACGTCCTTCTACAAGGTTGTGTTTTACCACAAGTGTCAGGTTTTATTTGGGCACTTGTCCGAGAAACACAGTATTATGTGGGCATTGGTGGAGGTATGTGCTGTCAGTCTGAGGGTTGTTTGATTTAATGTAAGATGTGAGCTTTGGGGTGACGTGGAACCAGCGGCTTTCAATTGATCAGGAACTGGAGTCAGTCAGTAGTTCTGACCCTCACCTGCTCCGGTCGATGGCGGAACTTCCAAATGTCATTGAGCTGGTGTTTGAACCTTAATTTCTTGTAAAGTTCGATGTGGGGCCTTCAAGGGACACTTGGATAATCTTAACATTGGCACATATATTATAGATTTGCGTGAAAAAATGCCATCAGTACTAAAATGCCCCCCTCAAAAGACTATGTAGTTATTTATTTATTTTTTTTGTAATGAAATTTACGACAAATTGGCACGCCCCCTTTTGCTCGGCTTGTTATTTTTTTCCGATTTCAGCATCTACGTCACAGCAGGGAGGCACGCGAAGTAATATTGTTCGAATTGTCTGTTCTGTTGTCTAAAACGACGACCAATCGCCACCAAAATGCACTCTTGTCCACTTCAACCTGTGAAAGTAAAAAATCGTTCTGCATAATAGTTTGGATTCTTTGACATCAAACGTGAGCCCATGTGATCACCTCCACAAAGTAAAAAATACCGTGGCAATCGATTCTCCACAAACGCATGAATGCGCACACGAACCTCGACTGGTTAGATTTCGGACATTTAGCTACGCTTAAAATCCTGTCGACTCTCAGGAGGCAGACGGCAGCTGACAACAGGCAGCCAGCAGGCGGACAGGGATATTTGATTAATCAATCAGTTCTGAGTTTGGGGATTTAAATATTGGCCTTTTGGGGTGTGTTTTTATAATCTGCCCACCCACATTTTAAGAACATTCCTTGGTTTCACTGAAAATTCTAATCTGAGTGTGAATGGTTGTTTGCCTACATGTTGCCTGCATGTGATTGACTGGCAAGCGATCCAAAGTGTACCCTTTAATTTTACTGCGCTACCAACTTAAGGGTACTGTTTGACAAAGATTTGTTATTTGATTAGGTCACCAACGCTTTATGGCACGATACTTTTCTACAAGTCATTTTATTAGCGGAACCTGACATGAACTGTGATTCAATGCGTGTTTATAACATCAATAACTTTTTTTTCAGTGTACCCTTATTTAGAAATATATTTAAGGGGAATATTTGACCGAGTTCTTAATCAAACAAAACAAGACAACTATATCCAAATCAATCTTCACCACTTTTGTGACTTCACGCGTCTTGATTTGACCCGCTCCCCACACAAAAAAAACTCAGGCCTTCAAGCGAATTTCTGACGACCAAGCTTCATTGAAGGAATCACATCGAAGTGATTCCATGCAGGAATTCTCTCGCCGAGCGCGTGTTTCGCAGTAGGCAACAAGGCGCGCGGACACGTTTTGACAGATTCCTCAGCAGAGTTTGCAGCTGGGAGGGAAAGGGGCGTTCACCAGTAAGTGTCAAAATAGCTGCCCATGTCAAACCAACGTGGCAACATCAAGGCAAACAGGAAGCTAGTCAATATAAAATAAAAGTGATTTTTATTAGCGTTCCGGTAGCAAAACCGAGTTTTGGCGTATGATAATATATGCCGCTGTTCTGCATTTGCATAGGTGAAGAATCGATGTATGTTCAGTTTCAAACACGGTGTCGAGACGTGGGGTTGCAACGCTTCCTGTTCTATCGCATTTACTTTGACACGACGCGAGCGGAAAATGTTTTCGCGTTACGGTATTGACGTTTTCAACTGTCCGCCCTGCCTACCCGGAGTTCGCGGCAGAATGCGGCCGCTCTCCACGGTCGCTCGCCCTTATATAACTTTAACGTGCGTGTCGAGCTCGGCGGCCACTTTACCCTGGCCAACACTTTTACACTTTTAGAGGATCTGTCGGACTCGCCTGTGGATTTCTTTTCCTCCCGCCTGCTGCTTCTAAGAGAGAAAAGTGGAGCAAGGTTTTCGGCTTCGGATGCCTCGACCTTGTTTACTTTAGTTACCAAATAGTTGCTGCCAATCAAGGAATATTTCCTCGATTTGTTTTCTTTTCCGTCGTTGTTTTTTCCGAGTCACCTGCACGAAATGATTTTTATTCCACGGTTCCCCCGCTTCGACTTTGCGTCACTCCTCGTTGTTTCGCACTGAGTTTTGACAGGACATGACCTAAAACGGAGGGCTGCATCCTCTCCAAACAGCAGGTAAGCGCTACTCTCTGGGCTGCAACTCCACATATTACCGCTTTTAATCGTAAAAAGAAGTGTCACCTTGCAATGTTGACTGCGTAGTTTGGAGTCGCGAAAGCAACAGCTTGCTTTCAAAATGGCTCAAAGGCGTGTGATTGGTGCAGTAGAGCCAGACAGCCAACAGGTTGCGCTAATGTTGCGTACCAATCCAATGTAATGTAAGCGTGGAAACCCCAACATTTCGTATTTAAATATTCCCCTCTGTGACGTACTTCTGCAAAATGCATTGCAACAGCGAGTGTGAAAGTACAACAACCATTTACACGTCGTAAATCGTATCCAGACTAGAGCGTTTCATGCTCCAAACAGAACAGGTGATGCTTAGCCATGCTTTTAGGTAAGTAATCTTCTGACTGGATTCCATCAAAAGAGTATCAACCAGCTGCAGTTTATTCAGAATGCTACAGCTCAGGTTCTGACCATCAAAAGATATTTTTTGAGTCCCAATGACTTTACACTGGCTACGAGTCAACTGTAGAATACATTTTAACATTCTGGTGGTGGTCACTGAATAGTTTAGGTTCTGACTACATTAAGGACATGCTAATTGAATATACACCGAGTAGGGCTCTGAGGTCTGCAGCCATGGATCAGTTAGCAAGTCCAAGTTTCAAAGCAAACATGGTAAAGAAGCACTTCTCTGTTGTGCTACAAGCTAATGGCATCAGATGCCAAAAGAAGTGAAGTCAGTGTGAGTGATTTTGAATCCAGATTAGTCCCCCCCCGCTACCTTTTGATCAAAGTCTCTTAAGCCTTTAAAATCAATTTCATAGACAAAGATGAAATTCGATATTGTACTTTTTATTTCTTTACTTTGTTTCTAAAGACCTTTAAACCCAACCATCCATTATCCAAGCTGCTCATTCTCTCAGATCGTTTGTTTTCAATTGTGTGGGAAGCTATTTTTGTTCTCTTTGCCTATGTCTTTGAATGTCTACAGCTGTATGTTTTTAAATGCTTTTACGTGTGGTGCTTATGGTTGTGTGAAGCACATTAAGTTGCCTTGTGTATGAAATGTGCTATATAAATAAAACAACCTCGTCTTGCCTAGTGGCCCAAACTGTTTTCTGTACTTGGACACAATATTAAGCGCAATTAGTTTTGTACAGCCCTTGTCACCATTAATTTCCCAGCTGACTTGCGACAAGAGGCAGGAGACACCCAGGAATGGTCGCCAGTCAAACGCAGGGCACATGAGACCAAAAAAAAAGTCTTGAATTATCCTAAGAAACATGTTTTCAGAATGTGGGAGGAAGATTCAAACCCCCATCCTCAGATTGTGTGGCAGACGTGCTAACCACTAGACCCTACTGTGCTGCCCTAATGTGCTGCCCTAATGTGATCCATCTGTCTGTTTTCTATATCACTTGTCCTCATTAGAGTTGGATGAGCTGAAAATGATTCCAGCAGACACCCTGAACTGGTTTGCCTGCCAATCGCAGGACATAGACTAGTCTAGACAAACAACCATTCACACGCATAGATAATGATAGAAATGGAATCAAACCCAGGGCCAATTTTTAGGCAGACATGCCAACCTATATCACACTATGCATATCAGAGCCATAAACCATTGTACACTGCTGCATTGCATTAAACTGGGAGGTGTTCCAAATAATTTTGTTGTGTTATTAAGATACATGACAGGTTGGTAAAAATATTACAAACACACAAGCCAATATGTTATGCCTGATATCGCGTGAACATTTTTTAGCAACCTTTGGCCCACGGGCATTTTACCCAAATGCTAATGTAATATCAATCATAAGTTCAGTCACAAAAAAAATGACTGAAATGTATCACATTTTACGCTGGTGTGAGCTTTGATAACACTATGAACTTAGTAACTAAAACTAAATAACAAGTAGACGATTTGGATATCAGTTAAAAGTCAAGAGTAAAAACTCATCTGAAAAGTAAATACCCATACTCAATATTTGTAATTCCTTGCTTTGCACCACTTTTTGTTGTGAGAAAAGCCTCTCACACCTCTCCTGGCACATTTTTGAACAGCACAATAGCAAACAGCGGCAGAATGAAAGGAAGTACAAAAAAAAAACAACGCTGCTTTTAACATATGGCACACTTTCAAGGCACAACTAAGTTCATCCAACGAGGCTTTGAGTCTGTCCCAAACAGCGGCAGAATGAAAGGAAGTACAAAAAAAAAAAACCGCTGCTTTTAACATATGTCACACTTTCAAGGCACAACTAAGTTCATCCAATGAGGCTTCGAGTCTTGTCCGTATTATATTTGCCGTCACAGTGACTGGCGGGCTCCAGCTCCAGCGAATCATTTCTATTAATAATATTGCCTTTATTAGTCCCACAATGGGGAAATTCGAGATTCGAACCCAGGCCTCCTGGGGAGACTGGGTCCTGAACGCGGCGCCTTAGACCACTGGGCCATCCTATTATATGGTTTGTCACTTAAAGCGTTTCTTCTTTACTAAGCCAAGGAAACTGTTTTATATGAGAATATTCTCTCAACACCAACAAACTTAAATGTCACAAAAAGTAGGACAAATATGCGTTTGCGACTAGCTACAAGAGTTAGCTAAATTGCTAACTAGCATGGCTAACAGTTCGTTTCTGCTTTTAAGTTCCTTTTCAATATGGAGAAGAGCTTAGGAGTAGCTACTCCTCACATTCAAATGTAAAAAAATAAATAAATAATAATTAAAATAACGCTGCCTTGAAATGAATATTTGCGATAAAGTGAAATAAGTTCTACAAACTCACGACCAACGCTGATAACCTGCTAACTAGCATGGCTAACATCAGTTTGTTTCTGCTCTGAAGTTACTTAACAAAACAAGTTCTTTTTTTATTTTATTTTTAAAGAATTCAATCACTTACTTGTTCGGTTTACCAAAGAGCTTGTTCAATGGACAGAAGTTATTTAGCTTAACATTTCCCAATAATGCATTGTAGAGCTGGGATTGCAAACCGTGACAGTGTGAAACCGCGATAGTTTTTCTCAGGGTTTATGATACGGTCAGAATCCGACACCAGCCCATGCCTACTGCCACCAAAGTATTTATCCCAGGCGATTTTGTCGTATCAAGTTCATCTTAACGTGCACTTCTCCTGCAAGTGGAGACAGCCACTGTTAAAAGGCACTAGAGGCCCTTGCGTGCGTAGGTTAATGTGTGTTGAATACAGGACACGTGGTGGTGACTGCCAACGGGACCAAAGCATCCGAGGTGGGGGGTCTCCCTTCAAAGACAAAACATTAGCAAACAATTACAGTTACCTACTGTATGTTGCACAAGCCCAAGTCGTCTGTTTGTCTGTCTGTCATTATTTATTTTTTAAATCAGGTCAGCTTGTTGTGTGCCATTTGTGAAGCTGCCATGTTGTTCCGGTGTGGGCGTAAGGGCAGGAAATGGCTTCTTTGACGGTATTGACATTTCTTCAGTGCAAGGCAGTGTCCTTGCAGATGTAGTTTGTGCTCATATGACCAAGTCCTCCGTCGGCTAAAATCCATTTGAAATGTTATTTTATTGCGTGAATTGTCCGGGCACCGCGGTGGGTCTAATGGTGAGCATGACTGCCTCACAGTTTTGGGGGTTGGGGTTTGAATCTCGTCTCGGGCCTTCCGCTCTGGAGTTTGCATCTTCTCCTGTGCTTCCTCCCACATGCCAAAAACATCCATATCTGGTTTAGCAGTGTAGGTTGTAGAAAATGAGAACTAGTGATATAGAGTATGGACATTTATGTTCATTGCTGTTAGTTCATTGTTTATGCGATGTTTACAACATCATTAAATCTATTAACCGTTTCAAAAAATAAGGCGGTGCCGTTACAATATATGCATTTCAGTCAGAATTATTGTACTAATTAATCTATGATAGTATATATGTGTATGTATGTATATATATATGTATATGTATATGTATATGTATATGTATATGTATATGTATATGTATATGTATATATATATATATATATATATATACATACACACGCATACATACATTGCCACTCCCAGTTCAAGGATATTGTCAAACTAAACATAAAACAAAGATAATTACACGTTATGTCTTTCATACACAGACATATCTTTGCCTAAAGCAAGTCTGCTAGCTCAATGCTACCATGTAAACCAAAATCAATGTTGTGACTTATATAACCCTGTAAGCAACAGCTTTGATCACAGATGATACAGCAGAACATGTTGACAGATGATAGGGCAGTAATAACAGGCATCCGGGAAGAACCACTGATTATTAGTGCATCTTATTCACTTAATTGTGAAACTCTTCTTTGTGTATCATGTATATCTGCATAGTACTGCCCCCTCATGGGCACTGAGCACAACACCAGGCAAACAAAATTTTGCAAATATTTGTCATTACTATATGTTTATTATATGTGCAAACGACTGTCTTATTGCCCTTCCTTAAAAATGCCTGCAGTTTACCCTTGATTGTTTCAGGACACAAAATAACCGACAATAAATTCCACACCATTGGCAGAATTCTTACCAAAAATCGAATCCATTAGACGGTGTGTCCATCCCTACTAATATAATGTCTTCATTTCTCTCCCTCTCTCTCTATCCCTCTCGCTCTCTCTCTGTTCTGCGAATGCCCCCCATTGCTGTGTCAAGAGAACAAAATGGATCAGGGCGTCTTGAAGTGCAACAGTAATCGAGACGACTGCCTGACATTCGTGGAGTTGGGTACCAGAGAATGCAGAGAGGCAGCTGACGCCACTGGTTCCCTGCTCGGCGTGCTGCACCCAATTGCCCCAAACGGGGGTGGAACCAAAGACCAGCTGGAACCCAGAAGCCTCCTCGACACCCACCAGCAGCATCAGGCCCTGTTTGAAGGGTCGGGAACAATTGGTCAGAAAATGGTCAAACTAGAGAAACGGCAGCAGGATATCGATGTGTTTAACATGGAGGAAGAGATGGCGCTGCTGAACCAGAATATTGTTGATCTTGACAACGCATCCCCATCTGTCATTAACTCCTCCGTCCTGGGAAAACTTCCTCTGCCTGACCTTTTCCCCCAGCACATCAAACAGGAAGGAGACTTCTCTCTGGATAAAGAATTGGGATCTTACGGCGGACTTCCCTCCGCAGCTTCCTGTGATTTGACAGGTGGCAGTCGCCTGATTGAAGACAGCGAGCTTTGGAAAGACCTGGACCTTCCGGGATCCCTGCCAGAGATCAGCGACTTTGAGCTGGATTCCGAAGTGGCTCACTTGGATAACATCCTGCACGACGACAGCAGACCTGTCGGAGGCTTGCCAAAAGCGGTGCAAGTTCCCATGGGCAACGGCGGGAACAGTTACACGAACGGCACCGGCCAGCAGCATCATGCCGTGCTCCACCCTCCTCTCCAGCAGCCTCACCTTCTGCAGCACCAGCTTCACCACCAGTATCAGCAGCCTCCGTCTCTTCTCTCAAGCGTCATCATCAAGGAAGAGAACCCCGACCACTCTTTCACCCACATCTGTAGTCCCGGTGAGGTCAAGCAGGAGAAGCAGGAGCCTGTGTTTTGCCAGTCGCAGTGTCTCCAGGGAGGCGTGGGATCGGTTCATTTAGGACCCCCGATGTCCTCGTCTGTGAGCGTGGACGAGGCTGGCTACCACGGTAGAAACAACACACCGCCCAACATGGGCCAACAACACCGGAAGCCCTTTGTCATGCACTCAAACCTGCCCTCACTGGGGGAGAGCTGGATGCGAGGGGATGGGTATGGCGGCGCCACCGTGATGCAAAGAGCCAACGATGGGCTCCCCAACACGGCTGTGTTGACATCATACCCGCTCAGCTTCTCCAGGTAGGTGTCTTGTTGTTGGTATTTCTACTTTGTTCCGTCCGCTTTTGTCTGTGCTGGATTTAGTTGGCAATTTCTTTCCTTGTTGAGCTTGATTGACGAGGTGCAGAACTCCACCAAGGTTATATAAGAGTCTGTTGGATAACAAAGGTCAGCATTGGGTTCTGAGGTTGCTACTAATCAGATACAATTTGACGGATACGATGTACAATGCGGTTTTCAGGTTAATATTGCTGACAGCTAAATATGGATTAGATACAGACTTATAAATTCTTTCTATGATCCCCGTAGGAATATGATTTTACAGAGATATAAGTATTAGAACATGTCTTCAGGAGTCTGCTATGATGACATTTGAAGTGACAATTCAAACAAATCTTATATCAGATGTGGATTACATTTGGTTTTCCATCCTGCATTCGAACTGGATTAATGACACAGCGATACATACATTTAAACATATTTGGTTGGGTTTTAGCATGACACATAAGCATTAAATGCGGAGTGTGGATAAGTTTTCGTGTGTATCAAATTTTGGTTTTGCACCCTGCATCTGAATCAAATGAAATTCGCCATCTGAACATTTTTGGTTGGGTTTTCAATGACTCGTTTAAATTGGGATGACTGAGCAATCTTGATCTAAACTGAAATAAATTTGGTTTTATACATTTTATCTTTGTAGAAGCTTTAGTTTTGCTACAGCATGGCTCTCATTACAACTTAGATTGTGTAGCTGTATTGAAGACTTTGTACTTTTATCATATGACTTGTATAGATAGATTTAGACACGAGGTTCAAGAGGTTAGGAAGTAGATATATTTTCCTTCGCTGAAACCTCAAACAGATACCCGGCGTGCTGCTGAAGTCAATTTAAGAGCTCGCCACTTGACTTCCCCGCAGGAAATTGCGAGTGTGCATTTTGGAAAAGCGAAAGCGGTCGGCGCCTTTGGACGCTTTGAAGCTTTGGCCTCTTCCGCTTTGACTTCTCGCACAGTGGCGCTTTTAACACATGCCGCGCAACTTCTCATGCTATTTTTGTTGTTGTTGTTGTTTTTACCCTTGGACGTGTTTACACAGCACCGCCAACATTCCTTCAATTACATCCACGTTTTAGGAATTTTAGATAACATTTATAGGAACGTATGTGTTTGTGACTGAAATTTGTGATGCTGATTTTGGGGGTCAGTTGTGCTATATCAGGCTTATGTGGATAAAGCGGATGCAAGTTGAAGACCGGTGAGGACAGAGGTCATATACGCATCTGCAGCAACAAATTTTCCTCATTGATATAAATTGAAGACTGCTCAACTTTTCCAACTCTTATTGCACCAAAATTTGCAGTGAAATAACCCCCAAACATCACGTAAAATAAAGAGTTGGTGTATGACGCGAGACCTGTGCAAATGCTGGAACATTTCATCTTAGAACTCGTTGTTACTTTGTGTGATGGCAAGGGTGAAAATATGAATTCAACGATCGAACTGCAGATGGAACTTGGCGGTCGTCTAGCAATCAAACTGCAATTGAAAGAGCGAATCTGAGATTCGAGGTTGAAAAAGGTCAAATCTTAAAGTCACATGCGTCTAAGGCAGTACCTCACAATTATTTTCTGTTACGGCCTCCCAGGTAGAAGAAAATACTTTGTGCCCATATATAGTGTCAGTTGTCTATAAAATTGTTTTAATTCTATTGTTTTAATTTAAATAAAAACATGATTCTTATTGAAGTAATCATTTTAAAAGTTCAACAATTTAACATTTACAGAAATGCACAGTTGAATTGCATGTCTTGGCTGGTCCGTGTGTCTGTTGCCGGCTCTCTCTCACTCTTTTCTCATTTAGAGTTGTGCGGGTGTGGCAAGACAATTTCTGTTAAGTATTTGCGGCTTGGATGCACATACGTCGAGTCAAAAGTTTGCAATGTGTCAATGAATTACCAGTTTGCATCATAGAAATGAGCACCATGCTCTTGGAAATGCTCAGCATTTTACTCTCCCACTTGTCTTGCGCATTAGTGTATGACGCGAGACCTGCGCATTTTCGTGCATAGTTTGAAGTTGCATTTTTTTTTTTTTTTCAAAATAGTCACTGGTTGGGTTGGAAAATATTCAAAAGAAGAGACTGGATAAATTATCAATGCTAAAAAGCATGTTGCTGTTGTCACCAGCACTCAACAGGGGTACACACTTTGAACTATGGAAGCCACTAAATGATGATTTTTAAAAATCGTCATGACAAATGAACTCGAATTAACCAGAAAAATGGATTAATCGCCCAGCCATGTGCATTATTTTGCTGCTTCTTAACGCTGTGACTGCCCCGTTAAAGTTGTTTTACTGGTAACGGAGTAATACTATTGTTTCCAATTGGAAGTATGTTTTATTAGAGTAATTATGTCAGGAGGCTGTGGTTTCTAACCCCCAGAAGACGTATTAATTTGTCAACCGTTGGGGTTGCTGTCACGCCACGTGTCACCTCACAGGAAGTGGCTCGGTGCATTTCCAGCGTACGGTGGGAAAGTGGCTCCCTTGCAGCGTGATGGCAATTGCTCGGCTCCTCGATGCGAGCTGATAACAGTGTGCGAGTTAAAAGAGTCAAATTTATTTGTCACTTTTATGAGCTGGCGCTTTGAGGTCCTCATGGGGCCGAGGTGAGGCGGGTGGGCTCAGCGGTGTTGGCTGGGGAGGATTTTTAAACAAGCAGAAAGATGAGCGGAGGGCTCTTGTTTGTTATCTGCGCCTGCTAGCTGCACTGTAAGTCAACGTCTCCTGGCCGCGTTTCGCGCATGGACATCGACTTTTTTTTTTTATCTTTCTGACACAAACAAGCAACACATTGTTGCATCTGTGGCTTTCGACTGCGAGGTCAACAAGTTTGTCAGCTTGAAATCAGTTAGATTTACAGCCTTGAGCTATAGATGTGATAGGACAGAGCGTGTGTGTGCACATTGAGAGTGACACGTGTAATGAGCCTCTGTGGTATTAGGGCTGAACGATTATGGAAAATAATGGAATTGCTATTTGGGATTTTTTGAAAACAAGCATCCATCCATAATCTCTACCGCTTCTCCTCACAAGGGATGCGGGTGGTTCTGGAGCCCAGCTAACTTCAGGCAGTAGTTGGGGTACACCCTGAACTGGTTCCCAGCCAATCGCAGGGTACACATGGACAAACAACCAGCCGCGCTCACACTCATACCTAGGGACAATTTAAAGTGTCCAATCAACATACCATTCATGTTTTTGGAACGTGGGAGGAAATTGGTGTACCTGGAGGAAACCAATGCAGGCACGGGGAGAACATGCAAGCTGGAAGGCCGGAATCAAACCCACGAGATCTGCACTGTGAGGCCGTTGTGCAAACCAGTCACCCACCGTTCTCCCTGGGAACGAGCAATTCATGTTTATTATAAGAAAGAAACGATATCAGACATGTTAGTGATAGTATATGGGGGCCAAAGTAAGTGTAATTAACTAGCGGTTTGTTTTGGGATGCTGTTGTGTTGATGTTGGTGGCAACTATATAATGTCAATTAAAATTCCGATAAGGAAAGGCAAAACGTGTGTGATTCCGAAATCCTGTTTTATCAAGTCACAATGATATTAGAAATGCAATTAAACGTTCACCCTTATTTTGGTATGTTTGTTGTTTGGAGCATCAGCCACTCACAATCTCTAACTATGATAAGGACAATGGAAGTCGAGTAGGAAACATGGTCAATGAATTCAACTTTGCATAATGTAACTGTTGCTTCAACTTTTTTGTTTGTTGATTTGTTTTTATAAGCCTCACTGTGCTCAAATTAAAATGGCTCTTTACCAAACTCTTGATGGAGTCATTAAGTGGCCCGCACATTAAATAAATCATATGTCTCAAAAGTGAATGAGTGATCATATATTCTCGTCAGGTTTTCGGTTGCTGTCAATATAAAACTGTCTTGCACCAACCATTTTAGTTGTTGGCAGAGCTGGGCACTTGACCCTTTTTGCCGGTCAGTCCCCCGCAATCCAGCTGAGATCTCGGTACGGTTCCGACCTCGACCCACCGGCCTTATTCTTAAAAATTGTCAGCCAACGACCCTGTTCCGCCCCCTTAAAGAAAAAAAATGAAAAAAAACATTCCATTCCGCCCCCGGAGCGGACTGCTCAGCTAGTTGGTATCAAATATTCCGAAAAGAACTGAGCTCGGATTCAAACCTGTGATCTGATATATGTGAGGCTAATGTACTAACCACTTGTACACCAAGTAACCCTGTCCAAAACTTGCAAGATTTTTTTCTTTTTTGCCCCTTGACTCATTTTTTTAATCTATTCCCCATTGGATTGGAGCCTGTTAAACGGTAATTGAATGAATAATGAGTCAAATGAGAAAATGAGTGGAAGAGTTGAATGTAACCTCCTACCTCTTCAAACCTTAACGTTATCTCCCATTGATGTTTAGTAGGTAAAGACTGCAACAAACTTTTTTTTTTTTGCATTCAGTAATTGTGTTTCCTGGAAAAACTGTAATGTGTTGTGACTTGTTCAAATGGCTGCATAAAGTGCTTGTAATTTCTTGACTCATGCCTTATGCTGCCTTACAATTTTTCCCAAAATTTTGCTCTCAGCTAAAGGTTACTGTTAAGCACAACATAATACAAAGAAAATCACACATTGTGTATGAAAAACAACTGCATTACCCATGCTAGCTAAAAGTTTCCATAAGGTAGTAAACACCATAGACACAAAGGCAACGGATATTCAATCACAAATGTGAAGCAACACATCTAGAAAGACAATATAACAATACTCACAGGCATATATCGTTTATCCGCTGGACTGTAACTGCTAAGTTTATCAACATTTGGAGTATGTTGCGTGTTTCGTCTCCATTTTGACTTTAGAAGCAGCATTAATGCACTGCAAGTTTAAGTCAACTGTTTTATTTGTTAATGGTTATTCAGCATTATTACTAGTAAGTTAATAACATTTTCAAATGTTATCTTTTTTTTTTAGTTTTTGATGCGCAATACTTCACGCCTGACAAATATACCACATCACATAAAACTAAAACTAAGCATTTTCCCAAAAACTAAAACTAATAAAAACTAAAAATGTATTCTGAAAACTAATTAAAACTAACTGAATGAAAAATAAAAAGTCTAAACAAAATCAAAACTAAACTGGAATGAAAAACACAAAACTGTAACAACCCTGCTCTGGACGTCATGCCCCAATTAGTCGTTTGGAGAGATGGAGAGGTGGCTAGATGTACCTAAACATCGAAAATGTGTGCCACAGTCAATTCAGTTTAAAGTTCATCTTGCTTGGCTGATAGATCTGCACTGGGTTTTGTCGGCTGCACTATTAGCATTAGCTCACAGTATTAGCTTCTGCTAAGCAGCACTGTAGAGTCTACTTGAATTCCATTTGTAACAAAAACAAGCACGTAAGCAGTCGCTTAGATGAATGGAAGCGCCGAGTGATGCAGCATCTGCCTTTCAGTAGACGCTGATGTGATCGCTCCACAATGTAGAGTGCATTTATGTTCCGTGGAGATACCGTATGTGACTTAAGTACAATCTGTTAGGGTTCTTGATGTTTTTCTGCATGTCTCTGTAATATTGCTAATAATTGCATTTTAAATGGCAGCTTCAAATTTGCCAACCACTGCTGCTACTAAATTTATATAAATAAAAAATGTACCATTAATATTTAGTGTGATTGCAGCAGCGTTTGTTTATTTTAGTTAAAAGCAGCCCCATGTAAAGTGCCCTTTCAAAGCAACATTATTTATTCTGCTGATGGTGAAAAGGAAGAAACTTATTACATTTAGATACAGATGTGGGTATTTATTTTTTCATTATAGAAAACATTTCTGCCAATAAATGCATCAATGTTAGTCACAAAGTTCATGCATACGCGGGTGGTCGGTGTTTCAATTGGCACTCATTTCAATTAAAGTTGTTTGACCGTTCTACTGTGTGTCATTCGTGTTAGTTAATGATTACGAGCTCCTCTTTATTTAATTTTTTACAGCAAGTGTGAATGTTAACAGAGTCAAAGTGATTGTGCTGGTTATATTAACAAGAAAAATTAAGTGTAGACCTCATCACTTTGACATCATTTGCTTGGATAAACTTAAGTCGATGTGCATCCGCGGCTGCACGTGCATGTGCGCAGGAAGACGTGCGATAGTCGAGGACCTTGCGCTGCAGCTCGGTCAATAATTAAACCCGGGCAAGGTTGGGGATCGTGTGCAGGCAAACGTTTATCCCCTAAGAGGCTGCTCGGTCCTGGACCTTATGTAACCGCGACCATCTATGACAGCTGGTTTAAAGTAAGCGGGGGGGAACAAAATCTTGATAATGGCCTCGTAGTCTGTTGGCCAAGACAGGGTTAATGAGATTCAGTGCGGGCTGAGGCTTTGCGTAGCTTCCAGGTGACCTACTTCTCCTTCTGGGTTGACTGTATGGGCCACTATATGATGCGTTACGTTGAAACTGACAAGTCAAGTTGGCCGGACTAATAATCAATGCTAAGATCAGTTGCATGTCAGTATAGAGTATGCACGGCATCTACTTGTGAAATGAACAACTCTTTTCTGGGATCCTAAAGAAGCCCTTTAGGCCTTTTTATTCTTGATACAAAAAAAAAAAAAAAAAAGCTCGACTATGACCTGTGAAACGCGATTATTCTTCATCGAGCATGTTATGCCTCCGATGGCCGGCATTTTTTACACCTTGACAATGAGGCGCTGTAAAGCAGCCAAGGCAGCTCCAAGCTTTTTTTTTCAGCAATTATCTTCACACGTGTATAAAGTAGGGATGGGCGGATACCAATACCAGGTATCATCCAATACTGTCAATACCGGTATCCGCGTCTGTGTGAACTTGAGCGACTATTCGTACTGGTATTGGTCTGAAAAAGCGGGGATTGGACATCCCTAGTAGATTTTTTTTTTTAGCAACAAATACAAAAAAAAAAAAAAGAAACACAGATGGAGAACGTGGCAACATTACTTGCTTAGTGTCAAAATGGGAGTTCAGAACATTCCCCAACCGCAGCGATACGATTTGATCTGCTTTGCTTCATCGTAAATGAAAAGATCAGATAAAAACCACAAGTGTACTTTAAAGTAATGAAGCCAAATGATCTTTGTTCTTAAACAGAATCTCATGATATTTAATCCGATGCAACCTCCCGCATTTTTTTCTTTCTGTGGCTGACCTTGCATTGACTGAAACGTAAGTCATTTAGTCGACCCACTTTTCAACCCGTCATGCGGTCATTCTTTAAAATAGCAAACCCCGTGTCGGTGCCTTGTCTATTCTCATCATGGCTACTGCTAAGGGTAGGCGACTATTTTTAAACACACCCGATGAAAATACTTTAGTTGCCAGTTACCGGCTGTGTGATACTTTTAAATAATACATGTTAATACACTACAAGTCATTTTTTTTTCTTTGTTGCTCAATATTGTGTACTTCACCGAAGGTAGAAGATGGAAGAAAAAAATCCGACAATTCACAATTTACAAACATTTAATTTTCACTACATAAAAGAGACACATTGTAGCTACAAGCTTAAAAAAAACAATCAATCATTTTTTTTTTACTGTGTAGCTGTTACTTTTTGTTAAACATGCTGAACAGGTTCTCCCATTTCCAAAGATAAATAACCCGCCCGACAGTACAGCTCCCCCACATACTTTTCAGTTAAGCCCTTGTCACTTAAAGTGATGAGGAGGCTGATAAAGCGAAACGAGGTCGGTGTGACTGGCACCGAGTCTGAAGTGAACACAACTCTGAAAGGAACTATGCCACTGTCAATATGAGAGTATAGTCTTGCTTTTTTATTTTTTATTTATTTCTTTTTTAAATTGACCTCATTTGAAAAGAGGCTTCTCTCCCACTGGCTATTATTTTATGCTAAGGCAAGCCCATTTCTCATCAGTATTAAAATATGTCCAGGAAGAAACCATTTACCTTTGAGCTTGTCATGCCACAGGGTTGGCAGAAAAAAGAAAAGAAAAAAAAAACGACATGTTAATTAATCTATCTCTTGCTCATCATTCTCAAAGAGTGTCAATTATTTTTTTTTCAGGTTTGGGTTGGTAAAAACAAACTCTAGTTAGCAGACTACTTCATGATTAATATTCTTGGCATGTGGACAGTTCCATTAAAACGAACCACCTGTTGATGTTAATGCCAAAACACATGATTTACGCAGTTCTCAAGTTGTCGCGTTGACTGATTTGTACGCAAGTTGGTAGGTTCGTCCATTTCTTACCTACACAGGTATAATAAAGTTATACATTTTTACATGAAAAACACTTTTAGACCAAAGATGCCTTTGCTCCAGCATGGCCCTCAGCTTTATAGATGGCACATTAACTCTGCAGGTGGTATGCGCAAGAGAAGTGTTTTCTCTTTGATGTGTGCCCTTGCAGCTGGTAATCAATTGAGGTGTGGCATCTATCACAGCGGAGGCAACTATTTGAGGAATTGGTTTACGATACTGATGTTCCCTTGAGGATGCCATTGGATGTGCTCAAATTTGCATTTGTAAGTTCAAATGCGCCATAATCTATCAAGAAGGTGGTAGTGAAGTCATAATTACAATCGTTATTGTAAGTGCTCCGTATCAATTCAAATTTCTAAAATCGGTTCGATACACAAGGGCCCGATTCTATTTGATTTTTGATTCACAGTTCACTTTGATTGATTTTCGATTCAATCAATGATTTTACTCGGTACTAAAACAAATTCTAAAATTTGTTTAATTTTTCCTTAAACATGCACTTTACTTTAGGATTTGAGATGCAAGTGTTTTGGTCGCGGATTGAGTTCAATCTCTTATTTCAAGTCACTACTGTATATCAAAATAACTGGGTGAGATTCCCCCCCCCCGCTAGCTACTACGATACAGTGTCAACACAATCTGGATTTACTTTTTGAAACTCTCCTGCGATGACCCTAACTGTACTGTGCTGTGTCGTGGAAACTTGACTTCAGTATCAGTTTCAATTATCCGACATGGAAGGCATGTCCGCTTGCTTTCTGCCTCCTTTAACCTCTTTGGGTGAGAATGGTGTCACGCTCTGGCCAGCATCCCAGCTTTGTGTTGTTTAGCCTGAGTCCAGGCATTCAGCCTGTGAGATTAACTCTGGTTACCTTACACTCTTTCATGGTGAGTCACCCACAGGCACCTCCCCCCCCCCCCCACACTCCTTATCCCATGAATAGTATCTTTAAACTCTATCTTTGTACATGTAATGTGATTTGACCAATGTGGCTTTTTAACATTATTCCCATTTAGAATCTTAATGTAGTGTGTAACGAATATGGTGTCAGCTGGGTGAGGCTGCTCAGGTTTTTTTTTCGGGCTAATTGTATTCAATTCAAATCGACATTGCAATGTAGTAGAATGCAATTTGTGAAAATGTAGTAGAAAAAAATTGTAATGAAAAAAAATATTCTACTTTTTTGATTTATTCATCTAGGTAAATTCAGAGCTGAACAAGTGTGGTCCACACGTTAACATTTTGTTTCATTAAACATGAAAAGTTGAAGTGAACATGCCACATATTTTATTGCGTTATTGTTGTAATCTGATTTACGACATACTGACTATGTTTTGTGCTACACTTGTTTATAAATGATTAAAAGAGTGCAAGTCAAAGTGTTTCGTAAGTTACAGAACTCTAATTGAAATAGAAAGTATGTAGAGAAATAAACCCTTTATTCCTGGTGCATTGGCCCTTAATTTATTGCAAACCTAATCCTTTAGACCAAAACATTAATTTATAATGAATTTGATATTGTTTATTGCAATATATAATTATTTATTGCTTTTTCTAAATCATTCAGCCCGAGTTTTAATCATTTGATTATTTCTATACAGTATGTGAAAGTATTGTCAGCTGTCACGATACATGGCGAACTGAGAATTGCCACCCTAGTTGCGGAGAATTTGTCTCGGCTCTGTTTTTTCATGTCCTTTGCCTCAGGCTGATGCCAGGCATATTCAAAGCACATGAGACATATTGGAATAATGGCGATAAACCACTTTTCAAGGCTTGAAAGCTATCTAACAACCGTGATGAATTCATGTTCGTTTTCCCCTTTTTGTTTACCGACACTCTCATACCAGGACCATGTGTCACATTGCTAATCTTTATTTACAAAAACACGTTAACCATGAGATTAGTCATACTTTTAACATCCCTTGAGGGTGCAAAGAACTCGGATATGCCGGTTTTATTTTTTTTCTTTGCGAAGACAAATGACACAAATGTGGTACGATTTCAAATTGAACTAAAACGTTCCTGGAAAAATATGACTAAAGGCAAACAAAACTTGGACATTGTCTGTGATGTTCGGAAATTGGAAACCGGAAATTGCATTTATTGTTTGTCTCATTCAATTACAGTGAAATATCTTGAAAAATACAGTTTATTTCAACAATATAATTTAACAAAAAGTGCCACTCCTATAGTATATAGGTGACCTTTTATATTCTTGACAATAGTTTACAGCAAAGTAGAACTCAAAATCCACCTTGTCAAGAAATCAGGTTATTATGTGAGAAACGAACAAAAGGATTTTCTCCTGAAAAGCATTTTTGCTTTTTGAATTGAACAAGTGATATTCAGATTCATTAGAATTAATGTCATATGTATACACAGGTGAACTTCAGGTACAACATGAAAAACTCTTAGCCAAACGCATAACAGCTAATGACTAGCGTTACAGTTGTAGTTCATGATTAATGACTAATTACTAGTTCTTATAATCCGGTTAAGAATGTCAAAATGTTACCTAAATTATTGCCTGTGGAGTTAAAATATAAAAGCATTTATAATGTTTTAGCCTATAAATTAATACCATTCACACTATGGGAATTATTTTTTTGAATCATAAGAACTTGCAAGTCAAACAGAACCAGATATTAGTTTTGAAGATATGCGGATAGTCGTCTTTAAATAAAGCACAAATAAATATTCCCTAAAAGCGATAATGATGTTTCGTTAGCAAAGTACCAAATTCACGTCAATGGCCACAGCATAATCTCAAAAGATAGAAGTGGGCTGTGAACGGGATGAAAAAGAGTTTATTAGGGTAATGAGATCCAATATTCAAGCTGACACTATCAGAGAGCAATTCGTCGAACCATATCTTTATCACAATGTTTCCAAAAAAAAAAGGAACCCAATCCACAATATTTATGCATATATAATCTCTCAAATCTCGTTGCACACTTGAGTACAATGACAATAAAGGGAATTCTAATATACTGTATTGTTAGATAAATACAGCGCGCTCAGTGTCATCCAAAATAAATCACCATTGTCCTTTTTTATTTTGTACGGAATCTCATAAGATTGTGAAGCTATGTGTTTATTGAGGTTCGTCAAATTGTGATCAGTAACAACAATCAAAATGTAAAATGTGGATTTTATTGAGGAAAACAGTTGGGAAGGGTGCAATTGGGACACAACTCCAGTCAGAACAAAGTCTGTGTGTATATTATGCTCCCACCTTTGCCCACATCATTTATGTTCACGCCAATAAAAGTCTCTTTGAACCTACTGTACTTTTCCATCAACGCACACCCCTCCCCCCATCTTTTTTTTATTAACCATTGTTTCCTCTGTGGAAACTGTTGCCATTTCATGACATCTTGAGCAAGGTTAACCTTAGTTTATGTTCTCGTTTGTTTGTTTTTTTGTTTTTTTTTTGCCCTTCATGTTATTGTTTTACCACAGCGGAACAAAACAAATATCGTACTACTGGCTTACCAGCGTTCTTTTTGTGACACCTTTTTTCGCCATTGACCTGAATGTCTGTACAGTATGACATTTTTATTGTTGTCTTAAGCTTAATCATTCGTCTCACAAGTGGTGACACATGAAAGTTACGTTGGTGAATTTTTGAGGGTTTGTAATGACCGGAACATCGGTGTTACGTGTTTGTTTGACTTTAAAATCCAACTGGTAGTGACATAAGCGGCTTTAGGCAAGCACATTTTTCTTCTTTGGGAAGTTTTTCTTTGGGTCACTTTTTTCCAGTGAAAAAATGTTTTAGTACTGGATATTTCGCTAACAAGGGAAATTCATTCATTTCAAGGGAAATTTGCAGAGGTTGAACAACTCTGAGTTGAAGTTGACACTGCTGCATGAATTGTGAAACTGGAATTAAAAAAAAAAACAAAAAAAACATTGAAGATCCTCTGCTGTGAGTCACTTTTTCAAGTGTGGACTTTGTTGCTTTGTGCCTCACATGACTAAAGTCACGCTGGCTCATCTGCCGCACACTCTTGGGCATGACAACCAGAACTGAACAAACTCGCGCCATATCGTTCTGACTCGCTGCTTCTAATGTTTGATCTTCCTCTTGGCCGCCGCTTGCTCATATTAATGAATTACAGCGGCCACTCGACGGTTTCTCGGCTGATTTCTTGCCTCTTTTGGAGCTTTTGCTGATGCTTTCCTTCTTCCTTCTCCATACACTCAATCAGCTAACCTGTTAGTCATGAATATTTTTGGCCCCAAATGTGTTATTATGCAAGGATTTATTTTATTTTTTGTTTCATTTGGAAAGAATCGAAAGCAATTTGCCCGTGAAAATTGAGTATTCCGAGTTGTGTTGTGTGCGCGTCAGTCAGCACTAATGGGGATTCATCGACATAAATAGCCATCAAATGTGGAAGATAATTGTTAGAATAACTGTTAAATCAATCCCTAATATTGTACCCGCTTTGTTTAGGGCTGCACGGGGAATAAGTGGTTATAACATCTGTCTCGCACATGTGAAGTTCATGGTTTGAATCTTAGTTTGCTTGTTCTCCTCATGCTTGCCTGTTCGCGCCATTGAAGACTCTAAATGCAGACTCGAAATGTTTGTCTGTGTGTACCCAGCATTGGCTGGAGATCAGTCGAGGGCACGCCTCGCCCCTCGCCCAAAGTCAAATTGGGTTGAATACATTTTGTATTGAAGTGGAATCTCCAAAGTGGAACACCATTTGCCATGTGACAGTGCTGGACTTCTTTCATAAAGGCTTTACTAACTGTACAGGAAATGCTTTAGGAAACATTTTAAACTGTCACAAAATTGCAAAGGGAAGTAAATGACTGGATTCAAAATATTGTTACTTTGTGGCGTTTTTTAGGCATTGTTTGATTGGAGTGATGTCCGGATCATAACTTCCGCATCAAAGTCAAAGTCACTCGATTTTGAGTGTCCGCCGAGACTGTGCCCTGATCGTATTCTCGGCATTGCATGAGAAAAAAACAAAGTGAGTGTGTGGACATGATTTTTCTGCTTTGTCTTTATCACGTATCACGCAAGGCCAAAATATAAAATTGGAATGTTGATTTTTCGTCAGGGTTCTTTCATGGTTGCAAACGGCGTTCACCAGACATTTGACGGCAGTCTTAATGGTCGCAAATAGTTTTTCTTGTCGCGAGAAATTTTGAACATATTTGCAACCTTTTGCTACTTTTGCAATCTTTTAGGAACCCTGCGCAAAAACTAAAAAAACATTCAGTATCATTGTGCGCAAACACTCACGACATAGTGAGATAAGGGCTTCAAGCCAATAAGAAGATATTTGTTTTTTGGACATTTTCAGTTGTCTTGCTTTTAATTATTTCCGATTATTTTCAAAACTCCCAATTAATTAGTCAACATTTCTTGTTTAATTTTTTTAAGTTCCATTTCAAATAAAATGAGCAAATGAAGCTTCAAACGCTTTCATTTTTTGAATTCTGACTGACAGACATTTTTGCTGATGCTGTTGTGCACATAGACACTGAACACGACTAGCCCCCAGGCCATCAACTTCCTCGAGCAATAAACCATTACCGCTTATCATCTGCTCACGCTAAAAAAATCTCAAAGCAACTCTGCTTACCTTTTGCCTTAGATGATGCGACGATGCACATGTGACAGATATGTGTTTCTGCATGAGCCTTTCAAACATTACGGCCATCACTTGAAAGTGGCTCTGGATTTTCACCCAGGTTTCTGCTCTGCAGAATAAAGCTGCTGCAAAACATAAATAACAGTGCGAGAGTGTAACAACGACACTTACTCATGCTGTTCCCTCAGCGCCGTTGCTGTGGAGCCGAACTCCAGGGTCAGTTATATTCACCGTTTCCAGAAATTCTGACGCAAAACTGGGACGACGCGAGCATCAGGCAATCTGAGATGGGAGATTCACAGCTTTATGCTTGTGATAGTATTTTCATTCTAAGGAACACAGGAAAAGACCTTAAGACTTTGGAGTTAGTCACCTTTTTGCATCTACTTTCATTCCTTCGGGAGGGTCGTACAGTGTTGGAACTCCAGAATGTTTTGGTTGGATGAAGACTCGAGATTAAAAGAAAGGAATCATATCGGGCCGAATTTGAGCATTTTTCCTCTCGTCCATTAATAGTCAGCAAAGACATGCTTATCAGATTGCTCTCAAAGATTATTTTGAGTGATTACCCTGCGGTGGAGAGTGTGTCAAGAGTGAGGAGACATTTGTAAATATTCAAGATTCTTACGAGGTTTGTCAACACGGTGACAGTCATATCCAACTCAGAAGCAAACTAAAATAGAAGACGGTTTAATTGGTCTTTTATATATGTTGACAGAACATGGAGGACTCATCAAGTTCAAAAGTTAAACTCGTGAATAGTCGTACTTGGATGTTGGACAATATCAACATCCGATGTTTGGGTAGTGACACTGTATGAGAAATACCGATGCCGTATGCGGTGGCACCTTAAAGTTTAATTTGTTCTATCACCAAGCATGGCAAGATTATTCAGCTCAGTACTTCCCTGGAATGGAAAAAGGAGCTCGGAACATCACATTAAGAATAATATTTAAAGTACAAAGTACAATTGATTGTTCATTTTTATCGTGACCTCATTGTTCTTTCCTCACAAGATCGCTGTTGCCTTTGTGTACTGTTGACTGTTTGTGCACTCTAATATGAACTGGTCGACCAATGGTTCCGCTCGTGTTTTGTCCACTAAATGCCTCTCTCTGACTCACATGGCCCCGTTGCTTTATGGTGAAATTATTGTTGAACTTTCAGAGGGGGGAGGGGAGATGCTACTAATTATTTTGTTTACCTCCATTGGTTCTCTGCTGCTGATGCTGTTTTTTTCCCCTCTGGCTAATCCAAGGATAATTTACCCCCGACATTCACTTGCTTGTTGTTTTCCTCAAAAAAATACGAATGAAACTGGCACACTGGCTCACCTTCTGTCAGACATGTTGTGAACATTTGTGCTTCCGCTCCTTTATTTATTTATATCCTTTAGTACAGAGGTATTCAATTAAAAGTCACAGAGGTCCACGCCTAAAATTTCTTCCGATTAAAAGGTCCGAACCAAAGTCCGACTTCCCGAAATGTCTAGCCTATGTTCACATTTTTATATAGTTTCAATATTTAGTCATTTTCAACAGAGCACACTTATATACGAAATATTTTGCAATGTTCCCATTAAACACCTTTGCCAGTCAAACAAATATAAGGCGTTTATTTCACATTGAAGAAAATGTGGCTCCAGAAAAAACGGAAAGCCTAATTATCCAAGTAAAACAGGTCAACATGTTCAGTACACAATCAATAAAAATGGCTGTCCTCATGAAAAACTAATTCAAAATGAGCTTTGACACAACCTTTTCTTTTGAATATTTTTTTAACTTCTCTTACTGAGAAAAATGAGTTTGTGACTGCCCTGCCAGTGACTAAAATCTGGGTTGGAACGGAGTCAGGGACATTGGGATTTGGTAGATTTATCACACATCTGGGCTTTGTTATTTCCTTTAAATAATGTTTGTGCAACCGCATTTAAGCACTCCTTCGCAACTTCCCCATCACTGAATGTTTTTTTTATGTTTCCCCCAAATCCATGATACTTTTAGTGAACATTCGTTTGCATGCCGCTGGGCTGTAAACAAAAATGTAAAAATCTGTTGTACTGCACTCGAAGTTCGATGTTTTTGCGTGCGCTCACCTCAAACGTCAGCGGATAACTTTGCACAAAAGGGCAGTGCCTTGTTTCGTAGTGGCGCTTCGAAATGTTGCGACGGTTTCGGAGCATATGATGCACACTGGTTTTGAATTGGCTGCAGCCAGAACGAAACTAAATTTCTCCATCCATTCATTTAAAACAACACGCATCGACCTCGCTAACTTTTTAGCAAGGCATACTGTCAGCAGCACTCTCTTCCGGTCTGCTGCGCAATTGGCAGTGGGTCGTAAACAAAAGATTTGATTGGCTCAAATCAGTGACGCCTTTTTCGTATTAACTAGAATTGCAGCGCCAACGTTTGCGAATGTGCCCTGAAAGAAATTCATCATAGATTGGTCATGGGTCCGGTCCGCGGCCCGTCATTTGGTGATGCCTGCTTTAGTAAGTCATCTCATTTCTCGGGAAAGATAAGACTGAGAAAAGATATGTTGTCTATGAGGGTTGATTATTGGCTTATTTCCATTGTATCAAGTGTGTGTGTGTGTGTGTGTGTGCGGGTGTGGGGGTGCGTGTGTTTGTGCGTGGGTGTGTAGGCCTGCCTCATGATCACTGAATAAAAATAGCATTTGGCTTATATGGACTCTGGGCTAAAGTCTGTTTTCATGTTTACAACTTCCGCAAAAACATGTGAGCAAATTTTTCATTTTTCATTTCATAATTTTATTTTAGAGCCAAGTAACCCAATTGTAAAATGTGCAAAACAAACAAATCTCCACTAAGACTTGACTGTAAACAACAGTAATAAAAAATGTTGAGCACAGTCGGTGTGTTTGTTGAGTTCCTGGTTCATGGGGGAGGATATAAAATGGCGGGTCGACACCATTTGTTTCATTCTGGGGTAGTGGTAACAATCATTTCCTTATGAAATAGAACATAAGTCAAATTCAGTCACTATATCAAGTTCTATCCACTTGTGGCTTGGCTTTGACATGATAGCAGGTGCACTGTAGTCCGTAGTCGGGATACCAAAATGAGTTTAACATTCGTCCATGTGCTTTTCCAGCATAACCACGTGGAAAATGTGGCCGTATCACATCACTGAGTGTCCATTAGAAACGTTTGCATGACCTTAAGCACGTTTTCGTCTTGATCCAACACAGTGGATCACGTTGCACGGCTACTGAATAAATTAGAAGTTGTGTAACTGTTTATTTTGTTTTCATGCACTTGGACCTTGACTGGCGAGAGAAAAAAAAGAACTCACTCTTGGTTTCCAGCCTGTGTCGACATGACCGACCTAGATTTTACTTCCTGGTCTTCTGGTCCACGCCATTGCATGACCCTGATTTGACGCTGCTTTATTTTATTTTAGCTTTGTGTCGAATAAAATAATAAATTAACTTGGGTAAAATGTGTTGTAATAGGCCTTTTTACCCTAGACACTTCCTAGAATTCTATACACCCACCCACCCATAACTGGCGTTTTAAAAGGGCTCTAATCCAATGTTCGAACAGTATTTTTACCTCCGTCAAGGAGGTCATGTTTTGCTCACAGTTTGTTTGTTAGTGAGAGGGATTATATACATTTACAGAGTTCAGGATGGAATTCATTTAGGTGGACATAATGGGCTTAGTTTTTCCCTTCAAAATATGAACTTTGGCCGATCCTTAATAAGCCTTCAAAGAAGTCTAAAGAAGCCGTGCCTGAAGAGACGCATGAAGTCTGCCGTTCTGGTTTGAAGCGGCCATTTCTCGGTTAATTTGACCATTCCCAGTCGTTCGCAACAACTATTCAGAGCTTTTGTAGCATTTCTATCAGATTTGAACCATGCGTACTAGTCACATGGGTGACACACCATTTATAGTTTCATCATGTGTGGTTGGTACAATTGACAGTGTCAAACAAAAAATGAGGATTATCATTCCTTTTTGTCTCATATGAAATGTTTGATTAGTGTCCTAATGCGATGTGCTGTGACTGTACTTAGTGTTAATTTATGTACAGACAGTAATGGTGGGAGGATGTAAATGCGCCTGTCCATTAGTCAGCTTTAGCGAGCGCTGTTCTACTGCTGACGTTTGTTTCAATACGCCCACTCGCTCGCATGCGGGTTTTGTTTTCCACCCTCACAATCAGATCCAAAAGTTTAGCACGGACTCACTGGCTGTATCCTGGTCTGCCTCATCTCTTGATCGACCCCGGTCCTCACTCGCCACTCTGTTGAAACCTTATATCGCAATAAATGCCAGCGCGCCCTTCTTTGGTTTGTGTTCATCGCATGGTATGTAGCCAGTAATGCATGATTTACATTAATTTGCTTCATGTGATCGAAGACATGGTAACCGCTGAAGGTAACCGCTGAAGCCTTGAAATAAATAGCTTTGCACAAGAAGGATGTTTATTAGGAATACCGTTTTACCACAAGTAGTGGACGGAGGCATTATGGACACTCAGCTGCTGATCTGGAGAGTCCATTTTTTTAAAACTTGAAAGTAGCTTTACATTCACAGTACAATTACAGTTTAAGTCGAGTGAAGGAGAAAGGAAGCACACAACACTGTGCAGGCATTCACATGTCGGAGTTTCCTGGAACACTCAAAAGTGGAGAGACTTTGCCACTTAACCGGCTGTCATCTGCAATACCTTGCATAGAACTAAACCTGCAGCAGGACTATACCGTTTAATTCATGTGACAGACTTTGTGTTTCAATGGTTTTGCTGTTTTGTTCAGCAACATGATCCCTATCGCTTTAATGTCCATCCGTGAACAATGGCGTCTCTGAGATGAGAAGAGCTGTGCATGTTTTTTTTTCCTGATGGGAAAAGGGAGTCTTTTATTTGAGAAGACGCTTAGTTTTCTGAAAAGAGGTGTACCCTACCCTAATGATAACCTAAACTTTACTAAGGTTTAATCTTTTCCGGCATCAGCCAATCAGAATGCAGCTGTACCTTATCTACTTTTGATTTGCAAGTTGAAGACATGAACACAAAGTAAAAGCAGAAACAAGTAAACAATGCCCCAAGTGATGATGTGGAAAGTAGGATAACGCGAACCAAGTTTGTGCAAGCTGCCGGCTTATTCAACATAAGCCGCTACTAACTAGCCGTGCAGTCTCTGGGAACAACGCACAAAACCACCACCGCTCTTCCTCATGCTCTCCACATTGACATCATGAGAAGCAGATAAAACCTTACAGTGGATCAACAGTGTCTCGCCATTGTGAGGTTTCAAACAAGATTTCCTCCGTATGAAGTGTCCACTGAGATTAGAGTCTCACAGTGCCTCCAGCATGTTGCGACAGGGAAACTGGATGAGTCACTAAAAGTCATACAAGTGTGCGTCCTTGAAAAGTCTTTTAATCAAACTCTCTTTGCTTGCTTCTTGTTGCAAAAGAGAACATGGATGGATGAGTGTTTTGGTGTGTATGTGCTGCATGGGCACTTTAATGGTATTCTTGCCGACGAAAATATGGTAAATACAAAATGCTAAATTTAAAATGCTTGCACATTTCCACTGGTATTCATCACACCAAAAAAAAAGAAAACCGAATTGACATTTTGAAAGGAGGTGATGTGTGATTGTGCGCGAGGAGGTTGCTGAGTGAAATCTAAATGAAAGCTAATAAGGACACTAGGGGAAATGGATGCTGTGCGCCTCAGGCCTAGGCCATCCATCTGATTTAAAAGACACAATGTGTCAGCAGCAAATTGGATCTGCAGGGAGCAAGTGAAGGTTCCCTGCTAGGCACATATCAACACCCATACACATACACTTTAACTTCAAGTGTCAGAAAAGCAAATCATCCAACATGTAGAGTTACGTTTACATGTGCTGTGGCCCGCTGCTATTTGTGGGGCTCAGCCTGACTGCGTTTACCAAATTTCCACAAATAGTTCCCCAAAAGTGATTATAATGGTGCAAAACATCAAAATAAAATTATTGCAAAGCGCATCAAATATTGGTGTACTTAAATATTAGCGATAGACCCATTATCGGCCCGGACAATTATCAGGGCCGATATTTGGCATTTTGCCGATTATCTGGCCGATTAAATTAAAAGCTGCTTTACGTCTCTCTCGCTCTCGCTCTCACGCTGCTGTGCTTGTGGCCTTGTCTGAAGAAGCAGATTGGCCTGCCCACAGCACCATCTGATTGGTTCCTTGTGCAGTGGGTAGCAGCCAATCAGCAGTAGGGTGCCTGTTTGCTTTTTCACCTTGAGTCACATGCACTACGGGTGCAGAGGAAGGTAGGGCACCAAACTTTGCAGAAATTGTAATAAATGTTAGTCTACTACAAGTCACAACTAATAGAAAACTATTTGCAAACTTTATAGAGATGTTTGGTTTCATTCAACTCTAGGACATCCAGCTGAGCCTTTAAAAATATGATGTCTATTTTCTACGGTCTAAAAAAGCTTTAACATGTAAGTCACTAAAGTTGTTTAATAGACATGCACTTAAAGGCATTTAAACTAAGTCAAGTTTTAGAGTTTTTAATTTTCAAAATTTTGACACCATTTTACCCCTTTTTTCAACAAATGAATATCGTCTTCAAATATTGGTTATTGGCCTCACTGACTACTAATAATCTGTATCGGCCCTGAAAAAAAAGCATATTGGTCTATCACTATTAAATATGTAATTAAAAAAAGTCTGAGCTTGCACATAAAAAATGTCCTGTCAGCTACCATCACTTCTGGGGATGAAGTAAGTTTTTTTGTTTGTTTTTTTTGGTGGTGCTTGCTTAAAAAAAATTGAGAACCACTGATCGACCAAATATACAGCACACCCTTAGTGCCATGATGACTTTTAAAACAACATTGTTTGTTTTTAGCTATTTTTTTAAAATGCTTTTCTACTTTATTTCCTCTGAATTTACTGAGCCTCAACAAATCTCACAGGATTTTAATCATGTGGCTTCAAGTAGGCCCAACAAGTACCTGTCAAAGATCATCAGTATACTCTGTGAGTACAACGGCAAAAGTTGTGCTCTCAAGTCAAATGGCTTCATTCTATTCTGCACATGGTCCTAAGTACGTTAATGGAAGAAGTCTTTCTTTGTGTCGTATAATGCCGCACAGCTGAAATCAACTCTCGCAAAGTAGTATTATTTCTAATTAACTTGTATTTTATCTTTGCTGTTTTCGTTGTTGTCTTTATTTTCTTTTTCTTTCGGAGTGTAATTGTCAGACACTGTGTCCTCAATATCTCATGATTTTCACAGCATGAAGCCACTGGAAGCAAATAAACAGAGATATTGGGTTATTGCCTCCGGGCCGTTCACTCGCAATTTCAAAACACTGGATGTTTTTGCTCCAGTCTTTCTTTTTTTATATGCATCCATAAAAGCATTTTTTGTTGGGCATGAAAGCATTTTGCTTCCCTAGAGTCTTAAGATGTGTCCATATGCACATGATCTATGAGTACCTTTCCTCCTTCATTTATAAAAAAGTCAATAATATGCTTTTCAAAACTGAGTTCATGCTCTTACAAAAGACTGTAGACCTTGCTGAAGATGTCGACTCCAAAGTTTTATGAATCATACAAGGTGAATTGGTTGTGTTGCTTCATGAAAAGAAGCCAGTTGAGTCAAACTATCACTCATGTTCTGCCAATAACTTGTCTCTGACCTATTTCTTTCGCCCCGGAATTTTCTGTGTTTGAGCATGCTGCATGCTTCCTCGATTTAAGGATCTTTTTGATTGCCTGCTGAAAACTGATTTTAAAATAGGAGACTGGCTGTGATTCTTCCTTGAGCATCTTTGATAAATGGTGGGTAAATTAAAAAAATGAACATCATGGCTCAAATATAAGCAAAACTGAAAGAGAAAGACTGAATCAAGCGACCGTGATAGGCACATGGAACTAATTGAATGTTTTTTTTCTCCCTTCGCGAGAAGGTGGTGATAGGCCAGAAGTAACTGAATTGGACGGTTATAAACAAATTACAAAAATATAAAATGACCCTTGCTCACATAAACTTGCTGCGTTGATGATCTTATCGGGAAACAACGATTTGAGGACTCACATATAGTTTACTTTTTTTAAAACTGTAAACAAAATGGTGTGACTTTCAAGGAAGAAGATGCTCGATATTAACGTATAGAGGTTTATAAGCAGATAGTATCCTTACCTGCTGTTGATATCTTCATACTGATATTGTCTTGAGATGTGATGAAGTGATCTTGGACAACAAGCTTCGTGAGTTAGTGTTAACATGCCAACATTTAGTTATTATTTTGCATGTGAAAAGCCCACTGAGGTGGTATGCTAACTTGTCAAAGTATGTAAATGTATGCTAAGATCTAGCATGTTAAAAGGGTATCTTGGGTTGATTGGAGGCTAAAAATAACACAAAAAAAGTACAATAAAGCTAATATCTACCATATGAGGTGCCCTATGAGGTCGTTAGAATTGTGCCAAATGAAGCATGTCTGAAGGCTAATGAGGTAGCTAAGATGCTAACGATTTGTATATTAAAATCTTTCATACCAGAAAACAATTGCGATGTATAAAATGTGAACATTAGCCTTACAGTATGAATGCAAACATAAAGCATGGCGTATAATTGGTATATTTACATGAAGCGTGTCTAGACTGTTATTGTTGTTAACATTGAATCCATTGACATGCTAATGAATTACATGTCAGGAACTTAATGCTGGACCAAAAGTTGCTATGCTAACATCGAGCATGGAAAAGCCTAATGAAGTTGATAAAATGCTAACTTTGAAACAATTGGAATGCTAAAATCTGCCAAGTCAAGGGCATTATAATGTAGCTAACATATAGCATATCAGAAACCTAATCAAGTAGATACAATGACATCGTTCCAACTAAAGTATGCTAAAATCTAGCATCTGAAAAGACTTGCCATAGAAAAGATGCTAATATGCACAAAGAAAATGATAAAATAGGCCCGTTAATATTATCATCCTAACATGTAATCCCTTTCGACTGTCATTTCAAAATCCACCAAAACTTTTGTTGTCATCGTGTCCTGAAAAGCTCTCCAGGGTTGTCATGGCAGCTCCCCATTGGACACTGTTGTCCTTTTTACAAAGCCATTGAGGTTAATTTGAGCCAACATTACCACATATTGCTACTTTAATGAGCCCACATATCTGGAGAAGATGTTACAAGGGACCCACAACTGTGGGTGAGTACTTTCCAATAATTCCGGAGGTGTCGCGTCATGGAAGGACAAAAGGATAAAAGGCCAGATAACGTGGAATGATCATTGAAGTGACAGCGCCATGCCCTCTGATGAAAGGAACGGTCAGGCCTAAAGGGGTGCGTGTCGTTTAGTTGGACGGTGGGCGGGGGTCTTGACAAGAGGAAATCAAAATACGATCACATGAAGGCCTTCAGAAACAAAGGAAGCTTTATCTCATTGCATTTCCAATCTGAACTCGGCATTAAATCTACACACGCGCAAAAAAAAAAAAAAGCAAGTTGAGTGTGCTTGTCTCCGGGTAGGTGAGTTGGATAATCCCATGAATCGCCTGACCTCCTCCATGCACGGCGCCGCGGATTGGCTGAGAGCCTATGCACTAAACGAAGGAGTGGGAGGAGGGAGCGCTAATATTATTATGTAACCCTAGCAGATGGGGTGGGTGGTGGAGCGTAGAGACTGTTGTGATGCACAAAAAGGAAGTGAGAGGAGGCAAAGGAAGGAAGATCTTTAAAAATGGAAAAAAAAGGACAGTAAAAGAGTCAAATGTGTTTTCACGCAATGTGCAGTTGAGTGTTCGATGGAGGGACCTCTGACACATTCACCCAAAAACACACACTGCCGAAAGAGGCCGTAATGAATAGAGGAAATGCAATGATCACTTTCACTTCCTATCATATATCCTGATTAGAACAGTATCTGTCCTTGTTATAAAACCAATCCATTGCATCCATTCCATTGATTGAACTTAAATTTTGTTCACTTTCAAGACAAAATTTCCCACATTTGCAGTCCAACCTGTCGCTATGAAGAAAAAATGCATTAACTATACATGCAATATTTAAAAAGAGTCTCATTACAGAATTGTATTGTGAGAGCTAAATGCGTTATGAGGAATGGTGAGCGGTCAAGGCCTTCAAGGCCTTCTCTGCTGGCCTAACATCATCAATAAATCCTGATCATATTCTTCACATTGATTTCATAGTGTATCCTTGTGTTGAATTTTTAGGTTAGAGTTTTTATCCAGTCAGAATTCATCAAACTCGTGTTGCCAGGCAGATTTCATAATATCAGGAGCACGTACAATTTGTCCGAGGCCTTCAGATAAAATCGTGGGCGCGTCTGTTCTGTGTGAGTGGGGAGCTTTTACAGTTGATAGACACTTGCGATCGCCAATCAGATCACGAGTTGATAACAGTAAGGCCTTCTCGCATGCCTTACGCTGAAGGTGATGAACGCGGCTTGTGATTGGATACTCACTTGTGCGGGGCCAGCGCTATGTGGAATCAACATACCAGAAAATCGTTACTAGCGACCGTTTGAAAATCTAAACTATATTCTTGCTTTTTTAAACCACGATGGCCGAACGAGGAAAAAGTGTGGATTTAATTGCAGATACTCTTGCGAGGCCATTTTCAAGACGGACCTTTCAAGAGAAGCTCATGTCGTCAGTAGTGCCCAAGTGTCTTTCTGTGTATTATTTCTCCAGCCGTAGTGTCATAATTTATGGCATTATGAGGGGGATTTATTCAAGTTGGACTAAGTAGGACGTCACTGAAGGCCTAGGTGTGAAAGGCGCGGCCCCCCCCCTGCTTATCAACAAGAATCAATAAGAAATAAATATATTTTTTAAACCCATTTTTTAAACCCACTCATAAACTTTCAATAGACTTTTTGAATAGAAATACTGGGGTTGGACGTGAATCCATGGGTGGCGAACCACGACTGTATTCACTATCATTATTTAAAAGTGTTTGTCTGTGATGTACTTTTGTCAAAAGGACCCCAAGGATCAAGAATTACAACCATTTTCCACACCTTATTGTTATTGTTTTGAGGGGCCACTGACTGGCTCACTGATGAGTACAAATTTCATTTTATTGACGATGGGAACTAGCTAGAATCTGAAAAAGCGAGTGTAAACTTCTGACAAACTCCGCATGTATTGTATTTTTCTTGATGGACTCAGTTGACACATTGGCAAACCTAAATTTTCCACCACATCTTTCTTGACAAATGCCCCATTGGCAGTCAAATATGCACTGTTTAACAAAAGCTAAAATCGTTAGCTAATGCTAATCTGTACAGTGCACATCAGACAAAACTCAATGCAGGTCTACATACCGTTGTTTTGACCTCGTGTTTATTAACCCCACCGTGATGGCCCACTTGGTGACATTTAGGAGGGAACACTGACAGATATATTTTCGTAAATTGGCGGATAACATAACATTTAGTTAATTTCACACTTGATGAGTGGGCAGGCACTCCCGAGGCCCCAACATTTGTATGCAAACACATTCTCATAATATAGGTAAGATTTTTAAGTCCGGTGTTTATTTTTATCACAAATGTAAATTAAATATCCATGAAATAATCACGCACATGCAACACATGACAAGGCAGCTAACAAGTCGGCAGCTAATGTGAGGCGCTAATATAGCTGACTGCATCTTCCCTCCCTGTTCCACTGTTGCAAACGGTACAAACAGATTAGAAATTGATTTGAGTTGCATCAACTGGAATATACACTATCAAAATAGAGAACAAACAGCAAAACATCTGCTTGAAAAGACCATATTTTGGACAAAATATGCTTTTGTGTACCATTTTGGGTGTTGGACTTAAACATACTACATAATATGTGTTAACATTATGGGCATCTTAGTTTGCAGTCTTAATTTGTTCGAACAATCGTGATTACGGGAGCATTTTTTTTTTTTACTTGAGCTTGCCATGCTCTCTGATTTAATCTAACAGAGCTTTCATTCCAAAGGCCAAGTGCCAAACATCGTCTTTGCACAGCCTCTCCATTGACGCAGGAAGAGAGTAAACAAGGTCCCTCTGCCAGCGTGTACAGTATGTTATGTTTGTCGTAAGTCTGTATGGCGCTTCACAGGGACGTCTGCATGCCGGGAAAATCCCACTTGCGGAATTTTACCTCCACATCAATTTGCATGACTTAATTTGTGGGGATTTTCTCTTGTTTGCAGCAGGTTTATATTACTTTTTTTCGTGTCTTTGTTGAGAAATTTACCTTCACATAGCTCCTATGCACACACACGTTTTGATAGCAACACACTAATAATGCCATCCGTCAATGTATAACCTCAACATGCATGTTACATCACAGAATCAAAAGAAAGTAAGATAAGACCATCATTTAATTGGGTTAGATTATTCTTATTATTTTGAAAATTTCGGTCGACCTTATTGGCTGGCCGATTAATTGGTCGGGATCTAGTAACAAAAGCATCTGCCTTGTTGGGTGTGTCAACAGTGTGAAGTTTCACACTTCTTCCAGTCTATTGTGTTCAAAAGAAAGCCTCCCTCCCGCAACTTTTTTAGAAATGTCATCAGAAACTGGCTATGACGCATAAATGTGGATTTTGCACAATTGGGACTGTATAAAACAACAAAACAAAAACTAATAAAAACAAAGGCAGACTATTTTGTCGCCACACATGTAATTATGTAATTATCTAATTGCGCAAAGTTGTAAAGGCAGTGTGAACAATTCTTGATTCAGTGAGTTCTGACGTTGTACCATTACGCCTCAAATGCTACAATTTGCTTGGAAGAAAGAAACAATGAGGAAGAATAATGGGGTCATAGTTAGCATGTCTGCTTCACAGTCAAGAAGGTCTGGGTTCAAATCTTGCATTCTAACTGTTGAAATGTGCATGTAGCGCCTTTCCCTGGCTTGTTGGTAGACCTGTACGACGCACGAAGCGACTACGTTTATGTCGTAGAGACAGAAAATAACTAGAAGGCGCTGCGGAGAAATCACTGTTACTAATTTATAATTGTTAATTATACTATATAAACAATTCAAATTAGGCGCTCTTAGCCAGGAGGAATTTAAAATGGCTTCACTTCGCGTAAGCGGCATTGTTGGTCCATTCATATATAAGTTTGTGGTTATTACGGACTATTGCTGTAAAAAAATGGATGGATGAAAGAAGTGAATTCTGATGACAAATCCTAGCTTTCATTTGCCATGTTCCCATTATCATCTAAAACCTGGAAAATTATGTTAATTTTAAAGCGCCCATTCTGTGTATCTCCGATTTATTGTTATTCTCTTTTACTCAAACTCATTAGACTTGTATCTTTGTCAATGAAAACCCAAAACATGACGAGGTACCGTGAAAAATTAATGATCAGTCAACGGGAGAGTACATTTGTTGGGACACCCAGTATTGTCTGTCCCCTTCAAAGTCACGGTGAACTGCTGCCATTCCCAGCTAACTTGGCATCTTACACTTTGGACTGGTCACTTGGGAAGGCAGTAGTGTGTGGTGTTAAAAAAACAACCCAAAAAAAACCACCATGTCTATTAATACCATACAGGTGGATGAGTCTGTGTCAGCCCCCTCAATGCGACACCATGTTCCTGGCGGCATCCAAAGAGCTTATACTGTAATGAAATAAATGGAAGATTGTCCCATGTTCTGGTTAACTTGACATGCTTTTTCATCTCTGTAATGCAAGGCTCACACACTTCATTCCAGACTGCAGGAATGAGTTTCCTGCTCACCCCGGCCCGCCCCCATCATCTGTTTACACCATCTTCACAGCAGTTGTATATTGTCAGATTCCTGGCAAAGGAACCGTTCTTCCCCTTTGGCAACTTGTCTGCGTGTGCTTAGAGGGATCGGGGCAAGTTGGCTGCTAAGTAAGCCACGGTTAACCTTCTTAACTGGGCCTCCTCCAAGATGCAACACTTAGGCTCCCTCTTTAGCCGCCGTCCGGGTTATATAAGCCAGCGCCGCCCTTCCGAGAGACTGTGAGATGCTGGCCAGTGTCAGTTTCGACTGTGTGTGTGTGTGTGTGTGTGTGTGTGTGTGTGGTTGGGTTGGGTAACTGAATATTTATGAATACTAGCACTATGTACATGAATAATTAAATGAGAGGGGGCATCATGCCGCATATGAAGTGGGATATCAGGGCCTGCATATAAAATCATTATCAAGTTCCGCGTCATTACCAAGCTTCACAATGTACAGAACATTCCCATTAGAGTTAAGAAATTGCTTTCCTAGTCTACACAGCGATGATTGTTTGACATTGACATAATGCATAGCTGGAATCTGACATATTTACATCTTATGCTGGCACTGTGCCCGGGTGCTGAACTCGCTCTGCTACATAAAGTCAAGTTGGGATCGTGGCAAGTTTGTGTTAGGATTTGCGGGATATTTAGTCACAATAGCTGTAACACAATTTTAAATTCATTTTCATTCATTCTATTAGGATTTGTTATCAAACAATAAACATTTAATTAAATTTCAAAATAATGACATACTTTCCATATTTGAAATTTTTAACCGGTTTCTGTAATCATTGTGACGTGGTCCGTGTTGTAACGCTACTGTTCCTTTTGGACTTGTTTCCTGGTCTATTGTGCTATAAATATGGTTTCATGTCTGCAAGTATTTTCAAAATTTAGCATGCCTAAACAACTCAGGTTTCATATTCTTCCTTCCACAAAGAAAATCAGAAGACATTTTTTTTTTGTGGAGGTGACCTGCGAGCGAAATCAACACTGTACTTCACAGCGGTGTGCCACCGGTCCGTTACGGTGGCACAAAGTACAACACCGTGATGGATACTCACCCAAATTTATGTGGACATGTTTAGGAAATGGCTAATCAATGTTTTCATATTTGAACAAAACTCGCAGTATATTTAATTGTATTCACATTGTAAGGTTGCCTATCCTCGTTGCTTCATAGACAAAAAAAAAGTAAAACATTTTTTAATGTCCCAAAAAAAATTGATTGTCACCAAAATGTATGTGTTAATGCGTGATACTCTGAAATGATTAGAACGGAATTGCCAATATTTTGCATTATATTAATGTCATAAGCGGCATGCAAATATTGCGATTTTGCTCCTTTCATTAAAGTTGTAAATTCTAATCCAGTAGAATTGTTTCACTTTCGTATGTTTTTTTTGTTTGTTTGTTTGTTTGTTTTTTTTCCAGCCCTTGGGACCAGCAAGAAACATTTTCCGCCAATAAATTCATCATTTGTGCATTGTTCGCTTCTGACCAAATGTAACCATAACTTCAAGTATGCACAGAACCTGATTTGGAGAATTATTACAGTTTGCATTTTGCCAATGAATTCGGTGTAATAACATAGACATTCCGGCCGTGCCATGACATCATTCCTCTCTTTTGATTTATTTTTTTCTTGTTGCTGCAGGAGAAGTATGTTTCTTGGAAGTGTTCCGCTCCAAAAATGTAGCGCTAACAACTTGCTTGTTCTGAAAAGAATGCACAATCTATTGAGAAATGGTTATGTTCTGGTCCGTGACGTGACAGTTCACTTGGACGATATTTTCAGAATGTTTCTACTTGGGTTTGTGTCTGACAGTTTTACCTTTGACATAGAAGAAAGACAAGATCAATATGAGCAAGTTCGGCACGGTCGTGATGTTTATTGGTTTTCTTTTTACGTTTATCCAATGTTCCATGACTCCTAGCAACAACGCCATAACATCTCCACAAGCACATCTCTGTCTTGTATTCGTCACACACGTCAGATTTCCATACTTCCATGCCACATAAATATATATTCTTCTCTTCCTCTGTCTGCTTTCTAGCTCCACACGCCGCCCAGGAGCAGAGGCCAACAGTTCTGCAGTGCTGGGTCAATCCAAACCCAATGGGCAGGCCCACAAAGTGTGTTTGGTGTGTTCCGACGAAGCCTCCGGATGCCACTACGGGGTGGTAACGTGCGGCAGCTGCAAGGTTTTCTTCAAGAGGGCCGTGGAAGGTTGGTCATGCACTCAGACCGCACACTCGTGCCTCGTTTCCACAAAGTGCTACAGTTGAGTTTTCTTTGTTTAATTTGTGTGGCTGATGCTAATGATGGGAAAATGAAGCTTCAAATTTCCTTCATGACCCGTTTGTTGTATTTTTTAGTCCTCTAGATGGCACTGTTGTTTAAATAAAGTGTTTAAAAAGAGCAAGTCAGTGTGCTTTCAGCCCAATGTTGAACAGAGAGTGCCATCTACTGGAGCCTAAAAATACTACAACTGCTTCATGAAGCAGATTTGAAGCTTCATTCACCCATCACTAGCTGACGCTATAGGCAACACGGTCATTGAGTTAATTGATTAATCAAATGGAGTGAAAATGAGCGTTTGCACGCGCAAGTCTGATCTCTGTTTACCGTCTTGAAAACTGAACTGTACCGCTTGGTGGAAAAGTAGCTTTAGCCATACCATTGACTCTCAGGGCGATTGGGTGCAGTCGTTCTCACCGGTTGATGGTCCCCACTGGTTGCGACCTCTGCTGGGCCTGAAGTCGGCGTGATCCAGAACCTCCTTCTTCTCTGCGTTTTCTATAGCTTGTTTTTTCCAACTGTAGTTCTGACCTTTTTTTTTTTTTTTATGCATGACTACACATTTTCTCTATGCTTTCCTGTCCAAGCAAGGATGACTAACCACTGTTTTGGATTCACTTGAGTTTGTCTGCTTTGTTTTAGAGGATTTCAATAATCAGAAATTTGAAAAACAATTAAATTAAACTCGATAATTGCAATTTGTGTACCCCGCTTTACCATATGACATATAATATTGACAAAATCCAAAGTAGTTAACTGGGCCTTTGCCTGAGAGTATGCTGGACGGCCACTCGTATGTGTGTGATGTTTTGCAATTCAAATTGAAGGGTTGGACAAATATTCATCTTTTTTTTTTCAGACAATTGTTACAGCTGTTTATTTTTTTTGTTTGTTTTTCTCCCCCCCGCCCCCGCACCCATCCTCAAACAACCACCTGCCCTCTCCATTTTCCGGTCGTTTTCTCAATGGCGAAGGATGGAGAGCACGACAAAAGAGTGATGGTAAATAAATGCAACTTTTAATAATAATGCTAATCGTTCTGGTGATGATCATGATGATACGCTCTTCTGATGATTTGTCCCCGTGTTCTGTATCCTTGCTTGCGAAAACACCCAGTCTCTTCTGGCATTGCATGAAAATATGGATTCAACCCTTTTGCACATGGAGCATTTTATTGGTAACGCTGGGATTAACAAGGTGCGCTTTAGCACAAGAACACAACGTACTGCTTAGGTAACTGTATGTTCAATGTGTATCTGCTTGGCAAAGATGATTTGTGTATCTAATTGAGATTTAATTAATTGTAGAGTACATTGATGTCATAAAAGTGCCCGATTCTGCTGTCTAGATTCCATTCATGTACTACTGTGTTAAGTCGTAATTACTATTTCAAAATGAAAAAAAAAAATCATTAAATGAATTACTATGCCCATAAATTATTTGCATAACCTGCGGAGGAATTTGATGCATTGTGTTTTCACTTTATTATTACGTTTGTTTCCAGGCATTCTTTTTGAGTGTTCACCCATTTGGCGTTATGATTAAGCTAAGAACATCCAATATTTGCTGGTTTGTCATCTTATTTGCATATTGTCCCGACACCATCCATACTGTTGTGTTTTCTCACGTTTTCGGAGACAAATATGTTGAGAAATTGTTATAGAAGCAGCCGCTGCAGCTTGTCATTGTAGTCCAGGGTTCAAAGTAGCCGACCTTCACTGAGCATGTAGCAAATTTGACTTGGCGTCAGCTGCCACTTGTCACACCACAGATGGCTTTTTTCCGGCATTGTTTGCGAAACCGGCGAGCGGCTGCAACCGACGACCGATCTGGACTGCAAATCAATTCGCAGGTTATGGACATGCAATTCTGGCAGTTGATTGCGGACCGATTCAACCGGTTGTCAACAACATTTCCCGCTCAAGTCCGTTCACAGTAGATGAGAAAAGCATTCACACCAATATTCAGACTAATTTAGAGTCTTGAACGGACCTATTTTTTTTTCTTTTTGTGGTAGGAATACCGGAGAACTCGGAATCACATGACAGCGAGAAAGACAAACCGTAAATCCTCCATGACGTTTTTGTTTCTCGAATCTTATTGGTATAATCTTCATTATCTTCTCATCATTGAAATTATGAACAAAACATGTTAAAAAAAGAATTGTTTTGTCATCCATTATTATAAGTTAACATTGCTCGAAAATAGTCGCATTCATTAGTATTTTAAGACATTTAATTAATGTTGCTTTAACACCGCATCAGTTGGAACAAGGTCACACATGGCCGCTCATTTGCATTCAAGCTTTTTCACGTAACAGTCGTATTTTTATTAATAATAAGACTCCTGATGATAATCATATTAATGATATGAAAGTAAAGAATTAAATATTTCATTTGTTCACTTGCTCCAGCGCCCCCCGCGACCCTAGTGAGGAGGAGCGGTATAGATAATGCATTGATGGATGATTTGTACCACATCTGATTCACAGCCATATAAGAAGTTATCATGTTGGCATACCTTTATTTGGGTGAAAAGAATTTAAAAAAATCAATAAATAAAGATAATTCAGACAATTTAGATGCACTCTTTTTTTTCTTTGTAATACATTACCGAGGTATCGGCTCGAGACTCTTTCGCCTTCGCAAAGGAAGGCATTTGAAAGGCTTGTCACGTCCTGATCCCAACAAGCGATACAAAGCCAATGGTTGAGCTTGTGACTCATCCAGTAAATGTGCTCCGACTCCTGTTTATGAGCAGCACTTTTAAAACATGCCACTGTTGCACATGGTAGCATTCTCTGGAACACTTAATTGTTCATTTTATCGATGACGTCACTCGTGTATTGTCTGTCTGATGCCGAAGCAGAGCCGACTCGAGCTCGCACAATATGTGCTCGCATAACAGTGTCTATACATTGGATTTGAAAACATTTGCTTTTGTGCTATCAAGGGGGACACACAGTTTATTCTAAAACTCATCTAGATATTTATCTATCTATCTATCTATCTATCTATCTATATAATATATAATATATGATATATATATATATATATATAATATATATTATATATATATATTATATATATTATATTATATATATTATATATATTATATTATATATATTATATATATTATATTATATATATTATATATATTATATTATATATATTATATATATATATATATAATATATATATATAATATATATATATATATGCGACAGAACACTACATTTATCCAAAAGCTGTTAATGATTTAAGGTCTAAGAGGCTCATCTACTCGTACGGATTATTATTTATGAGTAGGTCAGATCATATCATATTAACTGTGACCTTTGCTCCCCTTTTGAGGCAAATCTATTCAAGTAGAAAAAAAAAAACGGCCCACTTAGTATTTAAAAATATGCAGCACACTCTTGGAACAGCTTCAAGCTGCTCAGTTCTTAACTGAACTGACTCCCTTATTTTCACGTCTATAAGGCGCACCGTATTAAAAGGTGCCATCTCAGTTATGGGTGGTATTTCTGTATTTAACTCACCGCATTATTGGGCACAGGCATGGTAAAAGATACACTAGCTTAAAATATATGGTAGCATCCATGCCCGCTAAAATGTAAACTAGCATGCTAGCTAGCGTATGTTCTTAAAAAGTCAATGGGAGCAAAACTGAGTTTTTTTCTTTTTTTTTTCTTTTTTTTTTTTAACGTGGCTGACAGTTAGGCCCAATCATCCATAATCCATTCCCAAATTGTGGCGTAAGTCACCGGGGGTGCCTCCCGGTCTTAGTAAAGCTGTCCGGCATCTGTCCACTCGCGGTTTCACTTTGAGCGCCCTGTTTACACCGAACGGTTGGAGTCCCTTCATCAACCTCCCCGGAATGACGGCAACCAAGCTCATTTGCTGCTCTACAGTCCCTACCAGGGGGCGTGCCTTTTGCATCCTCTTTCACGTTGGCATGCTGTACTCAGTCACGTCCGCCTTTCTTCTATATAAGCAGTGTGTGGCCTGGAAATGATCCCAGTCAGTCAAGCGGCGGAGCGCTCGAGAAAGTCACAACTTTTACAGATTTTGGAACTCGGTGCACCGCATTATTAGGCGCCCCGTCCACGTTTAAAATTTAAGAATTATAAGTGTGCCTTATGGTTGTGAAAATAAGGTAAATAACCATAATCATTGATTCATTCATTGAAAAACAATCTAGCAAATATATTAATGATTAATTGTGTCTTTGGCAGCATGGGAAGTTGAGCTTTTTAGCATGCATAATTCCTCCGGCAGCATCATACTTATGTTGACAATTAAAGAGAAGATAAGAACATTCCCCTCAAACAACCATATTTCAAAAAAATAATGAACAATTCTTATGTTAATCATGTCTGAAAGCAATTTGAAACCAAAAGAGCGCCCAATTCAAGCAGCAATGAGCTGAGGCAACTTAGTTGCTGTCTGAAGAAGGGGCCACCATGATGTCAGCTATGGGAAGCGGACCTCAGTGCAATACTGGAAAATAAAGCAGGAGTTCAGAACATTTAAAGAAAGATTCTATCAATATGCTTGTACGGGAGTGCAAAAGCCCATTTTTACAAAATATAGCAGTCCATCATGGCAAAGCTCCATGATGCATTTATTCAAATGAGATTATTGTTTCAGCAAAAGTGGATACAAGTAACTTGTGTAAAACCGGTGAAGAATAAAGCTTTTATTTCAGAAAGCGAAAAGTATTGCTAATGTCACCTCTTAAACCCGATCATGAGCCCATTCGCATTATCCTCAGTCTATATTGGTTCTGAACATGACTCTTGGTTTATGTACGATGTGCTGGCGACAAGTCCAGTTTGTACCCTTGTTAAAAGTCAGCCCCCCCAAACAACCTACAAAGGACAAGCACTGTTGAAATGGCTGGATGATCAAATTAAATGCTCAACTAGTCCTTTCCCAACCAAATTTATTGTAATCTGTTACATTGCAGTTGCTAGTTCTAAAGCGCATGCATCCGAAAACACTGTTGAATCCATGCGTTGTCCGTCATTTCTCTCGAATGTTTATGTTCGGGTTTTTCGGCTATTTACTGTAAATTGAGTTGCATGAGATGTTCAACCTTTAAATTGCACACCTTGTACTAATCACCGTTTTGTCTTGTTCCACCAGTTTGAAATAAACAGTCTTACAATGCGGAATGTGCATGTCTGATTGTTAGGTTCTACGTGTCTTATCAAGAAACATGTTCAAACTTGAAGGCGTCTGTACTGGATGGGAGACGTCTGACTCGCAGACTTTTGCTTTCGCTTGCTGATGTTGACTGACTCCTATGTCTTGTTTTTGTCTTTTTTTTCTTCTTTTTTTTTTTTTAACAGGGCAGCACAACTACTTGTGCGCAGGGAGGAACGATTGCATCATCGATAAGATCCGCAGGAAAAACTGTCCGGCCTGCCGCTTCCGCAAATGTCTTCAAGCTGGAATGAATTTGGAAGGTAAACCTTCACAATTTGAAAGAAGGGAATTTTTAAAAATGTATTTATTTATTTATTAATATGTTGCCTTTTTTTTATTTGAATATTCTTAATTTAATTCACAATGAATGGTAATTATCATTAAAGCAAAAATAATCATAGATGAATTTGAAACAATGATTGCCTTTTGGAATTGAAACCTTTATCGGGGACATCATGGAAAAAGAGCTTAAGAGATTTAATTGCTTGAATAAAAATAGTTCTCATGAAATTCAACAACCAAGGGATCTGCCTTGTTCTGACAATGTGTCTCTTAGCAAGCGCCTTAAATTTTGGCCCGACTTTTAGGTCACAGTTAGGGTTGCCAACTTTCTCACTCCTAAATGAGGGACAGGTGCACGCACCGTGCATGGTGGTGTAAACTGAGTGTAAATTCTGATTTTGATTTAACTCTAAATACAGAACGTGCGTACATTCCCTTTAATCCTTACTGTAGGCTTTGTCACCTCATATGAAACGTCACATCAAAAAACAGGTATAAGTCAAACTGAAATGCAAAATACGAGTGTGACTTACCAAAATGTTTTTTTTCCATGGATACTTTTGGCTGCTTTTGACTGATTCAAGCAGTCTCCTGTCCTTCCACACAGTCGGAGAGAAGATTTTACATGACAACTCACAGTTTACACATATTTGAAGTTCATTTTTGAGAACAGTTCTGTGCAGCATCTGTTTCTTGAGTCTGACCATTTAATGGCCTTCAGAGAGAAAATCCTCTCCTCAAAGGTATTTGAGCCTGGCACACTGAGGACAAATGAGATGATCTTGAAATGTTGATCAGGTTTGCTGTTCCAGTTTTCTTGAAATGCAGCCAAGTCACTAAAAGAGAGCTCATCATAAAGGCCAATTGGTCTCAGTTTCACGATTCCATTTTGTTGTGTGAAGTCAAACCACTTGTCTAGGTTAGCCAACCATGTCTTGGCAGCTACTTGCACAAAGATCCACCCAGTTTCTCTTTATTTATTTTGTATTTTTGGACAGCTTCACATTAGTGTTAACTCACATAAACACACTAATGGGGGTCCTCAGTTTCGGATGTAGTTCTGTTCTTATGACAATGACCCCCGAATTGTATGTTAGTCGGAACACGCTGTAGACAATCATTAACCATTCCTAATTGCTTTTAATATTCATATGTAAAACACTTAGGTGATAGATATACAACAATAAAATAAAAGACATGTCTCTATTCAATTGAACTATATTTATAAACCACTAAGACAACCACCGCTGTATACAAACTAAGTCATACAATGACAGACAATAAAACAAATTAATAATGAAAACAGTAAAAAGTGCCAAAACAGTCACGCCAAAACCAAGTTTCATGCTGAATCAAAAGCCAAATAGTAAAAATGAAACGAGTTTTAAAGATGACAAATGATTCTTGTCTAATGTTTTGTGGATGGTCATTCCAAAGAGAGGACAAACAACAAACATTTCTGACTGCTACAATAATTGTTGGGAAAAAAAAAAACTTTTTGGCCATAAATATGAAACTGTCAAATTAAAAAAAGTCATTTTTTGGCAGTCACTGACTTGGCTCTCTTAAGCAAGGTAATCCATTATATAGCAAAGCTAGCTAGGTAGCTAGCTGGCTGGTGAACTGAAGTTAGCTAACGGCACTTGTTGTTTTGTTTGTTGCAGTGCAGCAAACTAACGCTAAAAGCTCTGATACACTGCTGAATGGTTTATTTAATGCTAACAATTAGCATTTAATCGCATACACATATTAAGCTTCCCTCACACAATCTAAGATTCGTCCTGATCCAAGTCTGAAAAGGATATGATTCAATGCTTTCAGAAAGCCCTCGGATTCTTGCTAGCCCTACATGGTAGCGTTAATGAAGTAAGATATTTGGCCTATGTTCCAACCTGCAAGGTACAAATGGCAAAGTGACATCAAGTTCATCCTGCGACTTTCAACATGGCTGTTTAAAGGGTGATAAATGCCCTTTAATTGCTGTTTCTTGGGTTGTTTTGACCAGAACATTTCACAGACGTGTTATTATGCCACCTGGGAATGGTTTTACTTGGTGGAAAGATGTTCTAATACCTCCAAGGAGTCAGCTGTGTTCAATTGTGTGACCGCAGAAACTGGTGTACAAATATATATTTTTTCACTTTGGTAACAAGATGCGTCGCACCTCAACCTACATTCACCGTGTTAACGCACCTCCTCCTGCAAAGCGGAGGTAATAAGACCTGGCTGAAGCCAAAATAACAGTGAGAGATAACACGTCCCCTGTTTGTGGCCTCTCCACATAAAGCGAGCCACAGCAGACTTCGAATTAGCTTAGCACAAAGACTTGATTCACGGCCAGACCGCCTCTGTCCAAAGGTCACCTCCACTTGTGCTAAACCGCTAAAGCTCGCCGATCAATATCTTATATGGGGGCATTTTGTTCCATGCAAGACAACAAGACAGAAGCCTGTTTGACCTCTGATTTGATTTCTTTCAAAGATCATGGAAATAAAATTAGTGTGACTGGTTGGGGACCAGTCAAGTGTGTCTCCTGTCTCTTGCCCAAAGTTAGCTGCTCACCTGCCACTCTAATAAGTTCTATAGAAGTTGATTGGATCCATTCCAGAGGTTGAACTTAATCATAAACCCTGTAAATGCTTCATAGATCCTTGCTTTGGAACACCTTACCATTGTTATGAGATTGTTTTAGTTATTTGTAAAACTAGAATTTGTAAAACAAAAGATTTTAAATTGTCAAACATTATGGCGTAATGCTTAACGATGGCAAGAAAATGATGACCGCATGTCAAAATTCCCATTCTTGTATTCAGTAAGAGTTCAAATGGACTCAGCAGTTAAAGGGGTAGTTTGCAGTTTTAAAACAGCTAGCAAGGCTTGAATGTAGCTTTGCTTTGCTAATGCTGCTACATGATATGTAAACGAATCACTGCTAAGTGCACTTTTTCCGTTATTTAAGGGCAGTTGTTAATGTTCAAATAGTCCATAATGTTACAGTGACATAGAATGTACGTTTTAGAAATCAAACTAGAGCTGTAAAAATTAGCCCAAGCGTTAACTTGAGATTATTATTTTTTTATTTTTTTTTATAGATATTTTGAAGAACGGAATGTATAAGTTTTAAGAAATGTTTCGATGAAAAATTAATGCAAAGATGACTCCATTTAGATTGTATTAAATGATCAAAGAAAGCTTTTAGAGCAGTCTTTGAATTAAAATACACTTAATATTTGGTTATTTTACATTAATTCAGATGTAAGCTTAAAAAAACTTGTAGTTGAAAAATGTGATTAAATGCAATTAATTATGGAATTTCTTTTGCGATTAATTAGTTAAAAAATTTAATCGTTTGACTATAAAAGACTTTTTTTCTTTTGGTTTGATGAACACTAGGCTACTGCATTTTATGTTGGTCATGATGGTGGCGCTCAGAATTTGTTTAGGTGGCACTTGTCAAAGGTTTAAGAACATCTTTTCTACATGAAGAAAACCGATGAGGTCAAAGTCCACGTTTTGCATTGGTGTCCATCACTCATTGCAGATCAAGTGAAATTGTATATACAATTAAGTTCATAAATACATACCGGCAAATTCCACAAGTCTGTCATGTCGTTCGCCTGACGTTCCATCTGGATTTGAAAAAGCCGTAATCAATACGCTGTGCTGTGTGAGAGAAGGAAGAAAGACTTTGAGGGATTTGATGGACACCACTGTTGTTGTGGGACTCCTAGTTGTCATAGTAACCGTAGAAGAGGAGAGGGAGAGAGCAAGAAAGTGTGGCGGACTAAATGTGTCTTCGGTGTACGGTATATGAGCCCAAGCCCCCATTAAGCCTACCAATCCACGTGCTAGCGCTGTGCACTGCTGACAGTTTTTTTGACACGACTGAGGTTTCAATCTCCAAATCTTCATCTTGCTTTTTCCTGGATTGTATGTGGCCGGGGCAATTTTCACGGTCCGTCCTCGAGTCCTTTAGATTATTTTTTATTTGTACAAATTTTCAGGTTCGTCAATTATATTATGCCTTTCTCTCTCTCTCTCTCTCTTTCTCTCTCTCTCTTTCTCTCTCTCTCTCTTTCTCTCTCTCTCTCTCTTTCTCTCTCTCTTTCTTTCTTTCTCTCTCTCTCTCTCTCTCTCTCTCCCACATACACACACATCCATGAATGAGATCATATTGGATGAGGTACACATTTTACAATTTTAGAGATGCTTTAATATTCCCCCAACCTGAAGTTTTTGGGGGGGATTCATTGACGAATCAAATTTAAAATAAATAAACAGATGAATAATATGAATTCAAATTTCCATCCTTTTATTTTCCAAAAACATGACATTATTTCAAATTGACGGTGCAGAAAATGCTGAGGAAAAAGGGGGAGGGGAGACTACACACAGGCTGGTCTCTGATTGGATGCATGCTGCAAAGTGCAGGCTGCAGGTGATTTTTGTGATCGTCAATGAAAAACATTGAGCCGCATATGCCGAAACAGTCACGATTAGGGGCCGATTGATCACGATACATGTTTAACAAAATATAAAATAGAAAAAAATCTTTATTCTTGTAATTACAGTAATATCAAGTTGAATTAAAAATTGCCACTTATTGGGTGATATTGACCCATCTTTTCATGTCCCACCAGCGAGGAAGAACAAGAAGCTGAAGAGGGGAGAACAGCAGACCATTAGAGCACCGATGCCCGTCCCCGCCACACCCACGGCGGTTATCCCTGCCTGCATGCCCCAGCTGGTCCCCGCCATGCTGTCGGTGCTCAAGGCCATCGAGCCGGAGATCATCTACTCAGGCTACGACGGCACGCTGCCCGACACGTCATCGCGACTCATGAGCACGCTCAACAAGCTCGGCGGGCAGCAGGTCATCTCGGCCGTCAAGTGGGCTAAGTCGCTGCCAGGTAATGAGAGGCCCCTCCGGCATGGCCTCGCTCGCCTTCTCGTTTGCCGTCAGGCTTGTAATTAACACCGACGGGTGGAAACGTGAGCCAAGTCTGGGCAGAAACCATAGACAAAATTCTTTGGCCAAATTTAAGACTCATTGAGCACTTTCATCTCAATCTCACCAAGAGTCCCATAATATTAAACAAGTGCTTCACTGATTTGATGTAAAAAATAATAATAATATGTATAGGTATTTACACATTCAACATTACACATATTGGTTGAAGGAATTATAATAAAATTAATTGGATATTAACTTTTTTAAATTACAAATTTGAAATTGATTTATGTTAATTATGAGTAATAATTAAAATGATTTATTTTATTATAAAAAAAATGTAAATTGATTAAATGTGAATAAATGAAAAACTAAAATGAAAAAATGCATATATTTTATACGTATGTATACAGTATGTGTATTTTTTCAAATGACTTTTATGATCCAACTCACCTGCTAGGAGAGTCGTGACCATTAAGAAAATGAATGGATGATTGAAAGAATGAATGTCATAGAGTGAGATGTGACCAAATTGAACACCGACCCGTGATGTCGGCATTTGAGACGAGGCCTAATGATTGGCTTTCATGAGGCACTTCACATTTGGACCGAGGCTGTTAGCTCATCATGTGAAATGCAGAAGAGGCATTAATGAGGCCAAGCTAAGGTTCCTTTTGTCTCGTTGCATTCATCATCATCCAGGCGCAGCAGACCGTGTTCAAGATTCAGGCAACAAAATGGCACTTGGATTGATGTTAATTACTTCAATTTGGATTAAAAAGGAAAAATTATTACATTTTAAATCAGGGGAAAACTGACTGATCCAACTTTGTGTGTATATGGAGAAAAACTATTTACAAAATATTAAGGCTTGTGATTTTTTTCAACCCAATTTTTTGTTAAAAGTCACATTTGATGATACATGGATTTGGACGGTTGGGAATGATAATTTAAAATAAAAAAGACAATTCAAATGGGTGGTAACATTAAGCTGCATGCAGGGCCGGAGCTATCGAATATTTTCTAAATCGGGTATTCTACTGATTATCCCATCGTTTAATCGGGTAATCGTTATAATAATCGTCCCTGCTTAGCTTCATTGGAGAGATTTCCCTCTCCCTTTTTTTTCTATTTGAATGTTGGACTTCTTGGATGCTGTCCGTTTTAGTCGCCGTTGCATGGGATCCACAACAAGTGCTAAAAATGCCATCACAAGTCATGCAATGCCCAAAAACCATGCGGGGGGGGGGGGGCGGGGGGTTCAAAGATGACAACAAGCCGTGAAGAATTGCAAGTGGTGATTTGCCCTGCGCTGATCATGAGAAAGCAGACACATGACCTGCTAATCGCTGCAAGTATTCTCTTGAGGATTTTCTCCCTTTGATTGATAATACTGCTCCACAATAACCACAGTTCACATTTCTCTCTCATTAAAAAAAAAAAGTACTGATGAAAACGTAACATGAGCTTTTTGTTTGTTTCCTTGTGTGTGGCACAACCCGTGACGTCCTTTTACTGTGGAGACATTTTGGCTGGTTCACACAAGAGAAAGGCCAAGATGAGCTGCTTCACCTTATTCGGCTGCGTGTGCAAGTTTGTGTGCGTGCGTGTGTGCGTGTGTGTGCGTGTGCATTGTCCCAGCTGGCAGTTTGCCACAGTGATAGTGAAGGCCGCCTCTTAGTGGGGGCGGCTTTTACATAACTCTGTTGGAAACAAATGCGTCGTGAAAGGATTTCTTTTTAAATGAATGAATCATATTTGTTTTAGTTTTTTTTAATGACTTCTCTAAACAGCCGCGATTTGTTAACTTTAATTCAATCTGGCAGTTTGCTTTGAAATAAATTGGGTCTGCATGTGATTCACCCCCCCCCCCCCCCCCCAAGTATTTTTTTTGTTGAATTTAATCGGGCCAAATTGTTTTTTATTCAAAAGAAGCTGAGTGCGTTGAATCGAACCGATTCTTATCATTCCTCATTTAAATAAATAAAAATATATACATATATATATATATATATATATATATATATATATATATATATATATATATATATATATATATATAAATTTTATTTATTATTTTTTTTTAATCCCGAAGTTGTACTGGATCTGATGCCCGGTAACTTGTCCTCCCCAGGCTTCCGTAACCTGCACCTGGATGACCAGATGACGTTACTGCAGTGCTCGTGGCTCTTCCTCATGTCCTTCAGTCTGGGCTGGAGGTCGTACCAGCAGTGCAACGGGAGCATGCTCTGCTTCGCCCCCGACCTCGTCATCAACCAGTGCGTATTGTCGGCTGCTCGCGCATCTCTCTCTCTTTCAACCGGGTCACGTTTTTGTGACTTTAAAAAAAAAAAAAAAAAAAAGGCAGATGGAAACAATTGTTTGTTTTCAATCTAAAACATATATGAAAATATACTTTTTTTTTTTTTTTAGGAAATGGAAGTATTATTATTATTATTATTATTTTATTTTGATCCAAAAATGTTTACTTAAAAAAATTAAAAACTATTAATTCGGTTTTCTTTGTCGTTTGTTGTTTTGTTTTATTATATTTATTTATTATTTTATCTCATTGGAACCAGAATTTTTATGGTCACAGAAAAGACTTAATTATACTCACAAAAACACAAAATCTACCTATAATATGATAACAGTGACTATTCCCGTACTACTATGTGACCTTTCTTGTGGTCTCGCTTTTCCTCAGAGAACGCATGAAGCTTCCCTTCATGACGGAGCAGTGCGAGCAGATGCTGAAGATCTGCACGGAGTTTGTACGTCTGGAGGTGTCCTATGACGAGTACCTGTGCATGAAAGTGCTGCTGCTTCTCAGCACAGGTAATTATCAAGCAGCACCGCCTCATTTGGCCTAACGTCGCTCTTAAATAGGCGGCAAATTGAGAATACAAATGATAAATCGAGGAAAATGTGAGTGTGTTGCTTGCACCTCTTTGGGGGTGATTGGCTGGCTCAGGGATGAACTCAGAAAGGACAATGACATTTCGATGCTGACTTCAAAGCTATTTTCATCAGCTCCCCGGAGGCAAGCCGAAAATATCAGGTCAAGACAAGATGAATCATTTCTCGTTTGCTTCCAGGTTCATTCAGTTGGATTCATGACGAATGACGTCACTTGTCGCTGGCTTGATATGGATAAAAATCAGTGCAACTGCCAAAGTGGAGTAAACAATTCTGACTGGCAAACTTGTTCAAAACAATTTGCAAATATGATCGAGCGCTATATGCTGAAAACAAACAGATAAAGTATTTAAATATATATAGATTTTTTTTATGGTATTTGGCCGACATACATTAAGTTAGTAAACATTGTTTATTTGTCATTTTTATGGTTTTATTGTCTGCACTGCATAATATCTGTTACATTTTTCCCATAATGCCACGGGGTAACTGTGCTAAAAGCTAAAATTATTGAATCATCAATATCCCGTGGGAATATGAGACAAAGAAATGCTGCTTTTACTAAACATTTTCAAGCTACTGCATATTATTATTTAGCTAGCTAGTTTCCTTTGCTATCTATTGAAATCCCCATCTTAACTAGCTACTTATTTTATAGGCTGTAGCCTGCTACTTTTCGGAGAAAAGCTACAAATTTAGTTAATCTACGTAACTACATTTTTTATAAAAAAAAATAGTGGTAAATATTAAATCCCAGACTCCGAAGAGGACAAACAATATAGAAAATTGATGGATGAATGAAATATTGTATACATTGTTTATTTTATCAATTTTATTTTCTTGTCAGATTATCTGTTTTAGATGCATAGATTATATAAAAGATTTAGTAAAATTGCAGAAATTTTCTTAGCTAACTATTTTTGTAACTTAGCTAGTTTTCTTTGCTAGCAACTGAGCTTATATAGCATATCAATCACAGGAACAGCTAATTTCTGTATTTTATGTAATGTAGCAAGCTGCATTTCTGTGCTCCATCCATCTATATTTTAGCAAGCTATTTGACTATATTTTAGTGATTAACCTTTCCCTAATTTTCAAATTGTATTTGTTGCATACTGTCATAATCACAAAAGTAAGAGAATTTTTCCCGCTCTGTTTATTCATTTCATCCTTTGACGTTTCAGCCAAGCAACAAGCATCTATCGGCATCTCCCCAAACAATACTCACATTCTCATAAAGTGTCATGCAAGAAGGGCGAATCTTATTTGGTATCCTCTGGAGTTATGAAAACTCCCTTTCAGCCGTGCTCCCTGTGCTTTTACATTATCTCGAGCGGCGAGTGTGATAATCCTCTTCTGTGTTATGTTCTCATATTTCAACATACCGTATATGAGCAGCACGGGAGCTGCCCTGTATGTACATTCTGGAAAAGGGATGTTTGTGTTGACTGGCAATTCATCAGCATCATCAAACTCAGGCACAAGGCTCCCATAGGGTCCTTCGGAAGTGCTCACATTTTGCATACATTTACAGAACAGTTAAATACAACTGAACTGACGACTTTAGATGCTCACTGAGCTGATGTCTTACGAGCTTTACTGTCACACACGATGTGTGTGTTTTGGTTGACTTTGAAGCATTCTGGTTTAACTCCAAATTAACATTTTTTTTAAATTTTATTTTATTTTTTTAACTTTGCATGTATGTTCAGTGCCGAAAGACGGGCTGAAGAGTCAGGCGGTGTTCGATGAGATCCGCATGACGTACATTAAGGAGCTGGGAAAAGCCATCGTCAAACGAGAGGAGAACACCAGCCAGAACTGGCAACGCTTCTACCAGCTCACTAAGCTACTGGACTCCATGCAGGGGGTGAGCACGCACACACACACACACACCCACACACACGTCATACACATCGTCACAATTTTGACCGACGGGTCAGAACCGAGAATTTAAGTGTGAGGCAGACGTGGTAACCACCACTTGACCATGCTGCCACCTGCAAAATCAATATGTTAGATATAATACTACATGAAAATCGGCAAATCCTCGATTATCAAACTAATCATTAAATACTTTTGATAATCAATTTTTGGATAATTTCAGCCCAGTTTGAACATTTTCACTTTGTGGTGTGCTCACTTTTGTTGCCAGCAGTTTCAATGTTAATAGCATCTGTTGCGATATTGTAAATGTAAATTATTTTCCAAACTGTACGCTGGCTACATTACAGTGTAGCAAAAGTGTCGACCATGAATGAATGTGAACATTGAATCAAATGCGTCTTTTTTAGATGGTGGAGGATCTCCTTCAGATTTGCTTCTACACGTTCATGAACAAGACGCTGAGTGTGGAGTTCCCCGAGATGCTGGCGGAGATCATCACCAACCAGATACCAAAAGTCAAAGACGGCAGCGTCAAGCAGCTGCTTTTTCATCAAAAGTGAGCGCCGCCCCCCCCGCGTCCAGCCATGCCTTAATTGCCCCCCCCCCACTTGACTGCCACATCCTCGCTCAGGTTTGACAACCGCCTTTCAATTTGGATTTTCAGAGGAAATATTTTTTCCCCCCTACTCCTCCTGAGACCGAATGGTGTTCAATTTGGTGGTCACATGCTTTCACCGTCGACAGCTACAAACAGTCACGTGCTGATCACGCTCCCGCGTCTCCCGCCGCCGACCCTCAGAATGTAACGTGTCAAATATGTCATGAATTCTTTTCCTATATGTGTATATAATATATCCCGACCTGCTTTCAGCTTGTAACAAGCAACTAAACACAGCAACTGAAAAGAAAAATCTCAGCGACTGAAAAAAAAAAATGAAATCTATCTATATATCTATTTTCCTGTTGTTGTATTGCACACACTCTCGCTTTGAAGTCCATTCGGCAACAGCGCGTACAAGTGAGAAGGGAAACCAGTGCCTTTCAGCTCCAAAAGCTCTTCATAGCATTAGATTTTTTTCCTTTTTTTTTTAACACGCTAGCGAAACTTTGCGCAACTTTTCACAGGGTGTGAAAACATTCTTGACTGAGTAAAGCCTCATCAAAAGGAAAACATCATCATAAAGGTTGTTATATATTATGAAGGGGAAACTAGCGTAAATCATAATGATTTTTTGGGGATGAAAACGTTTGTAATTTTCATTAAAAATGTTTTGTTTTGTTTTTTAAATAAAGTGAGTAAAGTTAATATTTATGAGAAAAAAATAAATATTACGAGTAAAACTATTATTTCAAGAATGAAGTCGTAACGCAAAATTCATTCATTTATGACATTAAAACTAGTCGATGAATAATACGGTCACGTAACTAGAAACAAGTTGCACCCTCTTTTATTTTGCGCGCAAAATATCTTGAGAAAGTTTCAATTTTAACAAGAAAATAAAATTTAGGATTCACCAATCAGGTTGGTGTAGTGCAAGAATAAAGTCATCATATTACGAGGACATAGTTTAACAAGTTGAATGTGAGAATTTGATGAATAAGATGTTCAGGGCAACAAAAATGATTGATCATTTTTGGACAAAAGGTTGAATAAGTTATTGTGCTATCACAAGAATAAAATCATAATTTTATGGGGAAAAGGTTGCCGAATTCTGAAATGAAATGAAGTCGGAATTTTAGAGGAAATTATTAAGTGACAATGAGTCCTATTGATTCTCCCATTTGATAAGCTAAGCACATTTCTTATGAGTAATTTTTTAATAAGTTTGTTTGAAGTAATTTTTCAATTTAATTACAGTAGTACCAGTTTTTGACATATTATTCTTGCAATATTACAACTTTTTTTTTCTCTAACATTGAATTCCATGACGGGATTCTTCTCTCACGGTCCTTCTTGCTCCTTTACGCATTTAAGTTCTTGTGAATAATTATCAGTTTTCATGAATGCAAAATTTGTGGTCATTGTATAATTTTTATATCACATTCAGCAGATGAACCCTTTAATCACTTATGAGGCATAATGACTCAAGAGACCATTTAAAAGGAAATAGAAAGAGTTATATAGAGATATATAATATATTAAAATATTTTTCTTTTGCAAGATGTTTAAAAAAAAGTCCCATGAAGTTCTATTCTCTGCTCCACTATTTTCAAATGCGATGCAAAATCATTTTGAGAAGAAAAAAAAAAAAAGAAAGAGAATAAAAAGCTCAGGCTCGGTCACTGGTGCCAAAAGTCACAGGAGGTTTAAAATTGATGGCTTCTATTGGTTTGATGTTTCTGGACTTGTGTGTGAATGTGTTGGTGCGTGATGCTCCAATTGTGACCATTTGCTTCAGGGTGCTCATATACGGTATGAGGTTCTCACAATGTACACCAGCTTCAATGTACTGATCACTAACTATTATTATAATGCAGGTAATATTAAATATGGTAGCTTTTAGGGATGGGTTTCAAAATTGTCTTTTTACGCTCCCACATGCACTATACACACCTACATAAGTAACACACATAGTATATACATACAATAACACTCTGTACATATTTATATCTCACACAGTTATATATGAGTGCCTGTCAACCAGTGATGGAAAACAAGTATTTTCCTTCTTAGGACACAACCTGGAGCCCATTGATTTTCATCGTTGGGCTCCGGAGGAGTTAATGGGCTTGATTGCCATGGCGACTGGACTTTGTGCGTTACTTAGGGCTAACGGCACAGCATGCCTTGGGCGAACACATTCTCAGACACACACACGTGCAAATACTTCGTGTACATAAGGGGTGCCAACATACTTGGTACAGTGTAAACAGCTTCTTGTCGAAACATTATTTTTGTTTTTTCTTTTAAATAAGTATCGATTTAAGGGAAAAAAACAACTGCCTCAGGCATTATGTATCCTCATATGGTGCCTTTCAGACGTATTATTTTCACCAAAATAATCAGATTTTCACCACTTACTTTAATATTCGTTGAATTCGGTAGATTCCATGCTGGAATGAATACATATTGGCCAAGCTACGGCACATTTACTTCATGACTGGATGGACATTTTTGGTTGTTACCATTTTATGAGCACATGGCAGATCTTTATTTGAGCAATATGATTCTGTTAGCAAGTTGACTGGCTAACACTTTATAATAAGTAAACACTAAAAAGCATTAGCTTAGCATTTGTTAATGCTGAAGTCATCATTTATAACGTACATTTCTGACATAAATAATCATTCACATCACCTTAAAAATTGCAAAGCCATTTGCTGCGCAACTGCATACAGTATACAGTTGTTGCATATAAGATAAAGAAAATGTCAGGTGGTACCTTGCAAAATAACGACGGGTAACACTTTATAATGAGGTATTTACAAATTATGTATATGCAAATGATTAGTCATGTCAGAAATCCGCTTTATAAATGTTGACCTCAATATTTACAAATGCTTAGCTTATGCTTATTACTGTGTACTTTTTATAAAGTATTACCGTTGATGATGTACCATTAAACAAATATTCCAATTTCTGAAAGGTTTTCTTTACAGTGGTTAGGCACGATATTGGAAAAAACATGCGATATGGATGTTGACTCCAGCCATATCAATATTATTGCCCTATTTAACACATATTTAGAATTAGAATTAGAATTAGAAATCCCTTTATTGTCATTGTACTCAAGTGTGCAACGAGATTAGAGGGCTCCCCTCTCCAGTGCAATACAACAATAATACAGACAAATATATAAATTCTTAGCGATATGCATATTACATCGGCTGTTGTCCCGATATTGATATATATATTTTTTTGATATATTGTGCATCCCTATCAGTTTATATTTCACTCTAACAGAGTGGACTTGTTATCCAACCAAACACATATGATGAAAATTACAAAACTGTAAATATTCACTCTCTGCAATGATTTACTTTATCCCCGATTGAAGAAAGACAAATTCCTGGTTGGAGTGTCACTGAAAGCATCAGAGTGTTTCTCAAAGGAGCTGTTACTTCATAATGACCAGGTGGACAGCAATTTCATAGACTAAAAAGGACTACTCATTTTGCTAAATAATAAATGGACTTAAATTCACACATTCACAATTGACACACTTTGTAGTCGGCTGAGCAATCTGTGGGATGTGCCATAATCATGAAAATCCAATGAATAAAAAATTTAAAAAAAAACAAAAAAAAGTTATTTGTTTGGCCACTTATAATAAGACCTTAGTTGCTGTGTTGTTCTGCTCCTCTCTGATGAGGACATCCACGGGATTTCATAGTGATACTGACTTTTCTCAGTTGTCCCAGAAGGAAAGTTTGTGTCAAAGTTGACTTGATTTGGTATATTTGTCACTGTCAGACAAAATTCACCCAAATGCGCTTTCCGCACAGACGTTGCGTCTTGGCGCAGATAAATAGACACTCTACAAGTGCTTTGAACTCAAACGGCAGTGACACCTGGGATCGGAATGCTAAGATGAACAAATATATTTGATCCACAAATGGACCAATCAGTAAATAGTGGATTACAATGAAAGGTAAACTGTTCTCTTCATCATGCTGTTGACATTTTGACATCAAATTGACGCAAAGTGTCGTCGGCAGGTTGAGTGGCAGGGAGGCTGACAGAGTCGTTTTTGCCATTCACCAATCACTCGTCACCCTCGCCTCGGATCTAATTATCTGCATGCGTAAATAAATAATTTCACCCAAAAGCCTCAACGTTTTATTTGCAGATTACTCTCGCACAAACCCTCTATTTGCCGAAATGCGTTCAGCTTCAAGATGTATACATATCTACAAAACTAAATGGGAGACGGAGAGGCATACAAAAAAAAAAATCCAAACCAGGAGACTGTTTTTTTCAATATATCTGCTCAATCGGAATCACTTTAGCAAGTTCTCACATTGCTGTCTGATTGTTGTCGGTTTGTGTTCAAAGGTAAATGCGGCGTTGAATATGTTCCTCTCGTGGAGACAATGTAAATGCTACGGGTTATTGTGTGAAAGGGCTTTCGTGAGGTAAAATGTTGTGACCAAAGCTGAGGAGCCAACAACTTAAAAAAAAAAAAAAGTATTCAGTAACATTTTAGGTAGCACTTACTACACATCTTATTTTGAAAGGCATCTTTTCTTTCTTTGGATCTGATCACTGTTGATGTTGAGGACATACTGGTCACTTTAAGCCACACCCACACCAAAAAAAAACAATACAAAAAAAGTAAATTAAAAATGGAATGTAAATCACGTGTAAATCGACCAGAGCCGGAACGAAAATGCACTACGTTCATGTTGGTCGATGAGAGTTTATTTTGTATTAAGTATCACCTTTCAAATTTTAAGGGCCGATCACGTTTCGCTGGTGTGTATGGCGTAATGTTTTGTTCGTATTTCGGTTCAATGTAATAAATGCAAACACAATGTACAATGTTTGTTAGAGTGGGAGGGGAGTATATATATAAAAAAAGGACAAATAGTTTCTGATATGACTTGTGTATTATTTACACCCGCTCTGTAGTCAGTGTCAATATTTTTACCTCTTTGATTCAATGTTGAATTCTCTTGTGTTGTTATTTGGTTGACTGGCGGGAAGTGATTTTGACTTGAGAAATATTACTCAATAAAGTCAACTGTTTTTCCAACCCTTTTGCTCTCCATCTCTGACTAAAATGTGCTAAAAACAAGCAACCTGCAAAACCTAGTTTTGCCTACTTTGAGAATTGTCAAAGTCTCGCTAAATGAGCTCAATACAATATCAGTACTTTAATACAGGGTGACCCAAAAAAAAAAAAAACAGGCCCCAACTCTAATTAGGCCCCGTTTCTTAGTGTTTTGTCCGAATTAAATGAAACTTTGGTCAAAATTAGAAGCGGTACAGAAGATGGATGGATGGATATCTGCATATTAAACTAAGCCTAATTTATGACTTTTTAAAATCACGCAAAGCAGATTTTTAACCCTTTCGTTAATTTTGATCCAACCACTTTCATTGGCTGTATTTCATACAGAATCCAAAAAAATTTCCATCAGCTGGTGTGGGGCAATTTGGATTTTCAAGAGTTTCAAAAAGCCGTGTTTGCATGGTTTGAAGCCAGCCTGACCGGCCACTGAATCACATCTTTTTAGTGTTTCGCATTTTGCCACAATATACACAACCCTGACAAAATTTAAGCTTGCTCACTTGCTGACAAATAGTTAGTAGGTGACCTAAAAACAAATCCCAAATTAAGAAATAACTTTATAAGTATATTGCACGTTTCAGTGCAGGCAGAATATGTATTTCCACACACCACAAAATAAACATTTTGAAATGTTTTATTTGATTTTTCTGGCTCCCCAAACACGTGAGAAATGTGACTGCTGCATAACTAACTGAAATTATGCATTTAAAAAAAAAAAAAAGAAAGAGACATCCAGAAGAGCGGCCGCAACATTTCTTTCATTCAGCAATTCCACAATTTTTAAGGCTGTAAATAAACTTTAATGATACCAAAAAGCATCAAAGCTGGAATAAAGGAATTAAGTTAATACGCTAAGAATGCAAATATAAAAATGTCATACTTAAAAAGAAAAAAAAATCATCAAATGTATATGTAAGTAGATATGTACAAAGTCATTAAAACACCTCAGCTCAGATTACAAGAAAGTCTCATAAATAAAAGTAGTCTCATTTCACATTGACGCTTTGTTTTTTTTTTAAACTCCCGCTTGAGTTTCTTGTTAGCGCTGTTAACACTTTGGACACACGCGGGCAAACGCCAACTTTGTACACAGGAACACGATGGAGGCCCGCGGCAGGGCGGCTTATGCTTATTTATTCACAAGATGTACTTTGCGATGGAACGAAACACTTTTTTTTCCAAATCAAGTTTACTCAATATTAGCGTTAATATTTACCTTTTGGAAGGTTTTCTGAGACGAACAAATTTGCAAAGTTAATAATCCTCGTTTAGTGTTACTGTTTTCTTCATTTATTGATGTTTATTTACTCAACTGCAGATTGGGGAAAATGTTTATTTGAGTTTTAGAATAACACCAAAGGACATTTGTTTAATGTCCCGCCACAAACCTCTAACATTATAATTTTTTTATGCATTTGTGTCGTAAATCATTCCTTTCATTTGAAACAAATGTTTCATTACTATTCTATTTTGCCCCAGAATACATTTCAGATGTTTTGGTCAGTTTTTGGATGGGAAATGCATTACTGTGTTTTGAACTGAATAATTTGATTCCTTCTGATAAGCAAAACATGGCATAATGCCATCACATTTACACGTGTTGTATCGACACTTTTAATAAGGTTTTGAAATTTTGAAAAAGAATTTGGCAGTTTGATGTGCTGGATAAGAATCCCCTGAGTGAGGCTTACAAGCTATGTAGGGTCAAGCATTAAAAAAAAAGTGCCTAAACAGCTGGTTACATGTTTGAAATTGCTTGCATTTTTTTTTTTTGATCCCTGGCTTCTGCATGGAAAGGTGTTGACTGACCCGCCCTGGGGGCCTCCTACAGCCTCAAACAATATCCAGGCACAGGCTTGTAGAAGAAATAATCATTTTAAAAATGCTCTTAATTTCGTTGGTGGTGGATGTGTGTGTGTGGGTGTGTGCGCGTGTGTGTTGGAGGTGGTCTGTATTCAAATCCAATGTGACAGAACACTTCAATTTGCCATCAGCATCTGCGGGAAGATCTCCATAAGCAGTCAGTGTGATTCAAAAGAAGACAGAAAGGGAGAAACAAGCTAATGTGCATCAGTTCCTTTCCGCTCTCAGGCGCACACGCGCTCACACGCACTCGCACACATTCCAGGCTCATTAGCACATCGTCTTTGCAAGGACTTGGGAAGCCATCCAAACTAATCCAATAACAGCTGGAACCGCAGAGGCTCCCTCCAGTGCAACTCCGAGATCTCGCCAAAGTCTGCGCTTGCGTCGCATCAGCTCTCCCCCCACGAAAAAAAAGTGAATTCCCGGTGTGTAACATCAAGTGTGCTCCCCCCTCGCACTTGCAGTCCAGTTTGGTCTCGTCCAAGTCCAGTGTCGTCCTTTGCTTCATTTGGTGCGCTATAGAAATTCCACATAGTTCTGAGGAATCAATCCTATTCGACCATCCAGAGTTCCTTCCAGCCAGCCCGGCTCTCTGGAGGCATGAACTACACCAGATAGTACACAAAGCAAATAAAACACATTTACTACTCTGCTATTGTCCAGAAAGCAGTCAAACTCCCGACAAAAAGGTTTCCATAATTCTTTGGCAAATACACTGGAAATTGTCCAGTGTCCTTTTTTTTTTATTCTTTTTTACTTTTTTGCAGTTTTTCGTTAAGTGTGAAGTGAAAAAGGAGTGACTCACCATTGTCGAAGATAGTGCCAGCAATGAAGGACAGCTCGGAGTCGTGCTCCGCCTTGCAGGCGTAAAGTGCCCGAGCTCGCTTGCCAGAAACGCTGCAAGCAGGCGAAGAGCAAAAATAGACATTACAATGCTTTTGGAATTGGTTTCATTGTTGTGGTGAGAGTTGGTGTTTAAGGTTTGGTCTGGGCTAGTGGGAAGAGATAAAGCACGGCCGGAGAGAATCGAACTGAAAAGGCTGACTTCTGTAATTCCAAATATTCAAAGGGATTGGAATCATGGGAAATTGGAAGTAAGTAACATATTTTTTTTTTGGCCCGACTTTGGGGTCAGGAATGGCTTGGTTCTGAGGATTGAGATAGTGTTTTGGTTCACCTTTATAGAACACCTGCACACCCCCGATCATATTATCATAATAAGACACGCCTATTTACTGAGAAATTTAAGAAACTGTAGAAAAATGTCCTGTTTAGAAGCTAGAGCGCCACAAAAGCACATTAAGAATCTCCCCTAGAGGATTCAACATTTACGAGTAAGAAAGCTTTGATGTCTAGGCAATTATGTGCGCTGTTTCCCGGGCAACCGAGGAGACAATGGACAGTGGCAACATACGGTGTCATTTAAGCTGCGCAGACGTGAACATGCGATGGCGACCGACCTGATTGGGGAGGAGTCGCTGGAGGCCGACGAAACGGGCTGCGGACTGGACGGCGCTGAGAACATGGGCCAGGATGGAGACCGTGGTGAATTTGGACTGGAAGATGATGCACTGAAGATTCACGGAAAATGGAGATGCTTCAGTGGTCTGCTCTGTTCTTAATAGTCATCATTTGCAGTGATGGATATGTGCCAAGGCTCGAAATAAGACTTTTCCCATCATTTGCTCTTCATCAAAACAGAATAGCAAAACTGAGCGAAACAGGCTTTTTATTTAGTTCCAATAATTGACCTGCTGAAATGGTCCAAAAAGGTTTTGCTGGCCTGGAAGTGCTCACGTAAGCAACACTTAAGTAGTCGAAAATCGAGGCAAGCACGATGCTACTTAGCTAACTAGCAATGAGCTTCGGCCTGCTAATTAAGTGCTTGGGTGATTAATTACACTTTTCACAGACTGGATCGGCTGAAACTAGCCTGTAGGCTTTAAAGTATAGTGCTAGATTAGAAAAATATTTCTAATCACTAAAGTTTCCATTCAAAAATAGAAAAAAAGTTTAAACCAAAATTCATATTTGTGTTTGAAAATGCCCCAATAATAAAATGCTTCTAGACAAGAAAATACGGTTTGGAAGGCAAATTTAAGAAATAAAAACTGTTGATTATATACAAAAGAAAACAATTGTTCATTTGTTAATGTAGTGATATTTTTAATGTTTAATAAAACTCTCACTTCAGGTATCTGTAATTAACCTCAATGCTCCTCAAAATTTGGACGTGCCTCCTCAGATGAAGTCATTGATTTTAAAAATTGCTCCTCAAAGATACGTATGGTGTTCAAGGAAACGTCTCTTCAGTAGGTGTTATTGGTCAACAGGATTAATTAAAGCATTCTGATTCTATCCTTACCAGACTGGAATGCTGCTGCGGGTTTTGGGGTTCAACCTAAAAAGACAAAACGACAACAGTAAAATGGCAATTCAGCTCTCATCTCGAAGGTTAACTTTTTTTTTTTAAATACGCGTTTATAATAACGTAAACTATCTTCGCAATTTAAGTGTTTCAATGACTTTTGTAAGAAACTTCTGAAGTCACAAAAATTATTTCATCATCACAAATTAAACTCGCAAGTCAAGGTACTAACTCAGGAAATGATCTTTGTATAGAACCTCGAATCGATTTAAAACTTTTGCCATTTTCAAATGAGACAATTTAATGACTTTGGACAAGACGTTTTGTTCATTCAGATGGCCGTCATGTTAACTGACAGGTTAGTGCAGGGATAAGGAGCTATTATCGCTAATAGTTACTGCACGTTCAAGAGGATACATTAAAATGCAATGTTAAACATGAACAAAGAGTTGCTGTAGATGAATGTTTTATTTCCGGGCTGACGTTTGCGTGAGCAATCAAAAGCTCTGTCTTATCTCGCCCTCCATCTATTCAAGGCCATCACAGAAAAAGACAACAACGCAGGTTTCCTTCCGCAGTTGAGTGGCAGCAAACTGCAAGGCAGTGTGAATTATTTATTTATTTATTTTTTGGCCACTCCGCTTTGCTTCACCCGTGGCCGGCAAATCGCTCAAATGTTCCATTCGGCCGTCAGTCTCGGCTGATTTTTGAGAGCGAGGAGCCAATGACACAGCACGTATAGAAAAATACCTCATCACATCGTGGGCAGAAGTCCACACGAACGAGTTCCATTTACTAATCCAACTACGAGACTCCATTTTTTTTTTTTAATACAGTGGGTAACGTATTTAACACTTTGGTAAAGAAACTGGATGGACTTTACATTTGTTCCTGTGGGGAACATCAATTATAAATAAATTAAAGACTCCAGTGGAGTGCGTAGGCGAGAGACAGCTGAGCCAGTTCAACGTTGCATTAATTCAGTTAACTTCCAGATATGCCATAGGGGGCAGCACAGTGGACTAGCGGTTAGCACGCCCGCCTTACTGGTCGTAGGTTTGCCCTCATAAAAGGCAAGCTTTGATTTTGGTTGATTTTTCATCTCTGGTAGTTCCAGTGGAAAGAGGACAATTCTGTAAAGCAGCAGTTTTACGCCATTCATCATTAGAGACTAAGTAGCTGGTTTCCTGTGCGCTTGCGAGCACAAAGTCACACTCATGGCTGCACATCATGCTCTCATAAAGCAACTCATTACAGCTAAATCACATTTAAAGTGCAGCAGATGAAGATGGCAAGCCGCCAGCCCGAAGTCGGCTTGCGATTATTATTTTTTATTTTTTTTGTCTCACGGCCTCGTCTTTCCATTCTTGTTGTTGGCAGTTTAAAGACATTTAAGGAAAGGATGAACAAGTATATAGCCCAAGAATTTAACACAACAGTTTTTTTAACAAGCTGTGGGAAAACAACAAGTAATAATGTTGTAGAACGGGAGTAGCGTGCAGTAGCACTGCTGACTCACAAGAATTCTGTGGGTTTTTTCCACACCATGATGATGATTTCAAATCTTATCCAATAGCAAAATGTCTTAATTTATTTATTTATTTTTAGCATGACAGTCAGTCAATTTTTCCTCTCTCTCCCGTTTTCTTTGTACTTTTCAAATGTCAAACACATCAGAAACGGATACGTTGCAGACCTTTTAAAGTTCTTGGAACAACTTTCCAAATCTATTTTTCTCTCATTTGTTTTTTTCTTGTCCCCCTAAGCATGTGTCTTAATGTGGTTTGCGGGAAGCACCTCAAGCAACACACACATTTAATCTCAAGATTGTAGTATTCCCTCCTCTAAATATGGTTACAATTTTGCTGACCCCAATTTGCCACAGTGCGCGTTATTTCCTTCCCCCCTTTCATGGACATCATTGACATTACTAACACTTCCAATTCCATCAGTTCAAAGATTTTCACGGTGAAAGCTGTCAGGCACGCACAATCTATAATGAGTGAGTGAACACTCAATTTAGGCTTGGCTATTTGGGATCGTAATGATCAAGTCGTCAGGTCTCACGGTGCGTTTTGTGGCACTCACAGTGAGCTAGGACGGATGTGTCTGGTGTCGTGCTCGCCATCGTTGCTGGTCAGGCTGTGTCTGGGCGTCAGACCTTGGCTTCCGCCGCTACTGCTGCTGCTGCTGCTGCTGTTGCAGTTGGCCGAGGACGGCACAACCTGCTGCAGCTCGCCCACTGCGGCGTTGACGACGCTGTTCCTCTTCTCGCCTTCAACAATCAAGGACAGTGTGATTAGTGAGACCAAGCAATCATTCTCAGCATGTGTTGCACTTATTTTTTTATTTTTTTTGGTGCAGTCAGGAGATGATGTGGAGATTTGCACGAAATTGACCGTGAGTAGGTGCATAGATGAAGCAACTAAGCAGAGTTGTGAGCTTGAAAAATAATGAAAAGTGCTCTGAACAATGATCAAATGTTAAATTTGCATTAGTAGTTTGGTGTCTGGCTCACCTTTGAGGGAAAGTGTCGGTGTCTGGAAGAGTGTGAGAGGTCTTTCAATACAGGACGGCGCTTTGCTTTCAGTGCTTCTCCTCCTCATCTGGTTGAGCTGAGAGTTGGTTAAACCTCCAGCAGAGCTCGGTGCGTCTTTGAATATCTGCGTCAACGAATCCAGAAGATCCAGATATGCTGTCAAGTCTGGCAGTGGAACAAAGCGGGGCATATGTCGCATAGCTAAGGCATGCCACCAACGGAGCGACGAGGCCGAATGCGACAGATTTGTAATACCAAAAACGTCAATTTTCACGTTTGTAAGCCTTCTAAGGAAGGATTTTTCCCTTTAGTGTAAGAAAAAAAAAAATTAACAGAAAATATAGTTGTTACTCTCCGGAATACATAAATAAAAAATGTACATACAGTATTTTGTCAATTCACCGTATATGTACAATAGTGCACACACATACATTGTACGTACCTTCTCGTGGTGCTCAATGAGGATCTCAACTACAATGTTCTGGAACTTGATGTCCATGATGGCTGCCACCGTCTCTTCCTGTGGGCGGAGTAGAGTCGGCCCGAAAACCACACCCAGGTTGGCCACAGTCATCAGGTTCTGCTGGTGGTGATTGGCCACACTGTGGTGAAAAATCCCAAAAAGTCGGGAAACGTTTGCAACTTTTGTTTTTCAAGAGCTGAATATAAGTCCACACTGACAATGTTTGAAAATCTTTTGTCTTCTCAGAGTGAAACTTCAACAGCGCTGAGTAGATTACAATCATAAAGACATGCATTATTCACTGAGAAATTAAAGCTTCTTTGTTGCCCCAATTTGTTGACTATTCATTAAAACAATCTCTTTTTAAGTAATTTGGGCAGGCAGAAAACAGAACTTTGATGAAGTTGAAGTTTCGGGAAAGAGTCTGAATTGATATTGTAAAAGCTTTTCAAACCTTACTGAAATGCTAACGACGCACCTATAACGCAATGTCTTGTCATTTGTGCTGGTACACAGGTTGGCAAGTACAACACTTGAAAATGTACTTAGTAGCGCTTTGCAAAATGTCCAATTTTCCATTTGCTGCACAATACTTCATGTCTTCTGCTGCTGATGTAAGCTATATACTGTAAACCAGAAGGATTAGAGGCCAGTCAAGAGCGTCACCACAAGTCTGCTTACCAGTATTAGACATATAACTCAATATAATGGACGTGTTATGAGGCGAGCTCTCACAGTAGCAAAATTTAGGTTGTTTAAGGTCCAAACCTGACTGACAGACAAGTCACAATTTTGTCAATTTGAACTGCCTCGAAGCAACGTAACATACTGCACACTCCCCTGAAAAACTATTAATAGAAGAATGTTGGCACTGTTCAGTTTTTAATTCCAGGAACTTGCATCTGTATATGATACAAACCTTAACCTAGCCATTTTTAATGTAAGCAAACCTATTGGAACACAAGAACTCTCGTTTTGTAATTTGTGTTTTGCATACGAAGACGAAATTAACACTCTTAAGGTGTGTAACCAACATGAAAAGCGGACAGCTGCCCAACGGTGAGAAACGAGATCTATTGTGAAGCTGAGAGAAGATGGAAAAGCAATAAAGCCACTGAACAAACTTTGGCCCCAAAACAATCATTTGGAATTCCCTGGGGAAGAAAGAAATTCGTTTGGGGTAAAACAGACGTCAAACTGGCAGTCAGAGGAAAACAACTGACAGAAACATTTTGAGAAATGTATGGAAAGAACCGAAAACATTTTGGAAGTGACATCGGCAATTACATCCAGATGGCAGGAGTGACGGTATTACAATCAATTGCTGGCAGCAGACTTCAACAAAACTATAGAAACTTTTCCAAAAAATGCAATCAGTTTATTAGCAAGAGGAATAGGAAGGCGCATGGATGCGGTTGGAATGTGCCAAAAAGTACAGAGCCGAGCCTCTAAAATGCTGGGAGAAAGTTTTACGGCATAACGAGACGAAGATGATACTTGGCCAAAGGATTTGCTCATGAGCACCGACATACAAGCTGATCTGTGAAGCACAACAGACGTAATATCATGGCTTCGACTTGCACGTCTTCTTTTGGGATGGGCTCATTCGCCTTCACAAAAATAACAAACACAGGACAGCGGTGTCCAAACGTGTTCATTTGAAGGGCGCCTTTATAAAAATGAAAGGATGCAAAGGCCACTTTAAAATGATTCAACTATAATTTATTTAACATGCGAAAATCAGTCAGGGAAGCGATTCTATATTGATTAAATGTTTTAATTATTTTTGAAAAATAGCTACAAAACTGCATTCCGTTAATGATCCGGCAAATAGTTTAGGTTCCCACATTAAGAACCAATACAAGAGCAAACTGTCGTGAGGTGACTAGTTTTAAAACGGTTACTTGAGGATCACACTACATGCAATGGGCCGCTGAAAAATGGACGGCAATGCCACAAATGGCCCCCGGGCCCTAGTTTGGACACTGATTATCTAACATGTGATGTTAGAAGTCAAGGGAAAACAGAAGTCAACCATTTTTCCTGCCAATAGAAACCGCAAGATAATGACTCAAACCACAAAGAACCGGCTAATAAACGAGTCGACAGCAAACATACGTGAATAGTCGCCACTGTGCCAATACTTTTGGAGGGGAGTGTAAAATCCCTCATGAAGAAAATAAAATCTTCTGGTCAGTCTCCAGTGAGTGAAAACAAATGGACTTGCTGTCATTTTAGCGGGTTGGTTGCGTTTGAAAATGAATAACAATTTGGTGATTTGCAGATCAAAACACGTCAAGTGCCTCCATTACAAAAGGAAAAGCTCATTGTTAAAAGAAAGCCACACTCATACACAAGCACTGGCCTCACTATAAAGTTGTCTTTTTAAATGAAAGTAGCCCATTCCATTCTGTGCAACTTTGAGTCTGTTTATTGATATGAAATCGTAGCTTCCTTGTCTAATCACAGTCTGGCTCAAATACAACCCGGCCAAAAAAGGTAACAGAATCATTTCACTGAATACTGGATTGTGTCCTTTTTTTCAGAGCAAACCTCCAGTAGGAAAAAAGATTATTCCCAATTTGACACCTTCCTGAGGATGGAGAACCATACAACTAAATGTCAAGCTTTACTTTGGCTAACATCAAGCGGTGACACTCCGGATTTTGATTAGTTATTGTTTTATATGTTATTAAGTTTCACCTACTTGGACAAATGTTTCATGAGCAGCTCCAACATCTGCCGATTCTTCTCAGGCAGTCGGTGCACCAGCCCGTGGATCTCTGTCACCCTGGCCTCGGGGTTGTCCAACTCTGGAAAGCAGGGGGGTGGTAAAATGTAAGGGGAATAAATATAAGACATTGAAGTTTGCATCGTCAGTTCCCAGTTGACACTTTGAGCAAAGCAAGTATGGGTCTATTACGGGAATGTGCGGCGTCCTAGTGAAGGCTAACCAACGTATCTTTCAACCAAGTGGTCCCCAACCACCTGGTCATGGACCGCTAATGGGCCGTGGGTCACTTTGGACTGGGCCGGACAGAAGAAAAAAAAACTAAAACAAAACGTGCAGTTGACGTATGTCAAGATGCTAATTGTCTCCGTCGCATTACGCTAATATGAGACACAAGCCTGCAAGCCACGGTTCACAAACTTTTATGGCTTGAACGAACATTTGAGAACAAGTGTCATGTTTTCTGTAAATTGCTCATCAACAAAGCCCACAAAAAGATTCCAGTATAGACAGCGACAAGAAATGAAATTCTATTGTGCAAATTGCTGCTCACTGCTGCGTTACCATTTTTTCACATGACCTATTTATTTTCTAACCAGTTTTCCAGGGCTTAGCTCAATAGCAGCAAAGTGCCAAAGGCACATTAAGGAAGTCATAAAAGCACTGCAATCCGCCCTTGGTTTCGTCGGTTCGGTTGGAACGAAGTAAAAAGGCCCAGTGTAGATGTTTTTAACATTTCCCAAGGTGAACAGGAGGAGATGCAAAAAGCAGATTTTGAAGGGACGATTAAAAACGAGGTGCTTTCCTGAAGAATAACTTTATGGTGAAGTTGACTGAAAAGCTGAGTCATACGTAAATAACGAGCAATTAATCAATCACGATCAAAAGACTCCATGGAGATGACAGCAGACGCCCTCGGGTGACTGGCGCTGTCAACAACAAACAACAAGCACTCAACTACATCGTCTCTCACAAGGTAATCAGACTCGCACACACTTTCTGCAAATAGATGCACCCACAACGGGTATGTGTCCGCAGTAGCAATTTTGCCTGTCAGGCAACATAAAATAAGAAGCATTTCGCAGTAGCGTGAATTGCAAACAGCAGCCAACAGCTATTGTTGTTGTTGTTGTCATGACCACAGTAATTAAAACAAGTCCAAACAACTCCTGATTGTGTTTGTGTTAGCGACTGCGCTAATGCTATTGTTGAAATTATATACGCATGCATCCATGTATATTTCACCATATTTCCTCAAACAAACCTATAATTAATGCTGTGCTCTTAGACGAACAAAATTGTACTAATTGTAATCCTGTTGGTTAATACAGTATTGTTGACACACACACACACACACACACACATTAAAGAGCTAACTGCTATTTGAGCTACATTGCTAACCAAAACAGCACAACATACCGCTCATGTCAACAGTCTCTGGGATGAATTAAAGTGTACAATCTTACTACATTTTGTAAGCAAACACCCTTTGCACGATCTTTCGAGAAATAAGTAAATAATCCACACTTGCATTTCACTGTAGTAAAATTTCCTGGTGTTACAGTATTAAATCAAATGTAGACCTTCTGGCAAACACTGATCAGTGAATGTACTATATTGTGTATGCTACTTGCAGGGCAATGTTCATTAACATTTAATGTTCATATAGTTGACGCAAAAAGAGGCTTTGATGGTGTAAGAAGATCATTTATTTACCTCATATAATAAAGAATTGGTAAATATAAATATAAATCTACTTTGAATACTAACACGGCTACCCCATTTCCTGGCTGCTTTTTTTGTTTAAATAAACGATTCATGTTTAAGATGGTCAGCTGACAGTGGATTATTAAAAATCTAACCTGTATGTGCTGTGCTCCAGACTCTTTAGTTGGATGTGAAAATCGTCTGACTGTCATCCAGTTTAGCAAGAAAAATTCAAATTAAGAAATCGGACACACCTCGAGATAACTCAACATAGTATGTAATGGTGATCTTACCATCATTATATTAATCGTTCTCACTGTTTCATCAGGTAAGTTGATCACCTCTCATTTGTATTTCACTGATTGTACATTTTGAATAATGCAACATCAAACCGGTAACTTTTCATGTTTGGCAACTGTCCAACATAGCTGCCTTCTTTTTTCTTTCTTTGATTTCATTGATTTATCACCACTGATTAAGTGCCAATAAATGGCAGGTCTGATTCAGACGACCCTCGGATACATTGCAGAGGCGGAAAATCCAACAATAAGCCAGAAACAGTACACAATGGAAGAATGATGGCGCAGGAAGAGGTAGGATGTTTGAACAAAAATTCCCAGAGACTGGAGAAGAATGTTTAACTCAATGTCCTTTATGGCCACGTGGAAAAATGTACATTAATCCATTTTCTATCATCGCTTATCCTCATCGGGGTTGCGGCACAAGGAGAATATGCAGACTTGACAGAAAGAGCTGAGATTTGAACCCTGTACCTTTTGACAGACATGCCACCACTGCCCTGCCTCGCTTCCAACAGCTAACTGAGACTGAATCAAAAGCATCATTATTTTATTTTTTTTTGCGATTACTTCGAATCAGAGGGGATAAGATCTCTGTCGGGCTATGCGTGGATAAGCATAGACTAGTTGTGACAATCAGGAACACCTCTGTTGGTTTGCAGTCATGTAACACATTTCCATTTTGTCTCAAGCGCCTCAAGACACGATTCACAACGAGCCACCACGAGTAACTGCTAAGAGATGTCAACATTTGTCTGAATATTTGTATACAAATGGTTCACTTCTGTCAGATATCCAGCTTGTGCCCATTTTCCCCCCTTTCACTATATTATAGCCCTCTGCTCTGCCTGTAATGGGCATTTAAAGACAGTTAAGCGGCGCAGATTTGAAACCAGATGAGGAGTGAGAAGCCAGATGGGGGCCTGTGGGCTGGGCGGGAGTAAATGCAAAACAGAGGAGGAGCGTGGCAGGGAGTTCATGTCGGGACGGTGTCCTTAAATCACCTTGAAGCTTCATTTAAAAAAAAACAAAAAAAACATTTGGTGTGAAAACAGTGCCGTAAACGCTACGGATTTGCACGTATGACTTCACGCAAAGTCATGCAAATTAAGGCAGACATTTAAACGAAACCAGATGCTTTAATCGGCACCAGAGGAATTTTAGCTCTATATTTAAAAAGTGCTAGATTTTCATTTTTTTAATGATTGGGACAAAATCCTAAAAGTAAGCCGATTGGCGTCAATTCCCTGTGAATGCAGGCCAGTACACTTTTCTGTCAATTTTCATGCC